>NC_092464.1:58300789-58600789 GCF_047495875.1 Pithys albifrons albifrons
TCCCCACAGAGCCTTTCTCCAGGGGAACACGTCTGTACTGGCCTGACCAGCCATTCCTGCAGCCCCTCCCCGTGCTCCCCACAGCCCCTGAGCTGGGGGTGCTGCTCTGCAGGGCACGGGGGCTGTGGTGCCTGGGGCCATGTGGGGACTCTGCTGGGCTGTGCTGGTCAGGCTGGGAGGCAGAGACAACTGATGGTGGTCCCTGTCACTGACCCCCTGCCACACAAGCTCTTGTGTGGCCATGGAGGGTGCTCAGAGGGGCCCTGCCTTGTTCCAGTGCTGGGAGATGGGTCTGGGTACTACACTGGATCCAAAGGTGGAATTTCACTGAGGGTAAGACAGGTCACTTAGACTCCTTTCCCTGTACCTGATGTGTCCCCTGGATCTGCAGAGCTCTTGTTTTTCAGTTTACACCCAGATATAGAATATAATCATGGACTGACCCCACACTTGACAGGCCTGTGCTCACTGGGCTGAATTTCCTGCTGACTCCTTGGCACAAACTGTCCCTGCAGGTCCTTTGAGTTCTCCTGGCTGTTCCCAGGTCTCTTCAATAAAACATTCTCCTGCCATCATTCCTGTCACAAGCTACAGAGACCCAGCAATGGTAATCCCAGATCATTCTCCATCTGCTTGGGCTCTGGCCATCAACAAGCAAAAGCAGATCTAATTTTCTCGAAGGCCACCCTGAGCCCCTGATCTCATCACACTGAGCCCCTGGAGAACAAGCCAAAAAAGGAGCCTCTTTAGTGTCCATTCTCTGTGCATGTTCTTCAGAGTGACTTTAGAAGAAGACCTAAGCCTGCAGGCACTGTGCTGAGGAGATCCCTTTCTGTGATGGAACTGCTGTTTGAGGCCAACTCTGCCACAAAAATGCCCATTGTCTGCTGGCAGTCACAGCACTCCCACTGAAGCAGAGCAAGCACAGGACCCAAAGAATTAACACAAAACAGTCTCTGAAGCCAGCCACAGGAAATATAGCTGGATAGAAACCAGGTTTGGGAGCTATCCAAAGATGGTCTTGAGGTCCGTCCAAACCAATACGAAATATGCAGGCAATAACATATAAGGGAGAAGCACAGCCCGAGCACAGGACACGGTGACCTGCAGGAAGAGACAAGAAATTTCAAACACAGCATTTTGGCACGATCTATATTAAAATCAGCAAAATTCAGTAGAAGTTGAAAAGTTCACCGAGGATGAGGAGGTGAAATGAGACCCCTACCAGGTGAAGTAACAGGAACTCCCACCATAATATTCCTCAAAACGACGACCCCACCCCTGACTCCGCCTGGACTCCACCTGCTCTATATATTATAACCAAGTGTTGCAATAACATGAATATGCATGTAAAAATGATGTAATCTCTCACACAAACTGTATAAATACTCTGGGTTCACACTGTTGACTTCGGAACTCTATTGTCCGACAAGAATCGGACGGTTCCCCAACGTTGCTTCAATAAATACCTTGCTGCTTAAAGATTAAAACTCTGTCTCTAAGCAGTTTCTTTGTGCCCCTTTGGGCATCACCACACAGAAACAGCCCGACCAAACTGGCAGAGCACTCAGATCTTACACCAACATGGGGTCTTAGAAGGAGAGTGTGGAAGTGGAAAGGGAGCAACTCTAAAAAGTCCTGCTGGTCCCCAGCAGTGCTGCTGTGCTGGACTCTTTCCCCTTCTCCTCTGCACATATGAAATTGCCCTGCAGCTTTATGAGGGTCCCACAGATAGGATCACAGATGAACAAGAACAGTTCAGGATAATTTATTTTCTTTGAATATAAAGAGAGCACAATTCCTCATTTACAGAGATTCTGGGTCACACAGGAGAACAAAGAATGACAAAAGAAATTAATAAAAAAATTTATTGTGCACAACATCCTGACAAGAAGAGCCAATTGACCATCACCAAAAACCTGAGGAGGCATGCTGGGCTTCTAATGAGTTACACTATGAACTCTATAGATCAGAAAACAGACAGGTTATTGTTGCTGAAAAGCATCCAGTCATCATTTTCCTCACAGCATCCTTGAGCTCCTGGTTCCTCAGGCTGTAGATGAGGGGGTTCACTGCTGGAGGCACCACCGAGTACAGAACTGACAATGTCAGATCCAGGGATGGGGAGGACATGGAGGGAGGCTTCAGGTAGGAAAATATGCCAGTGCTGACAAACAGAGAGACCACGGCCAGGTGAGGGAGGCACGTGGAAAAGGCTTTGTGCCGTCCCTGCTCAGAGGGGATCCTCAGCACAGCCCTGAAGATCTGCACATAGGAGAAAACTATGAAAATGAAACAACCGAACACTAAAGAGATACTAACCACAATGAGTCCAAGTTCTCTGCGGTAGTACTGTGAGCAGGAGAGCTTGAGGACCTGAGGCAGATCACAGAAGAACTGGCCCACGGCATTACCCTGGCACAGGGGCAGGGAAAATGTATTGACTGTGTGCAGCAGAGCATTGAGAAAGCCACTGGCCCAGGCAGCGGCTGCCATGTGGGCACAAGCTCTGCTGCCCAGGAGGGTCCCGTAGTGCAGGGGTTTGCAGATGGCAACATAGCGGTCGTAGCACATGATGGTGAGGAGGGAAATCTCTGTGACAATGAAGAACAAAAAGAAAAAGAGCTGTGCAGCACATCCCATGTAGGAGATGGTTGTGGTGTCCCAGAGGGAGTTGTGCATGGCTTTGGGGACAGTGGTGCAGATGCAGCCCAGGTCTGTGAGGGACAGGTTGAGCAGGAAGAAGTGCATGGGGGTGTGCAGGTGGTGGTCGCAGGCTACGGCGCTGATGATGAGGCCGTTGCCCAGGAGGGCAGCCAGGGAGATGCCCAGGAAGAGACACAAGTGCAGGAGCTGCAGCTGCCACGTGTCTGCCAATGCCAGGAGGAGGAACTGGGTGATGGAGCTGCTGTTGGACATGAGCTTCTCCTGGGTATAGCACCTGTCCAAGGAGAAAAATATAGTAACAAGTCACAGTACATGTTTCAGAAAAAACCTCTTCCAGTCCTTATGTAACACCCTCAGATCACCTCTTCTTCTTCACAAAAACCCTTCAGCTGGTCCATTTGAGGACTTCTGTTGAGGCCTGGCTCAGAAAGCTCCAGGGAAAAAGGAGCTCTTCTGATGTTCTGGAAGACTCAGTTCTGTCCTACAACAACAGATAAATAGGAACTGAAACTGATGTTAGTTTTAAGGCACCCATGGTACTAAAAAGCTTCTCAACATTGTCACTCCCATTTCACCCCAATGCAGAGCAGAGCTGTGGGGGTATAGTTTTGTTTCTTTCCTTCCATTTGCTACAACACAAGGAGTGAAATTTTTAAGGCAGGAATCCTTGGTATTTATACTCCTGTCTAAGAGAAAACCTGTGTGTCCTGTGAGGCAAAGAGATCATTCCTGCACTGTGGATCAGACAGCGTTTCCATCAGCCCTGCTCTCAGCTGCCCAAGGCTGTCACCTCTCTGATCTGCAGGGCAAAGGCACCCAGGGGTTCCCCTGAGGAGAAACTGGACACTGCTGAGAGCTGGTGACTCCAGTTTCCAAGGGCACATCTTCAAACTCCTCATCCTGTCTCATCCTAGAGAAGAGAGATATCTCAGCTCTCCCCTCCCACCAGGGGCACAGAGGGCTCATTGCAGCTGCCTGCACACACCTTGCAGCCCCACTGCCATGGCCTCAGTGCTGAGGGGCTGTGGGGAACACAAGGCTGCAATGGCACAGCTCTGCCCCTCAAGAAGGCATCCTGCTTGACAGCAGGATCATCCAGGGAAAGAACTGAATGTCCTAAAGATGTTACATCCTGACTGGAGAGTTCAGCAGACTCATTGCCCAGAGTTCCCACCTGAACTGGGGGCAAAGGCAGCATGAAGAGGAAGGGAAAATAGAAAAATTCCTCGCCACTCCTTTGGAGGCCCTACAGGGATAATCAGATGGCCAAAGGGAAAGGCTCTACTGGGTGATGGAGCTCAGAGGCTTGTTCTGGGCAGAAATCTGCAGAGCAGGGATGGGCCAGAGCTGCCCTAACCCCCCTCCCGAGGAATTGCAACAGCAGCTCCCTCTCACTCCCTTTCCAGGGCGGCTGCCTGGAGCTGTCCCTGCCAGCAGCTGCTTCCCTGGCAGTGCTCCCAGAGCCCAGCCCAGCCCTGGGTGCTCAGCTCTGCCCTGCAGAGCCCTCCCAGCACAGGGCACTGCCCAGGGACAGCTCTGCCTGTGCAGGCTCTGCTGGCAATCTCAAAGCAATCCTGAGGAGAATGGAAAAGAAGCACTGATGATGTGTGTACCTGGCAGATTTCTAATCCTCCCAGGTTTATTCATCAGTAGGTGTAAATGATTTGAAATGGAAGTGCCACCTCCTGAAATGAGAAATTAATTTCTACTTTTTATGGGCCAGATAGCCCACAGAAAAAGAATGTAAGAACAGGATAATTCCCTTTGAGGCAGCTGCTGCCTTTCTGTGCTTCTTGAAAAATATCCTGTGAAATCTCCTGCACTGCTGTCCAGCTCTGAGCAGCTTTGAACCACAGAGCACCTTATCCACACAAGGACCCAGATCTCAGCCATTGCTCCTTCCTCACAGCCCTTCTCCCCAGCCCTGTGAGCAGCTCCCCAGGCTGGCTGAGAGCTGACCCTGGCAGGCAGCAGAGTCCCTGCCCCAGCACAGCACCCTGGGCTGCAGGACCCTACTCTGCCCCACAGCCCTGGGCACCCCTGGCTGCAGCCCCCGGCTCCACAGCTATTCCAAAGTGCCCACCAACAGCCCCCTCCTCACACATCCCATCAGCTGGGGCTGGGACAGCTTTAGGAGATGCCTCCAGGAGCTGCCCCTGCATTGCCCTGCACCCACAGACTCACCGTGTCCAGCACTGCAAAGATTTCTCCTCAAGAGCTCTGAGTCATCCTCCCAATGCTGAGCCCCTTTAAGCTCTGTCTGTGCCCTGCTGGTGTCTCTGAGCTGCCCTGGCAGTGCCCTGAGCCCTGCTGGGCTGTGCACAGGAGCTGCTCCTGGGCAGAGCTGTCTCTCTGCAGCGCTGCCCGCTTGCCAGGAGCTCCCTGTGTGCCAGGAGCCCGGCCCAGCTCAGCAGCACAGCAACAGTCCAGGGCATTTAATGGCCCTCTGGGGGGTTTGTGTTGTTTACATCAGACTCAGTCCATCAGAGTGAGTTCAAAAAACTTCTCAAGAAGTCAAAGTCATATTGAAACACTGAATTTTCTTGTAGTGCTAATGGGTCCCACTGAGGGGCAAACTGAGAGTGTCCCCAGACTATAGTTAGAGCAGAAAATGGAGGCAGTGATGACAGTTGTGGACAAGCAAAGGAAAGGTGGCTCTGATGGTGAGTTATGCTGAAAGTGTTCCATTAATCCAGAGGGCCAAGCCCTGACACCCAGCACCTGGGAAAGCAGATTCTGTTCCTCCCTCATTCCTCAGGACTCTTCCTGGGGCAGTGGGATGTGGGATGTGCAATGCCAAGGGCAGGACAATGAGGTGGCGCCTCCCAGGCTGCTGAGCAGGGACAAGGAGGCAATGAGGCCCCAGGGCTGCAAGGCTCACTTGTCTCCTCATGCCATCAGGGGCACACACAGCAGCCATGGCCAAAGGCCTGCACAACTTGGCTCTCTTGGGGCCTTTCAGCTTCTGCACATCCCTGTCTCCTCTCCAGCCCAGGCTGTCCTACGGTGTCCATGCCCTGCCCCTTTCCCTGCAGGCTGTCGGCATCCCCCGGCTGCCCCACCTCGCTGGCCCCTTCCTGCACTGACATCTCTCCCTCCTCCCTGGATCTGCTTTGGAATATAAAGCCTTGGGCTGATCCAGGCCCTTTCTTTGTGTCACATTGCATCAGAGCATTTCTCTTGGAGTGAAATTCCTTTCCGCACAACTCCAGTCTGGACCTCCAAGGTGCCCTTGGTGACATTATTTCTTTCTCATTCTGTTTGTAACTACAAAAAGAAAAGCTCCACCATCCCTGACACCACCACTGTGACACTGCAGGACCTCATGGAATCACGGGGTCACTGTGGAATCTCATGGATTTAAGGGACCTCTGTCTCAGTGCAGGGCCTTGAGTAGCACAAGGGACCAGTGTGACACTGTGGAACCTCATGGAATTGTGACACTGTAGAGTCTTATTGAAACAATGGGATCATTGTAACTCTGCAACCTCATGGAATTAAGGGCTCATTGTGACTCTGCAGTGATGGAACAAAAGGGACACTCGGACACTTCAGAACTCCATGGAATCAAAGGGTCATTTTGGTGCTCTGGGACCTTATGGAACTGAAGGGAACCTGGGACACTGCAGAACCTCATGGAATGAAGGGATCACTGTGACATTGCAGGGCCTCATAGAACCAAAGGAATCCTTGGATAGTGTGGAAGCTCATGGTGTCACAGAGGTAACAGAAGTTTTAGACAGAGTTTATTAGAGAAGATGTCTCATTGAGCTGTGGGGACAGAAAGGACCCCTTGCTTTCTAAACTCCTTCGCAGAGAGGAGCCTGGGGGTGACTGAATCCAATCTTAGCCTCAGATTTACTGTGCAATTTAAATTTCAGGAATTATAGAGGTGTGATTGAATCACTTTTTTCCACAGGTTTTAATGATGGCAAATCAGATCTATAAAATGAGTTATTTGTTATGAGAAATGAACAGACAAAAGAACAGACAAGTGAACAGATGAAAGATCTTAATAATTTACTTAAATCTTCAGTACACTCTGGAAAAGCTAAAAACCTCCTAGTAGAGTATATTATAGCATAAAATAGTGCAGTGCACTGTGTCAAAGCAGTTATTTTAAAACAGTTGTGTTGAAGCCAGCAAAAAGAAACTATCATTAAGCAGAGATTGATGTAACTCTCACACAACTAAAGAGGGCAGATCTCTCTCCTTCCCTTAACCCCTGGTCAATGACCATGAAGAGCCGTCCCTGCTTCATGGGAGAAGCTCCACATGCTTCAAGACAGTCTGTGAAGGGATATGCCATATGGAAGTTGGACAGAGCTTTTAGAGCTATACAGTGAGGGATTGCTAGTCATGAATTTCCATGCCAGTGAGCAGCTTCTCTGTCAGATCCTGTTCCAAAAAGCAGGATGAGCATTTGCAGTTTGGTGAACCAGGCTGGTTTTAGCAGAATTCAACACCCAAACAGCCCCTTGGTGGCAGCAGTAACTCAGCCCAGAGAGCCTGCATTGTTTGCATTCTCTGAGTGGATTCTGGGCCTGATCAGGGCAGAACATCCTGCCATGGTCCATAAGGCTCTGCAGTGTCACAATGGCCCCTTGATGCCATGAGGTTCCAAAATGTCCTGAGGTTCATTTGGTTCCAGGAGTCCCCACAAGTCACAATGGCCCCTTGGTTCCATGAGATTCCGCAGTGCCCCAGGGTCCCTTTGGCTCCACCAGGCTCTTCACAAGTCACTATGGCCCATTGATTCCATGAGGTTCCAGTCTCCCAGGGTTCCTTTTTTTCATTTAATCTCTGAAGTCTCACAATGGCCTTTGATTCCATGAGGCTCCACAGTGCCCCAGAGCCCCTTTGGTTCCATGATGCCCTGCAGTGTCACAAAGCCCCTTCATTCCATCAGGCTCCTCAGTGTAACAACAGCCCCTTGTTCCATAAGGTTCTGAAATGTCTCAGTGTTCCTTGGGTTCCCTGAGGCCCTGCAGTGTCTCAATGGCCCCTCATATCCAAGAGGTTCCACAGTGTCCCTGAGTTCATTTGGTTTGATGAGGCCTCAGGTGTCACAGTGGCCTCTTCATTCCATGAGGTTCCAAAATGTTCCAGGGTTCCTTTGTTTCCATGAGGCCCTGAAGTGTCACAATGGCCTCTTGATTCCAGGAGGTTCCAAACTATCTGAGGATTCCTTTGGTTCCCACATGTCACAATTGCCCCATGGCTCCGTGAGGATCCACAGTGTCCCAGGTTTCCTTGGGTTCCAAAAGCCCTGGAGTGTCACAATGACTTCTTGATTCCATGAGCTTCCACAGTCTCCCTGGATTCCTTTGTTCCATGAAGGCCTAAAGTGTCTCAATGTCCCCATTGGTTCCAGGTGGTTCTGTGGTGTCACAGTGTCCCTTTGGTTCCAGGAGGTTCTGTGGTGTCACAGTGTCCCTTTGGTTCCAGGAGGTTCCACACTGTCCTTGCTGGAACACACCTGGTTGGATGTTGCCCCACCTGCAGAGCTGCCTCCAGCTCTGGGGTCCCAGCACAGCAAGGACAAGGAGCTGTTGGAGCGAGTCCAGAGGAGGCAGCAGGATGATCAGAGAGATGGAGCCGCTCTGCAATAAAGGAAGGGTGAGAGAATTGGGATTGTACAGCCTGGAGAAGAGAAGGCCTTGGGGTGACCTAATTGTGGTTGAAGGGAGCCAACAAGAAAGATGAAGAGAGACTGATTACAAGGATCTGCAGAGACAGGATAAGGGGGAAATGGCTTCACACTGATAGAGAGAAGGGTTAGATGAGATATTGGTAAGAAATTCTTTATGGTGAGGGTGGTGAGGCCCTGGCACAGGTTGTTAAGAGAAGTTCTGGCTGCTCCATCACTAGAAGTTGTTCAAGGCCATGCAGAATGTGGCTCTGAGCAACCTGGTCTAGTCAAAGGTGTTCCTGCCCCTGGGGTTGGAATGAGATGCTCTTTAAGGTCCCTTATGACCCAAAGCATTCTGTGATTCTGTGGCTGGTGGGTGATGTGGTGGTCAGGGCTGGCTTGGGCACAGAGACCATGAAATAATGGGGATTTCCATTGTGGGTGAAGGAAGGAGGGGCACCAGCAGAACTGACACCTTGGACTGACAGCTGACAGACTTTGGCCAGTTTGGGAAACTGATGGATGGAGTCCCTTGGGAGTCAGTCCTGAAGGAGAAAGGAGTGCAGGATGGATGCAGGTGTTTTAAGAAGCTCCAGGAGCTGTGCCTGTGTGACCTAAGACAAGCCAGGGGGCAAAAAGTATGGCCTGGTTAAACACAGACCATGGCCTGGAAGTTAGGAAAAAAAAAAGAGAGTGTATCACCTCTGGAAAGAGGGACAGAAATTATGGGGGCACCACAAGGATATAGTGAAGTTATGGAGGGTTAAAATGTGAAGGGTCAAAGACAAACTGGAACTGAATTTGGCCACTGAAGTTAAAGACAGCAAAAAAATGTGTGTCTAAACCCATGGGCAGCAAAAGGAAGGCTCAGGAGAGTCTTTGTTTTTTGCTGGATGTAGAGGCAGGACAGGGTCAGGGCAGGAGGAAATGGCTGAGAGAATGAATGTCTTCTTTGCCTTGGTGTTTAACACCAAAACTTAGTTGTCTTTTGGATACCCAAGTTCCCTGACTAGAAGTTGGTGATGAGAGTCTGATTGAAGCCCCTGCAATCCAGGAGGAAAATGTGAGTGACCTGCTCTGCCAATGAGACCCCCACAAGTCCCTGCCCACATGGGATGCACCTGAGAGTGCTGAGGGAGCTGGAGAAAGAGCTGGCCAAGCCACTTTCACTCATTGCCCAGCAGCCCTGGTGAACTGGAGAAGTCCCAGCTGACAAACTGTGATGCCCATTTACAGACAGGGCCAGAAGGACCTGAACAACTCCAGACCTGTCAGCCCAACCTTCGTACCAGGGAAGTCCATGGAGCAGATCATCCTGAGTGCCATCACACGGCACGTGAAGGAACCCAAGGAATAAGGGTCAGTCAGTGTGGGTTTTGGAAAGGCAGATCCTGCATGACCACACTGACCCCCTTCTATTACAAAATGACCCACTCAGGAGATGAGGGAAAGGCTGTGGATGTGTCTCTCTGGAATTCAGTCAAGTCTTTGGCACCACCTCCCACAGCATCTCCTGCAGAAACTGGCTGGCATGGCTGGGATGAGGGAACTGTTTGCTGGGTGAAAAACTGACTGATGGCCCAGAGATTGGTGGGGAATGGAACCAAATCCAGGTGGGGCTGGTCACTAGTGGAGTTCCCCAGGGCTCAGTGTTGGGGCTGGTCCTTTTTAACACCATTATTGATGATCTGGACAAGGGGATGGAGTGCACACTCAGTACATTTGTGGTCAAGACGAAGGTGGATTTAACTGTGGATGTGCTGGAGGGCAGGAAGGTTCTGCAGAGGGATTTGGACAGGCTGGATCAATAAAGCCTAGTGTCAGGTCCTGCCCTTGGGTCCCCACAACCCCATGGAATGCTCCAGGCTGTAGGCAGAGTGTCTTGAGAGCTGCTCATCAGGAAGGGACTTGGGATGTCTATTTGAGAGCAGCAGAATATGAGCCAGAGAGTGCCCATGTGGGCAAGAAGCCCAATGGCATCCTGGCCTGTATGGAAAATAGTGTGGCCAGCAGGACCAGGACAGAGATTGTCCATCTGCACTGGTCACAGGTGAGGCCCCACCTCAAGACCTGTGTCCAATTCTGGGCCCCTCACTGCAAAAAGGACATTGAGGGCCTGGAGCATGTCCAGTGAAGGGAGTGGAGCTTGGGAAGAGTCTGGAAATAATGTGTCATGAGGAATGGCTAAAGGAACTGGTGTTCTGGAGTCTGGAGAAGAAGAGGCCCAGAGACAGTGTCATTCCTCTCTACAAAGACCCAAAAGGAGGTTTTAGTGGGGTGGGATTTGTTCTGTGCTATCAAGGCTGTAGTGACCAGATGAGAGGAAACGGCTCTTAATTGCATCAGTTGAAGTTTAGATTAGATATTAAATTTTTTTTTCACTGAGTGTATAGGCATTTGAATAAGTAGCTCAGTGAAATGGTGGTGTCTCTGGAAGTGTTCACATGGCATCTGGATTAGCACCCTGAGAAATGGTTTAGGGGTGATTATGGTGGTTTTTCATTCAGAGTTGGACCAGAGGATCTTGAAGGTCTATTCCAAGCCTGATGGTTCTGTGATTCTGTGACCTGTCATCACTGTTTCCAGGTTTGTGCTTTTACAAGAAACTAGAAAAGTTTTCTGAGTTTGATTCCTCAGTGGGACCCATTAGCACTGCAAGCAACTTTACAGTTTGAATCTGACTTTTGTTTCTCAAGAGGTTCCTGCAACTTTCCTCAGGGTCTGATGTTCAGGGACTCAGCACCAAACCCCCCAGAGGGCCATTAAATGCCCTGGGCTGTTGCTGTGCTGCTGAGCTGGGCCGGGCTCCTGGCACACAGGGAGCTCCTGGCAAGCGGGCAGCGCTGCAGAGAGACAGCTCTGCCCAGGAGCAGCTCCTGTACACAGCCCAGCAGGGCTCAGGGCACTGCCTGCACACACCGAGGGCACAGCAGAGAAGGGACAGAGATGAGAGGCAGCCTGGGCTGGGAGGGGACTGAGCTCTCACTACAGGAGAAACCTCCACAGTATTTGAATGAAGAATTCTCTGGCTGTAGGAAAGTTAATCTTCCCTTCCTGCAAGGATCTCCTAAAGCTGGCACATCCCACAGCATCCAGGATCTATGAGAAGGACTCTCACAGTTCATCTAGCAGGCAAGACGTGGCCATATGGCAGAGCAGGACAGGACCTGCAGGCAGTAGAGACACAAGGGAAGTGAGAAAGAGGTTTAGATATCCTGGGGTTGGAGGACAGGTGAGAGCCCTTCAGAAGAGGAATCTTCACAGCCCTTTGCCAAGGTAAGTCTCTGGCTGCAGAGCAGTGCAGGTGAGTTCCTGGAAGTGTCTCTTACACCTGCCAAATGTTACCACTGAGAAGACCTGCCAGGATGGCTCTCCTGGATTTCCTGGTGTGGAGCATCAGAGGCACAGGGCAAGAAGGTTCCCTTCTCCCAGGGATGGCTGTTGGGTGTGAGGGTGGGGGTGCAGCCAGGGGTGCCCAGGGCTGTCCTGCAGAGCAGGGTCCTTCAGCCCAAGGCTCTGTGTGCTGGGGCAGGGGCTCTGCTGCCTGCCAGGGTCAGCTCAGCCTGGCCAAGGAGCTCCTCATAGCCCTGCAGGGCGAAGGTGTGGGTGGAAGGGGTGACCCCTCCTGGCAGGGCAGGGCTGAGCAGGGCAGGGCAGGGTCCTTCAGCTACAATGGCTCTGGGCTTCTCTCAGCTTCAGCTCCACCTCCTGCCATGTCCAAGGGCACTTCTCAGGAACCACATCCACTCAGAACACCTTCCCCTCCCCAGCCACCTCACCTTGTCTGGGATCTGCTCTCCAGCCCCTGCACATGCAGAGCTGCCCCTGGGCTGTGTGAGCACTGGAGGGAGCTGAGCTGGGCACAGGGAGGTGGCTGCTGGCAGGAACAGCTCCTCCCAGCACAGACAGGCAGGGAGGGAGAGGGAGCTGCTGCCACAAATGCTGGGGAGGGGCATGTGGGCACCTCCCTGCTGGCCCTGTGGCACAGACACCTTCCCCTGACCAACTCCTCCCTGGGCTCCTTTCCCAGCCTAAGCAGAGCCTCTGCCCTCAGGCCCGTGGGGGCTCAGGTTTGCATTGTCCTGCAGCAGCCAGAGCCCAGGGAAGGATAAGCTTCTGGTTTCCATCTATCTCTGCGTTTCCCTCCTCCCTTGGCAGGAGCATTGTGGCATTTCACTGCCATCATCTGTTGCCTGTGCTGTCCTTGTTCTCACCTTTGGCTCTTCTGAGCCAGTGCAGGGGTTTGAGGGTGGCGGGTTCAGTTCCTGTCCGGGCACAAACCCTTTGGGTCCTGCTGTAGTGATGTTTCTGTGGGAGCAAAGTGCCCAGGACCCCTCCAGGCAACTTCAGGATATCCATCTGTTTCCCGGGGTCTCCTGCAGGGTTGCAGGATGCCCTCCAAAGGGGCACAGCTCTCCCACAGTATCTCTGTGCTGTCTAGGAACTCCATAGAGAAATCACCTCAATGCTAAATCCATGGAAATGCTCTGGGCATCTGCAGTGATTGCTCTGTGTCTCAGCCTGGGAGGAGAGAGATGAAAAAGGTGAGGAGTTTGTCTTTCTGCTCTTTGGACCCAGATTTCTGGGTTCCTCTGCCCTCAGCAGTCTGCAGTTTTGTTTTGGGGGAACAGTTGTGTGTGATGCTCATCCAGCTCCAAGCTGCCAGCACAGGGCAGGTGAGAACAGCACTGATGGACAGAACAGCTCTTCTGTCTCCACTAAGGGACTGTCCCTTTGCCTCTCAGGATGCACAAGACTTGACCTACAGAGCAAATAGATTGTCAGCGATTTCAAGCATCCACAACCATTACTAACTATGGCAGGTGCAACTGGGTGAACAAATAGAAGTAATTCCCTCAGCTCAGTTCTTCAGCTGGCAAAGTGCAAACAGCCATGCTGAGAAGCTCTTTGAAGTATCACAAGGGAGGAGAAGAAGGAAGGAGAGATACTGATCTCTTCTCTGTCACTGGCCAGTGACAAAATCCGAGGGAATGACTGAACATTCCAAGGGAAGTTAAGGTTGGATATTAGAAAAAGGTTCTTCTCCCAGAGAGTGATTGGGCAATTGAAGAGGCTCCCCAGGGCAGTGGTCACAGCACGAAGGCTGACAGAGCTCAGGATGTACTTGTAGAAAGCTCTCAGGGACATGGTGTAATTCTTGGGAATGATTCTCTGCAGGGCTAAGGGTTGCACTCCATGATCCTTGGGGGGCCTTTCCAGCTCAGAATATTCTGTGAGTACAATTAGAGATCACCCTGTGTTCTGGGTTCCCTCTCACTGATAAACAAGAAGGACTCCTCAGGAGCCCATCACAGAGTTACTGGTTCCAGTGGGCCCCTTATGCAGCAAACCCCAGAGCTCAGGGGAAGGAGCTGCAGGGAAGTCTGACTGTGGGGAGTGAGCCTGAGAGTGGAGTGGCTGTGACATATGCAGTGTTTTGCTTGTAGAAATCTGGCCTAAATAATTCCTGTCTTTTCCTCCTCAACAGATCAAAATATTCTGAGGAACAAAATGTCCAACAGCAGCTCCATCAGCCAGTTCCTCCTGCCATTGGCAGACACGCGGCAGCTGCAGCTCCTGCACTTGTGGCTCTTCCTGGGCATCTTCCTGGCTGCCCTCCTGGGCAACGGCCTCATCATCAGCGCCGTAGCCTGCGACCACCACCTGCACACCCCCATGCACTTCTTCCTGCTCAACCTGTCCCTCACAGACCTGGGCTGCATCTGCACCACTGTCCCCAAAGCCATGCACAACTCCCTCTGGGGCACCACAACCATCTCCTACATGGGATGTGCTGCACAGCTCTTTTTCTTTTTGTTCTTCATCATGACAGAGTTTTTCCTCCTCACCATCATGTCCTACGACCGCTACATTGCCATCTGCAAACCCCTGCACTACGGGACCCTCCTGGGCAGCAGAGCTTGTGCCCACATGGCAGCAGCTGCCTGGGCCAGCGGCTTTCTCCATGCTCTGCTGCACACAGCCAATACATTTTCCCTGCCCCTGTGCCAGGGCAATGCCCCGGGCCAGTTCTTCTGTGAAATCCCTCAGATCGTCAAGCTCTCCTGCTCACACTCCTACCTCAGGGAAGTTGGGCTTCTTGTGGTTAGTGCCTGTTTAGCTTTTGGCTGTTTCATTTTCATGGTTTTCTCCTATGTGCAGATCTTCAGGGCTGTGCTGAGGATCCCCTCTGAGCAGGGACGGCACAAAGCCTTTTCCACGTGCCTCCCTCACCTGGCCGTGGTCTCCCTGTTTGTCAGCACATCATTTTTTGCCTACCTTAAGCCTCCCACGATCTCCTCCGCATCTCTGGATCTGGCATTGTCAGTTCTGTACTCGGTGGTTCCTCCAGCACTGAACCCCTTCATCTACAGCCTGAGAAATAAGGAACTGAAGGATGCTGTGAGGAAAATAATGACTCGATGCATTTTTACAGTAAATACCTGCCTGTTTTCATGTGCAAATCACTCATAAAGAAACTCATTACCTGTCCAACCTTCTGTCTCAGGTTTTGGGTGATGATTATGGTGCTTATTTTTTTCTTTTTTCTTCTTAAGTTGTGTGCAACTAAACTTTATTTTTGATCCTCAGTTTTTCTTTAATCCTTAAACTTTTGTGTTTTACTTGGAGATGGTGTAAATGAGAGAATGATCATTTTAATATTTAAAGCAAATAAAAGATATTGGTACAGTTTGTTTGTTCCAGTTCCTTCTTTTGTGGCCACAGGAAGGCCAGTGGCAGTGCCTGTGTGCAGAGGGAGAGAGTAAGACTATCACAGCACAGCAGCATTGCCAGGGAGCACCAGCACTTTGTCTTTTTATATCTGCTCCTTTTCCACTTCCACACTCTTCTTCCAACCCTACTGTTGCTATAAGGCCTCAGTGCTCTTGCAACTTGGTCACATCCTGCTGCATGTCCGTCCTGGGCTCACAGGCAGGGACAGGCCGTGGGCACTGCTGGGACACAGCTGGGCTGCACAACAGCAGCTCCATCAGGGAAGGGCATCTCCTGAGGGCAGGGCAGGAAGGCTTTCAGCTTTCTCCAAAGTTGCCAATAGGAATGTGCTCAACGAAGTGTCCTGGTAACGTAAATCCCAGTGCCCAGTTGCAGAATGTGAGTGTGCAGGGTGGGGGCACAAAGCAGTTTCCTTGCACAGCCAGATTTCCTGGGATGGGTCTGAAGCACGAGCAGAGCAGGGTCTGGCCTGTGTCTTTGTTCCATGGACAGCCTGGGAAGGTGACCCAGAGCAATTCTCAAAGACCAGCCCCTGAGAACACAATTCCTGGCACTGCCCTCTCACCCCACCTGCAACAGGACATTTATCTCTCCACAGAAAGGCATCAAGTGATCAGGTCAGAAGTTCATGTTTGCTCCATATAGAGGGGACTTCAGCATGTATATCATGTCTATGTGGGGACATGAACTTGAGTGAGCACAAACAGCATCAGCTGTTCCTGGGGTGCCATAAATCTGATGGGACAGGCAGTGTCCTGATGTCACTTCCATTTTAGACTCATGTGCCCTGGGAAACCCCCTGGATGCAGCCCTGGGATGTGCTTCTGAGCACAGAGTTCCACGTGTCATTCCCTTAGGCCATGGGGCATCTCAGAGAGGGGCAGAGCAGGTGACACCCCACAGGGCTGAGGTGCCTCCAGGCCCTGGCAGTGGCAGCAGGAGCCCAGGGAGACACTGCACCTGCTGCCAGGAACTGTCTGTGTGTGTGCAAGGGAAGGACTCGTGTCTCTGAACAGCCCTGGGAGTGTGAGCAGGTCATGAGCCCAGCTCAGGTGTGGGCACCTGTCAGAGCCCTGACATTCCTCGGTGTGGCTTCAAGAATAACTCTGTCTATCCCAATAAAATTTCTCCCACCTGCGTCCTCAAATACACTGGACATGTCCCTGTCTGTTCTGTCCCCCTGCCCTCCCTTCTGGCCTGTCCCTTTCCCTGCCCAGCAGGAAACCAGCCTGGCTGGGCAGCATTTCCCCTGTGCAGGCAGAAAGGGCTCTGCAGGCAGCAGCAGCTTTGCCCTCCAGCAGGCAGCATTCCTGCCCTTTCCCAGAGCACAGAGCACAGCTGGACAGTGGGATGCAGCCAGAGGCACACACACCTCCATGGGTCACCCCTCTGAGCTGCCTGCACAGCTTCAGTGAGCACCCAACAGAGAAACAAATGCTCTCAGTCACAGCTGTCCAGGCAGGGAAGAGGGGACATGAAGATTAAAGGAGATAAAGAAGGTAAAGGGAAGAATAAATATTTCCATTGATAAAAGGGATTAGGAAATTCAGACATCATCCATGGAGTTTTCACTCTTTGAAATAAGGACTCTCCACAACCTTCAGAAAATCTTCTTGTCTCCCTCATGACCTGCCCCATGACTCTGTTGGGAACAGCCTCATCATGAGGCTGCAAGAGGAAAACTTTCAAACCTTCCACAGTTCCGTCCCGAGTGTCCCCTGAGTGGGGACAGCAGAGTCTCTTCTCCCAGCACTGTCCCTGCCATTTCCTGTACCTTTGGCACATACAGAGTGTTTCCTGCTGGTGGCCACATCCCATGACCAGCACTGGGCTGTTTGTCAACCCTGCTCTCTGCAAGACTCATGGACTGGAAGGGTTGTCTCCAGCAGAGCTGCACCCTGGCTCGAGGGAGTTCTGTCATCCACAGTCATGGTATCCTTTTTGTCCCACACACTGTTTGTGGCCCTGACTTTCTGCATCACATCTTCTGTGGCCTGGTCAAGGTGCTGGAACTCTCCTGCAGTGACACCATGACACTCTTGCTCTGCTTTCCCAGCCTGATTTTTAGCTCCAGTCTTCCTTTTCCATTTACAGGAGCATCCTGTGTGTGCTTCAGAGCTGCCATCCTGGGGCAGCTCCTGCCCAGCACAGGCAGCCACAAGGTCTCTCCACCTGCTCCTCTCACCTCACCATGGCCACTGTTTTCTGCAGCATCCCCATCCTTGCCCAGCACAGCCCTCCTGGGATAGTTTCACACAGCCCTTGCTCTACATCATCCTCATGCACCTGCTCACTCCCCTCACCTACAGCCTGGTGGCCAGAAACATTCAGGACAGGGAGGCATCAGGGAAAATGCTCTGGACAGCCATGGAGTGCACAGAGAGACCATTGGAGTGGTGGGTCTTCAGGAAGAAATCCCTGCTGCCTCCCTTCTGAATGACCCCAGGGAGCTGGACAGGCCTGTGTTGTGTGGTGGGCACTAAACTGGAACTGTGGGATATGGAAAAGGCCTTTGGTGCCAGGGATATTGAGCAGGCTGGGCAGGGTCATTGTGAGACCTCTTTCAAACCCCTTGGAAAGGCCAGAGCCATCCCAGACATTTCTGGGGACTTCAGAAAGGCAGAAATGGAACTAGTTTGCAAACAGTGCAGGAGGGAGGATTGGGAGAGTTCCAGACTGATCAGGCTCAACAGGGAAGGGGATATGGCAAGTCCTCCTGCAGCCATTTCCAGGCATGGGAAGGACAAGGGAAGAGATTGCAGAATCCATTTAGGAGGAAAAAGAAAGGGACATTGTGTGCCCAAACTTTAGCAAGGCCTTTGCCATGGTCTGCCATAGTCTCCTTATGGCCAGATTGGTGACAGCTGGACTAAAGAAGTGGAACGTGTGATAGGTGGGAATTTGGCTGAAGGAGAAGTGTCAAATAAAAGTAATGGTACAGAGTCCTCTTGGCAGCAACTTCCTGGTGAGATCCCTCAGTGACCAGCCCTTGACCACCAATACAGAACATTTTTATTATCTCTCTGTCCAATGGGACAAACTGCATTTTCAAATCCTTTGTGTATGATACCAATTTCAGGGAGCCCTTGAGCAACCAGCCTTCGTTTAAAGATCAATATTGGAATGGGAACTCCAATAAAATGAACTCTTTCCCCTTTTGTTCCCCACAAATACACAGAGACAAAATATGAGGAGGTATTAAATGAAAGAAATAATTTTGGTGACCAGAAATACAGCAGCAAAAGCAACAATACCAAGGGAACAGTTCAAACCAACAACAGAGAGAGAGAGAAATAGCTTTTATTTCTCCCCCACCCTTGTCCCAACTCCCTTTTTTGTACAGATAGAAATGCTGATCAACATGTGCCTCCCATTCCCCTTTGCCCCCCTGGAGGAACAAAGAACAAAAAGTAAAACCACAGGAAAGAGGAGACAAAGCAAAATCTGGAAAATGCCTCATACGAGACAAGTTGTGCTGCTGAAGCAAACGCTGACTCCAGAGGGGCCCAAGGGGCGGCAGAGCCGCGACTCTGGTTCATGTGGCAGTGGGGGGGAGGCAGCGGGTCTGCTGATCCCATGGAGTTCTGGGGTCCCAGTGCCCCCTTTGTTCCTGAGGTTCTGAAATGACTCAGGGTCCCTTTTCTTCCATGGGTTTTCCTGCATGTCACAATGGCCCCTTAATCCCATGAGGTTCCAGTGTCCCTATGGCATCTTGATTTCATGAGGCTGAACAGCATCCCTCAGTTCCTTTGGCTCCATCAGGCCCTGTGGTGCCACAATTGCCCCTTGATTTGAAAAGGCTCCTCAGTGTCCCGGGGTTCCTTTATTTCCATGACACCCAGCAGTGTCAAAATGACCCCTTGATTCCATAAGGTTCTGAAACATTTCAGTTATTTTGTCCATGAAGCCCAGCATGTCACAATGGCCCTTTGACTCCATGAGGTTGCACAGTGTCATCACCAAGCTGAGCCCATCCAGATGGGAGTTCTGGGGAGACTGCGAGGAACTGAGATAATTGGGGAAGGAAAGAGGAGCTTGGACAACAGAGAGGAAACATTTTGATGATGTCAAAACAGGTTCAGGTTGTGCTGAGGGTTCTGAAACACTGACTTTGAAAACACTTCTGACAGACTTTTATGCAATTTCTGATCTCAAGCCCCAACCTAAAAGTGCCGCTACTCCTATTCAAAGGAATCCACTGCTCTAATCCAAACCTCAATCTGACCTCGAAGGAAAAGGCCAAACCCAGCACTCCAGACTCTTATTTGTACTCTAATGCCCATCCCAAACCTACACCTGCAGTATTATTATGAAACCCCCAAGCTTTAATCCTAACCCAGACCAAAAATCTTTCCCCCTAATCATGAACCACACTCTGTCAGCAGAACCCCAAACATCCCTAAACTTCTGCCTAATCCCTACCCTGAGCTCTAAACCCCAACCCTTGACCATTAACTACTCCCAAACAGCCCTTGGGAGCAGGACAAGGACCTTGAGGGCCCAGAGCAGGCACAAGGTGTTGGAGAGGAATGTGAGGTGACCTGGACCTGATCAGCTCATGGCACACAAGGAGCAGATGGGTGGCAATGCTGTGAGGAGTCAGCTGTGCCTCAGCATCTCCAGGGGGCCATGGCTGGGAAGGGGCTGCCAGGTCACATCTGTCACCTCCCTGACAGGCAGCAGCAGCCTTGGGCACCCAGAGGCAGCTGAGCCACCTGTGCACACACCCTGAGAGCTGCCCCAGCTGAGAGTCCCTCTCAGGGGCCCTGAGGAGCTCTGGGCTCTGGCAACACAAACCTGCTGGAGTTTTAGAAGGCAAAGAGGCCAGTCCTGCCCTGGGGGCACAATGACCCAGAGATGAGGGCAGGGACCTGAACAGCTCTGGAGTGACCCTGAGGAGAAGGGCCTGGGCTGTGTGAGGGATTTCCTGAGGCACAGGGGCTCAGGATCAAAGTGAATAAGGACAACTGGACATGAGGCTGCCTTGGGGGAAGTGTGGCCACCCAGACAAGGGAGGTGTCACCCCCTTGGACTGAGCCCTGGGGTAACACATCTGGACTGATGTGTCTGGGTTTGAGGTTCCCCATTGTGGAAGAATGAGGATGAACTGGAGAGGGCTCAAGGAAGATCTGATTGGGCATTGAACAGTCACCCTGGGGCACTGGTCACAGCTCCAAGCCCGACAGAGTTCAAGGAGAGTTTGGATGATCCTCACATGGTTTCACTCCTATGGATGGTCCTGTGCAGGGCTAAGTGTTGGACTCAATTATCCTTACAGGCCACTTGAAACTCAGCATGTTCTGTGATTCTTCCAGGATGACAGAGCTCTTCTTGGTACTGGAAAGAGAAGGAAAGTCACAAAATGCAGCTTGGAAGTTTCTGAGTGGAAGGGAGGAAAAAGAAATGTCACTCAGAGAGGAGCCTTCTGGTGGAAGGTTTCACCAAGAGGGAGTCAGTATCATCCCATGGCTTTGTGTTCCAGGGAACAGCCAGAGATGGTGCAGAGACATCAGTGAGGACACAGAAATGCTGCTGGGAGGGCTGGTGGCAAAGCAGGATGGGTGTGTGCAGCCTGCAAGGCCAGAGGAGCAGCAGGGACAGGGCAGGACAGGCTGCAGGACAGATGGCCAAGGGCTCTGGCAGGGCTGGAAGGCACAAAGGCACCCAGGCCTTTGTCCTCTGGGCTCTGGCAGGTGCCTCTGCCACTGAGGTCACCACAAAGAACTTTCCTTTGTTATTCTGGACTTTGTTTCTCTTTCAGCCCTCCCTGAGGAGGCTGGGAGGGGTTGCACAGGTTTTGACATTTGTTGTTCCTCCCCCTCCCATCCCACTGCCCCACAAACAGCCCTGAGCCACCTGTGAGGGGCAGGACCTGCTGTCCCAGGGCCTGGGGCTCAGGCCTTGGCCTTTGTGCTTCCTCCAACCAGCCCAGGGTTTTCTCAGCATTGCAGGTGCCTGCACAGAGCCTTTGTCTCCCTGCAATCAGGGCCTCCAAGGATCTGCTCTAAGGAGTCCCTGGGGAGGCTTTGTCAGTGCCTGCCTTCAGTGGGGCCCATTGATGCTTCAAGGGACTTGGAGTTTGGCTTCTGACTTCTTGAGCAGCTTCTTCAGTTTTCTGTCAGCACCTCAGGACCATGGATGCAGCTCCAAGTACACTGTGGCGATCATTCAAATAACAACTTCTTTACATTTCTTTTATTGTCTGCAGGTATTCAAGACTTCTACAGCTAATTGGAGTTGTTTCCTAGTTTAGTTGAGGAGGAAAATTTCAAGGTGGACCTCACAAAACATTATATTCCTGTTATAAAATGGAATTATCTAAAAAGAGACATGGAATGCAAGAGGATCAGGGTGAAAAGGATTTGGAAACAAGAAATAAGGGGGGAAAGGCATTAACACCACTTAATTAATGACCAATATCAAGGGATCAAGGAATTCCACAGCATTTGCTACAATTTTAGCGACTTCCTTATAAATTCACAATAACAACATTCATACCACAGTCAATTTACACACACACACATGAGGGCAGAGATGTGTGGACACATCAGTGTCTGTGTGTGTAAAGGTGCCCATCCAATATTCTCCTTGCTGTGAGTGAAACACTCATATCCAATCCCTTTCAATGCGAGGAGGATGCACCACCACAGAGGCCTCTAAGAAAGATGGGGACAATCTTTTTTAGGGCCTAGACATAGTTGGGATGAGACTAGAGATAGTGGTTTTAAACTAAATGGGGGCAGATTTGATCTGGATATAAAGAAACTTTTTTATAGTGAGGGTGGTGAAACGCTGGCACAGCTTGCCCAGAGTGGTAATGCCTTATCCATGGAAACTTTCAGGATCCAGTTGGACAGGACCCTTAATAACCTGAGTTGAAGATGTCGTTGCTCAGACAAGAAGACCCTCCCTGGGGCTGGGGAAGCAGCAGCTCAGAGTCAGTGGTTACAGATGGAAAATGGACTGTGGAATGTGGCTGTGAAAGTGCCTGATGGACTTTGCCAAGCAGGACAGCCAAGCCCTGCCACCCATCTCTGGTTCCTCACAGGATGCTCCTGGAGCAGAGTGATGTGGGGTGTGGAATGGGGAGTGCAGGAGAGCAGTAGGACACCTCCACAGCTCTATGGAGTGGGTGAGGAGGTGACAAGCCCTGGGGCTGTAAGGAACTGGTGTCTTCTCATAAGCTGTCAAGAGCTAGGAAACTGCCCTGTTGCAGAAAAGCACAGTGAAGAGCCAAAGTGTGTGAGAGCAGGAGAGGGCACAGCAGTGTCCCTTCCACAGCCAGGCCTCCAGGGACACACCTGAAGGAGCAGCAGAGCAGGGTCTGGGCTTTGTCTTTGTTTCCTGGACACCCTGGGCAAGGGGCCCCAGGGCAATTGTCACAGATCACTCCCTGCAAACACCATTCCCAGAACTGGCCTCTCACCCACCACTGACAGGTTGTTTGTCCCTCCATGAGGACACCAAATGAGCAGCTCACAAGGCCATGCTGCAATTGTACAGAGGAGACTTCAGCATGCACAGTGTGTGTGTGGGGGAGATGAACCCAAGAGAACACAAAGACCATCAGCTAATCCTGGAGGTGCTGGGAAGGGCTGTGGGACACACAGTGTCTCGAGGTCACTTCACTCTGGGCCCCACATCCCCTGGAAAACCCCCAGGATGCAGCACTGGGATGTGCTTCTGAGCACAGAGCTCCCACTGTGTCCATCCCTCAGGCCGTGGGGCATCTTAGAGAGGGGCAGAGCAGGTGACACCCCACAGGGCTGAGGTGCCTCCAGCCCCCAGCAGTGGCAGTGAGAGCCCAGGGAGAGACTGTGACTCCTGCAACGATCTCCCCATGGGTGTAAAAGGGAAAGACTCTCTGATCACCCCTGGGTGCATGAGAATCCCACAATCCCAGTTCAGAGGTGGATGCCTTGCTGGACCTTGACATTTCTGTGAGTGACTCCAGCAACAAACTCCACTGGCCCAGTGAGATCCATCTCAGTGGTCTTGGACAGTTCATTGCAAGTGCTCCTGAACTGCTGCATCACCCTTGCCTGGGATTCTGGGCTGTGCTCTCTAAAGGGCCAGAGCAATCTGAGAGGTTCTGGGGTCCTTGGAAAAGGCAGATGCCAAGCCCATCTTTAAGAAGAGCAAAATGAGAATGGGGAGAATTACAGGCTGCCCATCAACCCACTCTGTCACTGCCCTTCCCAGATGGACACGGGAGAGACAATAAGGTGGAAAATGACTCATGGGTTGGGATAAGGCACTTTACTAAAGCAAAAGCCAAACTCTGCACACAAACAAAGAGGAAAATGACAAGATTTATTCTCTACTTCCCATCATCAGTGATGTCTGGCCATGTCCCAGCAAGCCAGGCTTCAGCACACGGAGCAGCTGCTCAGCAGGCAAACATTGTAAACAATAAATGCTCCCCTTCCTCCTCCTGTCCTCATCTTTTATATCTGAGCTGACATCCCATGGACTGGAATATCCCTCTGGTCACTCTGGCTCAGCTGGCCTGGCTGTGTCCCTTCCCAGGACCTTCCCCTCAGTTTGGGAAGGAACGTTGCAGTGCTAGGGCTGTGCCAGCCCTGCTCAGCAGTAGCCAAAACATTCATGCCCTGCAGTGTCCCAATGGCCCCTTGTTTCCGTGAGTTTCCACAGAGTCCCAGAGTCCCTTTTGTTCCATGAGGCCCTGAAAGGTCAAAATTGCCTCTTGGTTCCATAAGTTTCTGCAGTGTTACGATTGCACAATGATTTCATCAGATTCCAAAATATTCCAGGATTCCTTTGAATCCATGACACCCGGCAGTGTCATAATGGCCCCTTGATTCCATGAATTTCTGCAGTGTCCCAGGGTTCCTTGCAGTCCATGAGGCCCTGGAGTGTCACAATGATCCCTGGATTCCATGAGGCTCCACAGGGTCACAATGGGCTTCTGTTTCCTTGAGGTCCTGCAGGGTCACAATGGAGCTTTGATTCCATGAGGTTCCCAAGTGTCAGAATGGCCCCTTGGTTCAAAGGCTTTCCACAGTGTCCCAGGGTTCCTTTGGCTACATAAGGACCTAAATTGTCACAGTGACCCCTTGATTCCATGAGTTTCCAGAGTCCCAGGGTCCCTTTGGTTCCTGAGAGAAGATTGCTTGGGGCGAAATTAGGAGTATCAAGTTATCCTCACAGAAGTTGCCATGGTACACAAATTATAGGTAAAGGTCCATCAGGAGTGTTTGCACAGTCAGTGTTTCAACACCCTCAGCATCACCTGAACTTGGTTTTACCTCACCAAAATCTTTCCTCTCTGTTGGCCAAGCCCCCCTTCCCTCCCCCAAATATCCCTTCACTTTTGTCCCAGTTCCTCCTGACCTTCCCAAATCCTTCAGCTGGATGGGCTCAGCTTTGTGACACCCTTCATGACCCCTGAGCATCTGCCTGCCCAGCTTGGTCAGTCAGTTCTGGGAACAAACCTGACGGCCCAGCACCCAAGGGGACAGGATGTTCTGCTGTGCTGGAGAGGACCCTCCTCAGCCTGGCCAGCAGTGCTGCAGGGGGGGATTCCCTGCCCCTCCCCAGCTGGTCCATCCTGCCCAGCAGCTCCTGCTCCAGAAGGACTCACAGACAATCTGGGGGACTTTTCACACTTGGGTCCTTGAGCTGCCCTGGGGCATCTCTGGGGCAGTGGCCAACTCTGTGACTGCTCTGGGAAGTCATGGCCTGAAGCCAGGAGTGTGGGTTTTAGGAGGTAGTTGAAACCTCTGCAGACAAGAAATCCTGATAATTGTTGAAGACTTCCTGACCTATCATTATGATGTGTTGTTTGTTTATTTTTAATTTCAAGATTTTTTCATAATTTTCTTTTTCCTGACAACACCACACACTTGTTCTATTAATCTGATTCACTCACTGTCTATCTGAAATTATTTGTTCAGCTTTTTATCAGAGTACATTTCCTACCAGTGTTTTGAATGCAGAAACATTGCTCAGAGGAGCTACTGAACTTCTTTGGGATGGTTTCATATCCCTAATTTTGCCTCTTCTCTTCTTCCTCTCCCAATTTGCCTTCCAAGATCTCTCCAAGCTGTGTGTGCCTGGGAATGTTTTCACAGTCCTGAGCTCTGGGCCATGTCAAAGGGGACAAATGCACCTTCTGGAGAACACTGTCACTCCTGCTCACAGAGCCTCTCTGACTGCACAGGGGAGATTCCCCCAGGCTGTTTCCTGGTGTGGGAAGAAAGGGTCATAAAGGCAGATGAGAGGGATGGAGGAGACATGGACATTTGCAATGGGCATGCTCAAGGCTGGTGAGATAAATGTTCCTGGGACAGGGAGGTTGTTCCTGCAGTCACACCCAGAAATGTCAGGGCTCTGACAGGTGCCCACACCTGAGCTGGGCTCATGCCCTGCTCATACTCCCAGGGCTGTTCAGAGACACGAGTCCTTCCCTTGCACGCACACAGACAGTTCCTGGCAGCAGGTGCAGTGTCTCCCTGGGCTCCTGCTGCCACTGCCCGGGGCTGGAGGCACCTCAGCCCTGCAGAGCCCCCACCCTGCACACTCACACACTTCAGCTCAACACTGGGGTTTCCCTCTCCCTGGCATGGCCCAGTCCTGCCCCTTCCTGG
Organism: Pithys albifrons albifrons; assembly: GCF_047495875.1. Taxonomy (NCBI): domain Eukaryota; kingdom Metazoa; phylum Chordata; class Aves; order Passeriformes; family Thamnophilidae; genus Pithys; species Pithys albifrons. The sequence goes on from NC_092464.1 coordinate 58,326,434, forward strand.
TCCCACCAATTCACCTGCCCCAGCCCCAGCCCCACAGAGTAGCACAATCATGTCTGGCCCTGCAGCAAGAAATGGAGGCAATGGAGGTCAGGGACAGTGATTCTGTGTCTGGAATGTTCAGGAGACCATCATCTCAGGCATCTCCTGCAGCCCCAGGGCCAGCCCCACTCCCCAGGACAGCAGAAGAGAATCAGTGCTGGGGCTCCTCAGGCATCTCCTACAGGCCCAGGGACAGGACAGCCTCTTTCCATGGCTCCTCTGCACACACAGCCTGTCCTGCTCTTCTCCTGGCACATCCCATCTCCCCACAGAGCCTTTCCTCAGGGGAACACGTCTGTGCTGGCCTGACCAGCCATTCCTGCAGCCCCTCCCCGTGCTCCCCACAGCCCCTGAGCTGGGGGTGCTGCTCTGCAGGGCACAGGGGCTGTGGTGCCTGGGACCATGGGGGGGGCTCTGCTGGGCTTGCTGGTCAGGCTGGGAGGCAGAGCCAGCTGATGGTGGTCCCTGCCACTGACCCCCTGCCACACAAGCTCTTGTGTGACCATGGAAGGCGCTCAGAGGGGCCCTGCCTTGTTTCAGTACTGGGAGATGGGTCTGGGGCCTTAACTGGATCCAGCCTATTATCCATGAAGAGCCATTTGCCAGTTCACACCAAGACTTTAAAATTTTATCTCTGGATCACACCAAGCTGAACAGACTCATGATCAGTGCCAAAACTTTCCTGCTGATTCCCTGCACAAATTGTCCTTGCAGGTCCCCTGAGTTCTCCTGGCAGCTTCCAAGTCTGTTTGGAAAAACATTCACCTGCCATCACCCCTGTCACAAGCCATGGAAACCCAGGATGGATCATCATAAAACCATTTCCTGTCTGCATGGACACTGGTCACCAGCAAGCAAAACCTGAAGCAGAACTGAGTCCCTTGAGGACCAAACTGGACAATCATCTCATCACACTGAGCCCCAGGGAGGACAAAGCTGCACAAGGAGACTTTTGAATGTCTCTTCCTTTGGCATGTTCTTAAGAACAACGTTGGAGGAAGCCCAAAGCCTTTCTGCCCTGTCCTCAGGAGAATCCCTTTCCTGATGGAGCTGCTGTTGTGCAGCCCAGCTGTGTCACAGCAGTGCCCATGGCCTGTCCCTGTCTGTGATCCCAGGACAGACACACAGCACGACGTGACCAACCTGGCAGAGGACCAAGGCCTTGGACCAACACAGGGGCTCAGAAGGAGAGTGTGGAAGTGGAAAAGGCAGCTCTGAACAGACCCCTCCTCTCTGTAAACATGGACTGTCCTGCAGTGACCTGTCCTTTGTGAATGCCTAAGAAGGATCAAACAAGTGACTCCACAGTCCTTTATTCTCATTTAGACAGTCTCTGGGTCAAATACAAAAGGTGGATATTGGACTTGAATGGAGGTTAATTAAAAATTTTAATTGTGCACAAACTCATGACAAGATGAACCAACGCCCCCCATCAAAATGCTGAGAAGGCAGGATGGACCTGAAATGAGTTCCATTCTGAATACTATGCAGAAAACAAAAGTTAGTGTCATGCATCTGGAGAGCATCTGGTCATCATTTTCCTCACAGCACCCTTGAGCTCCTGGTTCCTCAGGCTGTAAATGACGGGATTTATTGCTGGAGTCACCACTGAGTACAGAACTGACAGTGCCACATCCAGGGATGGGGAGGACATGAAGGGAGGCTTCAGGTGGGCAAACACAGCAGTGCTGACAAACAGGGAGACCACGGCCAGGTGAGGGAGGCACATGGAAAAGGCTTTGTGCCGTCCCTGCTCAGAGGGGATCCTCAGCACAGCTCTGAAGATCTGCACATAAGAGAAAACTATGAAAACAAAGCAACAAAAAACTAAACCGGCACTAATCACCATGAGCCCAAGTTCCCTGAGGTAGGAGTGTGAGCAGGAGAGCTTGAGGATCTGAGGGATTTCACAAAAGAACTGGCCAAGGGCATTGCCCTTGCACAGGGGCAGGGAAAATGTATTAACTGTGTGCAGCAGAGCATTGAGAAAGCCACTGGCCCAGGCAGCTGCTGCCATGTGGGCACAAGCTCTGCTGCCCAGGAGGGTCCCGTAGTGCAGGGGTTTGCAGATGGCAACGTAGCGGTCGTAGCACATGATGGTGAGGAGGAAAAACTCTGTTCCCATAAGAAAGAATACAAAGAAGAGCTGTGCAGCACATCCCATGTAGGAGATGGTTGTGGTGTCCCAGAGGGAGTTGTGAATGGCTTTGGGGACAATGGTGCAGATGCAGCCCAGGTCTGTGAGGGACAGGTTGAGCAGGAAGAAGTGCATGGGGGTGTGCAGGTGGTGGTCGCAGGCTACGGCGCTGATGATGAGGCCGTTGCCCAGGAGGGCAGCCAGGGAGATGCCCAGGAAGAGCCACAAGTGCAGGAGCTGCAGCTGCCGCGTGTCTGCCAATGGCAGGAGGAGGAACTGGCTGATGGAACTGCTGTTACTCATGAGCTTTCTCTGGGCATGGAGCACTGTCCAAGAAGGAAAAGATAGAGACAATTTAGGACAGATTTCTCAGGGCAAAACCAGCCAATATCTCATAGAATTCCCTGCACACTCCTCCAATTCCAGATGCTTTTTCTCCCTCTGGGCTGACTGTGCTGCTCCAAGGAGTTAGTTCAGCCCTGCTCCAATGGGTACATGGAAGCTGCTTCTGAAAGCTCCAGTACTCACAAGGAGTGCCAGGTGTAAGAAAATTTCACTCTCTGCTCTTGTAGCATAAGATCCTGGGCTGAAAAGTAGAGGCTTAGCTGAACTTAATAGTGATTTTGTCTGAGGTTTTTGTTCTGGATGTTTGATTGTATTTTCCTACTCTCATATCTGACAAAAGGTATTTTAAGTGTAGAAATTCTAATTTTTAGTGAACAATAGTGTGAACATCCTTAGGATGGGACAGATAATAGTGCTCAGCTCTCGGTGGTTTAGTTGAGACAGCACAGACAGATACAGTGCTGACTGCTCTGTTTCCCACCTGCCCTGCACTTCCATTCATGGTGCCTCAGAGCTGATTGCAGAGTAAAATACCTGTGCAGGTTCCAATGGCAATGTCAGAGCAACCCTGAGGAGGCCGGAAAAGGGACACTGATGGTGCCTGTAGGGCACAGTGTGGTGATTTCTCACATTCCCTGTTTTATTCAGTTGTCATTGTAAAAGGTTGGAATTTGTGTGCCTGCTGCTGGATTGAGAAATTAATTTCTGTGTCCCATTGCCTACCTGGGCAAGCCAGAGCAGAAGACATAAAGAGCAGTATCAATTCCAGTCATGTGTCACAAGTCCTTCTGTGCTTCTTTAAAACTCCATTCTTGAATGTCCTGTTGTGATTTGGAGCTGTGAGCAACCAGCCACCTTCAGCACCCTAAGAGTGGAAGGATCCTGCCCTCACCCATCATGGTTTGTTCCTTCTCCCCAGCCCTGTGAGCAGCTCCCCAGGCTGGCTGAGAGCTGACCCTGGCAGGCAGCAGAGTCCCTGCCCCAGCACAGCACCCTGGGCTGCAGGACCCTGCTCTGCACCACAGCCCTGGGCACCCCTGGCTGCACCCCCAGCTCCACAGCTATTCCAAAGTGTCCCCCAACAGCCCCCTCCCCACACATCCCACCAGATGGGGCTGGGCCAGCTTTAGGAGATGCCTCCAGGAGCTGCCCCTGCATTGCCCTGCACCCACACACTCACCGTGTCCAGCACTGCAAAGATTTCTCCTCCATGAGCTCTCAGTCATCCTCCCAATGCTGAGCCCCTTTAAGCTCTGTCTGTGCCCTGCTGGTGTCCCTGAGCTGCCCTGGCAGTGCCCTGAGCCCTGCTGGGCTGTGCACAGGAGCTGCTCCTGGGCAGAGCTGTCTCTCTGCAGCGCTGCCCGCTTGCCAGGAGCTCCCTGTGTGCCAGGAGCCCGGCCCAGCTCAGCAGCACAGCAACAGCCCAGGGCATTTAATGGCCCTCTGGGGGGTTTCTGTTGTTTATATTAAACTCAGTCCATCAGAGTAACTTCAAACAACTTCTCAAGAACTCAAATTGACATTGAAACACTGAAGTTTCTTGTAGTGCTAATGGGTCCAATTAAGAGACAAGACTGAGAAAGTGTCCCCAGATTCCAGATAGAGCATAAAACTGGAAGGAGTGATGGCAAGTATAGACAAGGAAGGGAAAGATGACTCTCATGTTTAATAAAACTGGATGTGTTTCAGAATTCAAAGGGCTTAAGGCCTGAACCCCAGGACCTGGGAAGGGAGATCTTGGCCCTCCCTCGTTCCTCCAGGCCCTTCCTGGGGCACTGGGGTGTGGGATGTGCAATGCCAAGGGCAGGAGGATGGGGTGGCACCTCCCAGGCTGCTGAGCAGGGACAAGGAGGCAATGAGGCCCCAGGGCTGCAAGGCTCACTTGTCTCCTCATGCCATCAGGGGCACACACAGCAGCCATGGCCAAAGGCCTGCACAAGTTGGCTCTCTTGGGGCCTTTCAGCTTCTGCACATCCCTGTCTCCTCTCCAGCCCAGGCTGTCCTACGGTGTCCATGCCCTGCCCCTTTCCCTGCAGGTTGTTGGCATCCCCCGGCTGCCCCACCTCGCTGGCCCCTTCCTGCACTGACATCTCTCCCTCCTCCCTGGCTCTGCCTTGGAACACAAAGCCTCGGGCTGACCCAGACCTCTTACAGGGTATTATGTTGCACCACAGCAATGCCCTGGAGTGGAAATTCCTTTCTCCTTGTGTGCAGTCTGGACCTCCCCAGTTGCCCTTGAAGTCCTCTCAAGTTTCTCCTGTTCCTTCTGAAATCTCCACACCACTTGTCCCACAGCTTGTGCTTGAGGCCTCCCAACCCCTCTCTGGTCCCTATCCAAGATGTTTAGCCATGAAAATGTGGTGCTCTTAGTGCAGGAGAAACAGAGTGACACTTTCTGCCAAGGGTTGTATTGGCAGAACGAGGCACAGGAACTGGAACTCAATGAGGTGATGCCGTGAGTGCCCCCCACAAAGCAGGACTCTGAGCCAAGTTAATGTGGGATAAGATAAAAAGGTACATTCTTTAATGTCCAGGCTTAGGGATTTTAGGAATACATGATGACATCTTCGTGCACCCTCTCCTCAGAACACTGATTTCCATGGTTTTTATAATATTGCCCACCCAATCCCCAGTTTGCACATCTCTCAGTCCAGCCCCAGTCCCACCCCTGTGCCATCTCCCAGGATTTGGGGGCTGGGGTCACTGGGACCCTCTGTCTTCATTCGCTTCTTCCTCGGGCTTTGGAGTTTTTCCAGTGTTCTTAGACTCAAGGTTGTTGGTTTATGTTTGGTCTTGTTCTGCAGGCCTTTCTGATAGTCTGCACCTCTTGCATCTTGAAGAGAGCCTAAAGAGCTAAAAGAATTTGAGCTACGAGTCTGTGGTAGGGGTTAGGATGTATAAACAATGAACTTAAGCTGTTACAAATATGAACACTACATTTGCTACAGTTACTGTGTTCTTCAAATCTATAAAAGTGAAGAATCAGAAACCACTTCGGCATCAGAGTGGAGATTTGCACTGGATTTAAGGAAGAAATATTTTGTGCTGAGGGTGGCAGGAACCTGGGCCAGCTTACAAAGTGGAAACCCCATCTGTGAAGCTGTCCAAGGGTGGGATTTTTGTGCAGTCTGAACTTGTGGAAGGTGTCCCTGGCTAATGGAAGTGGACTTGGACTAGTGGTTGTTTTAGCTCTCTTCCAGCCCAAAAAGTTTTATTATTCTTTTATTCCTATGTCCCCAGTTCCTTCTCCACAGGGCTGCAAATACCTACATGCACCATGTTGGCATTTTAATGTGACCTAATCCCCAATACTTTGTGAAAATGGAAAAATTGGCATTTTAGGGTTATGAGGTTCTATGTTTTTGGAGGAACCTTTCAAAATTCAAAAGTTTCCATGAAACCAATAGAGATTTCCAACATCTCTGCATGAAAGGCTCCCCAAGTGATCAGTGATGGCCTTGCAGCTGAGGTTGGGGGTTTTCTCACTCAGGTACTGAGAGTCAGGATGGGCAGCCAGAATGTGCATTTGGGGACAGTGCAAGACTTGTCATGGGAAGTCTAGGGAAAGATCAAAGTGATTTGTGAAGGAACAGGTGTGAGTAAAGAGAGAGAAAAGGGGATGGAAGGAGCTGATCATGTGCAAACAGGTGACTGGTCAGTAACCGTCCCTGGCCATGCCCTGCAACTGACCTAATTGCCTGTCCCATTTTCTTAATCCCTCCATTCCCAAGAAATCTCTGGGACAAAAGAACTCTGTGTTCTGGGAACAGAGGGCGGTTCAAGTTTCACTGGAGTTGGAACCACAAATCACCAGGTCTTGTGTCCTTTTTGTGCCCAGACACTGGTGAGACTGGTGTGTGTGCCTGTGGATATTCCTTCCCTGGAAGACGAGGAAGAAACAGGCAGAAGTTTAGGTTTATTTCACACTGTTCTAACCTGGTTCTGTTAGTCTGCATTGAGTTCCAAGCTTCCCGGGGAGGCTTCGTCCCTGTGTTTCCATGGTGACATCAAGGGATCCTGCCCGGTCCCCACCAAGTCCGGGACTGCCCCCGCTGGGGGGGCTCCCCCTGCCCACGTGTTCGGGTGGGGGCGGCTGGTGGTGGTGGCGCCCCGGGGGGAGCCGCCGGCCCTGGGATCGGCTGAGGTGTAGCGATAGCAGCGCCACACAGTGCCGCGGCAGATAAAAGCTGCGTAAAAGCTGCCATGGATGGCGCTGGCCCCGGTGGAGTTTGTGTGGGTTATGGACCCCCCAGGGCCCCCAGCGCCGGGCTGTGCGGTGTGGCACGGGCCCGGCTGGACCGGTGCTGGCTCTGGGGACCCAACAATGGGCTGCGGCGAGTCCCGGCCAGACAGAGACGCACGGCCGGCCGGCAGAGCCGGGTTGCACCCGCCATGACCTCGCTACCGCCACGCGGTTTCACCTTCTCCACCAGTTTGGAACCCCCGTCCCGGAGTCAACCCCCAAGGGACTTGTTATTGATTGTGTTAAGTTATTGACTCTTGCATTGTCAAACCTCTTTCAAGTTTACACCCCTTTTGCCAAGCCACTCCCTCATCCTTGTCCTTATACCTAGTCCCAAACCGAAAGTAAAGGCTTTTGGCAATTTTCCACCACTCTGGATTATTTCCCGGGAGCTGCTTCCCGATTCGGATCCCGAGACCCCTGTAGTACCCCAGGATTTCTGTCCCTCCTTCCACAGGTAATATACTCTCTATTTTTCCCCCTGAGTTCCAAACTAAGTTCTCTGTTTAATAAAGCCCCCTCATTTCTTTTAGGGTACATGGGGACACAGCCTGTTCCTGGAGCTTAATATTGCCTTCTTAAAGCAGGCCCAGCCTTCCTGGTCTCCTCTGTTCTTTAGGACTGACTCCCAAGGGATTCCATCAATCAATCTCCCAGGCAGGCCACACTCTGCCCACCATCAGTGCCAGGTGTCAGTTCTGCTGCCCCCTCCTTCCTCACCCAAATGGAAAATGCTGCCATTCAGTGTCTCTGTGCCCAAGATGGCCCCAACCACCACATCCCCCACCAGTCACAGAATCACAGAATGGTTTGTGTTGGGAGGAACCTTAAAGAACAGCTCATTCCGACCTCCATCATGGGCAGGGACAGCTTTCACTAGACCAAGTTGTTCAGAGCCCCATCCAACATGACCTTGAACAACTTCCAGGGATGGTGCAGCCAGAACTTCTCTGAGCAACCTGTGCCAGGGCCTCACCACACTCACCATAAAGAATTTCTTCCTAATATCTCATCTAACCCTTTCCTCTATCAGGGTGAAGACATTCCCCCTTGTCCTGTCACTCCAGGCCCGTGTAAATAGTCTCTTTCTAACTTCCTTGTTGGTTCCCTTAAGTCCTGGAAGGCCACAATTAGGTCACCCCAAAGGTCTTCCCTTCTCCAGGCTGTACAATCCCAATTCTCTCAGCCTTCCCTCATGGCAGAGCTGCTCCATCCCTCTGATCATCTTGGTACCTCCTCTGGACTCGCTCCAACAGCTCCATGTCCTTGCTGTGCTGGGACCCCAGAGCCAGAGGCAGCTCTGCAGGTGGGGCAACATCCAACCAGGTGTGTTCCAGCAAGGACAGTGTGGAACCCCATGGAAACACCACAGAACCTCCTGGAACCAAGGGGCCCATCTGACATGTGGGGTCTCATGGAATCAAAGGAACCCTGAGAAACTGTGGAACCTCATTGAATCCAGGGGTAATTCTGACACTTCAGGGTCAAATGGTCATTGTCAAACTGCAGGGTGTCATGGAACCAAAGGAATTCTGGAGCACCACAGACCTCATGGATCCAAGGGGCCCCTGACACACTGCAGATACCTACGGAGCACAAGGAACCTGAGGACAACATGAGATACCATAGAAGCAAAAGGCCATTGTGACACTGCAGGGAGTTATGGAGCTGAAAAGGCAACCTCATTGCCAGGACAGGCTTCTCATGGGCTCACTGGAGGAGATCATTGGAGGCCATGATTGCACAAACCTCTCAAAAACTCAGTATCAAAAGGAAAGCCCAACTAGCCCTAAAAAACTGAAGCACTTTGAAGAACTAATGAGCTCCACTGAGTGTCATTACTGACAAAACCTCTCAAGGAACTAATTAAAGCAGATAATTGGAGGCTATAATTCCATAAATCTCTCATGGACTTAGTGTCAAAAAGAATACTTTAATAAACCCTGAGTACCTCGAAGCATTAATGAGCCCCACTGAGTGTGGTTATTGACAAAAGAATCTCAAGGGATTCTCTACAGCAGGTCACAGGAAGCCATAATTGCACAAACCTTTCAGAGACACAAAGTCAAAAGCAAAGCCCAAATCAGTTTGAAAAACCTGCAGACCCTTGAAACATTAAGGAGCTCCCCCCCCTGGGCCATTCCTGACAAAGCCTCCTCAGGGACTCCTTCCAGCAGATCCCTGGAGGCCATGATTGCAGGGAGGCAAAGGCTCTGTGCAGGCAGCTCAGATGCTGACAAAAGCCTGGCTTGGCTGGATGAAGTTTCCTTAATTCCTTTTCACAGTTCCTTCAGCTTTAGGAAGTGCTGTCTGTGGGACTGGCACCCCATAAGAAGGGCTCTGGCAGATTGCTGGGAGCAAAGACAGCCTGCCCTGGGCCCCAGCCATGATCTTGGCAGCACTGAGACGTCTGAGAGTTAAAAATAGTAGGCTGTATCTTTGAGAACATTTGGCAACAAGCAGGGATTGCTGGTATGGGGATAACCTGCATGGAAATGTTTGCTTTGAGTTAAAGCATTACATTAAAATAAATGTGAGTATCTCAATGTCTTGGGTTGCAATGAGAATATTTATTTTTTCTGTATATTTGTATCATTCAGTTGGTAGTTTAGAAAACAATCATGTGGTGAGTTTACTCTCATGTGAAGTCTGATTTTATATTGTAATTTTTGAATCACATCTCAGTGAGACAGATAAAACTCACAGGAAAATGGCACAAGTACTATGGGAAAATAAGCAAAGTATTAGGACCATGTGTTTGTGTGAATTCAGGTTTTTCTCTTGAAGAAATGCCCTGTGCTAATTGGACACTTTATTGCATGTTCTCTGACCTGCTTCTCATCAGTAATACCTCAGAGTTTAAGAAGACTTCTCCAAGGGTGTTGCTGCTGGCTGAGAGATGCAGCAGCATCCTCTGTCCTCACCTGGGAGAGGACATTCCCTCCCCAGGCCAAACTGAGTTTCTGAAACACCTCTCAGCTGAGCTGTCACTTCTTTAGAAGAAACCTGTGATGGAGGTGCTGCCTTGTAGCTCACACCCTGTCTGTGTGCCCTGCAAGGAGTCTCTGTGCTCTGGGAGGGTGGGGAATGCAAAGGAAAGGCTCAGCTCCCCAGGCAGCAAGAACATTGCTCTGCCTCTGTGAGGGCTTGCACGGGTCTGCAAAGTGTTGCAGGGCTGGGATCAGAGGGAGTGAATCTCTGGCTGGATTTGTAAGGGGTCAGGAATCCAAGTGACAGAGAAGGAAGAAAAGGAATGTTGAACTATCTGTGATTCATCCAGAAATTACAAAAGCCTGACCTGCACAGGAAAATTGGATATTGTGGGGAAATCACCCACTTTGAAGCATTTCTTCCCTAAATGACTTGAAAACTGCATTGCTGAAAAGGGGCATTGCTTGCACCAACCTGTGTCTTAACACCGTGAAAACTTTTTATTTAGACATAAACTGTTGCTTATCTGTCTTGCAAAAATGCCCTGGGGATGCATCAGAGTCACCAGATTCACTGGAAGAGAGATGCCCCTCCCCAGGTAAAAGGGAAGGATTCAGATCTACAACAATCTCCCAGATCTTTGTGGTCTGACAGAGCACCAGGGGGTGAGCTCTTACATGTGAGGAGACCTGGGATTATTCTCTCTGCCTAAGGCCTAAGAACTGAGTCATGCCTTGCCTTGCAGTGTTAGGATTGCCTCTCCTCCCCGAGCCTTGCCTTGCTTTGACTTCCCCGTTTTCATCACTTTCCTGCTTTTTCACCCTGTTTCTACTCAATGTTCTAACATTAAATGCATCTCTTAAAGATCTGGACAAGGAATGTAAACAAGGTGGTTTTGCAAGGGGCTGGGATTTATCCATTTCCTTCCTTTTTTCTCTTTTATCCCCAGGCATCCTATTTAATAAAATCACCTCTGAAAAAGCAAGGGAAGATTCTCTTCTCTCTGTGGCATCGCCGGGTCCTGCAGGCTCAGGGATTCTGTTCCTCCCTCCCTCTGCAATCCTCCCTGCAGCAAACAGCCCTGTTAGATTTCCAGCTCTCCTGCAGCCACCTGTGTGTGGTGTTTGGAGTCTTTTTCTGGCCTTCAGGTGCGTGTGGTGGCAGAGAGGCCACCAGCACCCTCTGAGAGCTGTTGCTTGGATTGCTCTGCAGAGGGAAAATGTCCCAAAGGAGAGGCTTGGAGAACCACACCGTTGGATCTGGATTCGTTCTTCTGGCATTTTGTGACCACTCCAGCCTGCAGGGCCTGTGCTTCACTGTGCTCCTGGTCATCTACCTGGTGGTGCTGGCAGGGAACAGCCTGATTGCCCTCATCACAGTGCTGGACTGCAGCCTGCACAGCCCCATGTACTTCTTCCTGAGGAACTTGTCCTTCCTGGAGATCTGCTACACCTCAGTCACTCTGCCAAAAATGCTGGTGGGTGTCCTGAGGGCAGATGGCAGGATCTCCTTCCTTGGCTGTGCTGCCCAGCTGTATTTCCTGGTCCTGTTGGGCAGCACCGAGTGCCTTCTCCTGGCTGCCATGGCCTACGACCGCTACGTGGCCATCTGCCACCCCCTGCACTACCCCCTGGCCATGAGCAGGGGGCTCTGCACCAGGCTGGTGCTGGGCTCCTGGGGGGCTGTCACACCAGTACAGGTAGGGCAGACCTACCAGCTGTTCACTTTGCCCTTCTGTGCCTCCCACGACCTTCGTCACTTCTTCTGTGACGTCCCTCCACTGCTGGACCTGGCCTGTGCAGACACATTCTGGAACCAAGTGGTGCTGTAAACCATCATCCTGGGGTTTGCAGTTCTTCCCTTCTGCCTAATAGTTCTGTCTTACATCCAAATTATCAGGGCAATTCTGAAAATCCCCTCAGTTCTGGGCAGGCACAAAGCCTTTTCCACCTGCTCCTCACACCTCATGGTGCTGACACTCTTCTATGGCTCAGCCACAGTCATCTACTTAAAGGGACACTCGAGGGATTCCGGAGATCCTGACAAATACTTTGCCTTGTTTTACACAATTGTGACTCCCATGTTTAACCCTCTCATCTACAGTCTGAGGAATAAGGAAGTGAGAATTGCCCTGAAGAAACTCCTGTGGACAAAGTGATCCCACAGTGGATCCCAAACACAACAACTCTGTCAAGTTGTTTCTGACCAATGTCATGTGAGGTAGAAATAGTGCAACTGTGGCCAGTCATCAATGAGCCCCAGAGGGTGAGACAACCCATGAGGAGGTGACTCCTCTTGGATTTGAGCAATCACTTCCTAGACCTCATGGACTATGGGCAGTGTCCCTGCATGGAATCAGCTTCAAATGCTAAAAGATATGAAGGGCAACTTCCCCTGCTGTGATATCTTGCACTGAGATCTGTAAAGCTTGACTAATTTATCATAAAGAATAAAAAAATAATAATTTAAAAACCCATCAAGGGAACAATTCAGCACTGGAATAGCATCCCAGACACCTGTGGAGTTTCCATTTGTCAAGGTTGAGCAATGTCAGCCAGTACCTGAGCACTGCACAGTCGCTCACTCCCTTCTCATCAGTGGGATGGGGGGGAGGGTCAGAAGGGTAAAAGTAACAAAACTTCTGGGTTGAGTTAAAGTCATGCACACATGCAGAGCAAAACCAGGAATTCATTCCCTGTTTCCCATGGCTGGGCAGGTGTTCAGCCATCTCCAGGAGTGCAGGGCCCCATCCTGTGAAAGGGTGACTTGGAAAGACAAACACCATCACTCCAAACTTCCTTCCACTTGACATACCGAGTGTGATGTCATATGGTCTGGGGCACCCCTGGGCTGGGAATGTGGAAGTTGGAAATTGGGAATTTGGGAATGTGGAGAAGTCGCATGTGGTTTTCCTCCCACTCCTCACCATCCCAGACTTCCCAAAGCCAGAATCAGGATGAAATTTCATCCCTCATCTCTGCCATCCTCATCCTCATCGGATTCGGTGTCTGGAAGCTCCGAACCGGGAACACGTAGGATGGGGGTCAGGAAGGGACATGGATCACCCAGCAGCATCCCAGGGATCTCCCACCACATTTGCTGATCCCTCTTCATTTCCACAGGGAAGAGAGAGAGTAATGGATACAACATGGTTCCAGTGACACATCTGGCTCTGGATCCTCTCCATGTGGATCCTGGGATGGATCCAGGGGTCTCCAGGCTGCCAAAGAGCCAAGAGTTCCCACACTGTCCCAGGGGCTTCCTAGTGACCTCCCAGGGGTCTCTGGAGGTGACAAAGATCTCTGTGGTCAGAGGCTGTCACAGCAGTTCCATGGTGACATCCCAGGGGACTTTGGGCTGCTCCAGCACCAACCTGTCTCAGGCACTCACAGGGCCTCCAAGGGACATTCCAAGGGTCTCCAGGCTGCCACAGGACAGGGAGGTCACAGACAGTCACAGGGGCTCTGTGGGGACATTCCAAGGGTCTCCAGGCTGCCAAAGGACAGAGCGGTCACAGACAGTCACAGGATTCCTGTCACAGGCACAGTGGGAGCTGCAGGCATAGTCTCTAAGAAAAGGTCCCGTTCAGTCACATGATGCAGAAAGGACCCCCAACACCACCAGAGACCCCGAGTGCCTCTCAGCACCCCCTGGGTTTCTAAAGTCCTTCTCCCAGAGGAGCCTGGAAGTGGCTAGATCCAATCCTAGCCCCAGACTTTGTCAATGGTTTCTGTGTAAAGGATTATACAGGTGAGACTGAACCTTTGTACAACTTTGTCCTGCCCAATCAAGGATGGAACACCAGATAAACTTATAGAAATGTATATGATTTACTATGGTAATGATTAGACAAAAAGATCTGACTCAGATTTATTCACTAGACAGCACAGAAGCTGTAGGAACTATTATCATACACTGCACTAGGAAGCAATATTGAAACACTTGGATTGAAGCAAAACCAATCATTAAGCAGAGAGTGATGTCACTCACCAAGACCAACGACCCTGGACAAAGCTCTTTGGCTCAGCCTCGAGGAGTGACCCCGAGGGGCATCCCCGCTCCAGGCAGGAACCTCCACACACCCCCCAAGAAGGGATATGTCAGAAGACCCAATCTCTAAAATTTAGGCCTGGGCTTTTATAGTAGAAAGCGCTGGCCTGTCAGTCAGGTGTGTCCAGGCTGTGCCAGCTCAGCAGCTTTGGAGTTCTCAGGGGTGGAACTTGTTTGTTCCTTTATCCAGGGATTTCCCAGCTCTGCCACATCTTCCCCTTCCTCTCAGGATGTTTCACTTTGGGAGTGTTGGTTGACTCAGGCCACTCTCAGCTTTGTTCAACCCCAAAAGCAGGGTGACCCCCTTCATTTCCCACTGGGGGCTTTGCAAACTGGGCCTTGTAGTAGTTATTTTCCCCCATTCCAGGCAGACCATCCTGCTACAGGACCCCCAAGATGCCCCTGCCCAGTTACCCACCTCTCCTTTCCCCACTATACCACTCCTTTCCCATTGTCCCAACAATCCTAAATTCCCCACACAGCTGAGGTTGGGGGTGTCCCCCCCTGCTTGGTTTTGGGGTCTAAGCCCATTTCTGCTCAGTTTGGGGGTCCAAAGCCTTCCTTTTCCTCCCTCTCCCCTCCTTTTCCTGTAAGACTTCAAACCCCTCCTCCCTCAGAGTGTGGTTTACAGCTGTCCCCCTCCCACTAAATTTGGGTGTCCCAACCCCCCTTTTCAATTGTCCCCCCAATCCCCAACCTCCTTCCCCCATTCCTGGTTTTGGGGGTTCCCACTCCCTTTGCAGCCCCACACCCAGTTTTTGCCCCCTTTTCCCCCCAGTTTCCACTGCCCTACCCACCCTTTCCCCACCCCCTTTACCAAGAGCTCCTCACTCTCAACCAGGGGGGCTTCCAGCACCACCAGTGCCAGCAAGATGGCCCCAGCTCCTCCCAGTCCCAGCATCAGGCTTTAAAATCAATATATATTGGTGATAAGTAAAGTGTTATCCTTAAATCACACTTGGCCAGCATTTATCAAAGTTGTCTTAAGGTATTTTTGTGGGAAGAACTTGTGAAAAGTACCAGAACTTCAAGTTTTGATAAATAAACTCTGATCTGCCTCAGTGAACAAAGCCTGGAAGAGAGAGATGGGTGGTTGAGGTTGGACATCTGGAATGCAGAACATACAGACCACAGGGACATGATAAAAGAAGAGGCTACGAAAGACACAGTATTTATTTTGAAAAGTCCCTACCCAAGAAAAAAGATACTGAAAACACTAAAAAATAATATAGAAAGCAAGAAATCGATAACCAACAGAGGAGAGACTACTAATTAATGAAAGGGAATTATGCAATTTAGAACCAATGAACATTTGATTTATTTGTTTGCTGAAAAATGTATAAATAGGTGAAAAAGTCTTCTCTCGGTGTCTCTGTGGAAGCTGCAATTTTGTCAGTCAAACCCAGAATAAGGAACGTCTGACTCTTCGACACTGAAAAGATGGTGTTGAGGGTTTATTGCCCTAATGGTTTCCAAGGATTTCAGTAACATTATAAAGGCAGAGTATGGGAGAGGTGGTGCTGGACATGGGGTCAGCTGTCAGCAAGATAAATGTTTATTTAGTATTTCTCTCTGCACAGGAACACATGTGGTGGAACCAGACCCCAGTGCCTCCACTTTTCAGGGGATGGAATGCTGATGGTTCATGGCTCCAACATTATCCAGCTGCAACAGCAGTGGGTGCTTTGCTGCCCATGGGCAAAAGAACCACCCAGGAGCAGAGGGAGGCACACCCAGCCCTGGAGGGGACAGGCTGGGCTTGGAGCCAGGGAACGGAAGGGTTATTTTTATGCTTTTATGTCACTACAGACAGGAAACAAAACTGCTCCAAACCTACTTTACATGCAAACAAAACTGTTCTAAACCCTACATATACATATATATTGATAAAGTAAATGTAATCTACTCCAAAGGTTGGGTTAACAAGAACCTGGGTCAGCCTCACCTTCAGGGGGGTCTGGACAGGTGCTGTACAAGGGGGAAGCTTCTGACAGCCGCTCACAGAACCCATCCCTGGAGCCCCCCCACTACAAAATCTGGCCGCACAAACGCAGTGCACTGCCCAGCATGGATCACCTGGAACGTGGGTCACCAGGTCTCTTCTAAACAGGCCTCATCAAGAATGTTGGTCATCAACTCTTTACCCAACTTGTGTCGCAAAGTCTGTGACCAACATGGGTCACTGTGGATCAGCCAAGGTGGGTTGTCCAATGGATGATGGAGTTGGAGCAGCGGATGAAGATGTTCATGCAGCTGGGGCACTTGTAGGTCTTCCTTTACCGGTGGGTCCGTTGGTGTTGAGTCAAGTTACTTCTAAAGTTGAAGCTCTTCCCACACTCCCCACACTCATATGGCCTCTCCCCGGTGTGGATACGCCGGTTGATGGTGAGGGTGAAGTTTCGGTTGAAGCTCTTCCCGCAGTCGGTGCAGCGGAAGGGCCTCTCCTCTGTGTGTGTGCGCTGATGCCTGAGGAGAATTGAGCTCCTCTGATAACTCTTCCCACACTCCTCACACTTGTAGGGTCGCTCCTCTGTGTGTGTCTGCTGATGTTTGAGGAGATCTGATCTGCTCATAAACATCTTCCCACACTCCCTACACTTGTATGGTCTCTCCCCGGTGTGGTTGCGCCGGTGCTTGATGAGGGTGTCGTTGCGGCTGAAGCTCCTCCCGCAGTCGGTGCAGCGGAAGGGCCTCTCCCCGGTGTGAGTGCGCTGATGTGTGAGGAGATGCGAGCTGGTCTGAAACAGCATCCCACACTCGGAACACTCGTAGGGACGTTCCCCGGTGTGGATCATCTGATGGCGGATCAGGCTGTAGCTCTGGCTGAAGCTCTTCCCACATTCCAAGCACTTGTAGCGCTTCTCCTTTGTGTGAAGCTGCTGCTGCATCACCGGATCGGAGCTCTGGCTCAAGCTCTGACTGCCCTCCCAGGAGATGGAGGGTTTCTCCTCTTTAGAGCACCCTGTCCTGAGTTTGGAGCTCCTCCTCCTATGGGATCTCCGTGGATTTTCCTCCCCACTCACTTCCTGTGCTGTGGAGCCACTCAAATCGACCTCTGCCAGCAGGTTCTGCCGGGGGGATTTGTCCTCCGTGCTCTCCGTGCTCAGCTCAGGGCCTGGGGCAGGAAGGAACAAGGACACTCAGGGCATTTGCCTCCGGCCCACAGGGAAGGCCAAGGACATCCCCCCAAACCCGGCCCCGGCAGGACGGCGTCGGCAGCGGGGTTGTTCTGCAGCCGGGGCCATGCTGGGCTGGAAGATGCAGCACAAGGGAGGGGCAAAGGGGCACTGACTTCCTCCTCACCTGCCTGGGGGTCCCGTGGCATCTTCCTCTTCCTCCCAGCCTCCTCCTCCATCCTGACAAGCTTTGGGAAGGAGAAATCCTGGTTTGGGGAAAAACAAGGTGTGAGTGCCTTGGGTTGGGGGTTCCTCCTCCCAAAGACCATCTCTAGAACTTAACAAGCTTCTTGCGTCCATAAAAATCTCCAAAATTCCAAGATTCAGCCAAGAAAATACTGAAAGGAACTCCTCCTCTCTGGCCTCTCCATTTTGGGGTTCTGGGGGTACCCCCTGTCCTGGCTGCTTGGGGTCTCCTGTCTGTTCAGTGTCCTCCCTCTCCAGGCTGCCGGGGCTCCAGAAACCCCTGCCCGGCCATTCTCAGGTTTCCTGTCCCCACACCTCTTAATTCTGACTCCAGGAACACCCTGATCCCCCTTTCCCACCCATCCCACACTCCCTTTTCCTTTAACCTGCCATCCCCTGGACCCACCAACTCCCTCTCCCCACCCCAGTCCTGCCTGTCCTTCACCTTGGCACCCTCCTGATCGCCCACTCCCAGGCACTGGGATCCCCCTGCACCCCCTTATCCTGCACCAATATTCCCCTGCATACCCTTGCCTGGCCATTCCACCTCTTCCAGCCCCCACACCTCCTCTTTTGTTTTGGTTTTTTTCACTCTGGGTCCCCTGGAACCCCCACTCCTGAATTTCCCAGACCACAGACTCCCCCTTTTTGGAACACTGGGGGTCCACTTGAATCAGTTTCTCTGGATACTCTGGATCTCTCTACCCCATGATTCCCCTTTCCCTGACCCCTGGACCCCCCTTTCCTGGGCACAGAGTCCCCCTGGACCCTCCATTTCCCTTCTCCAAGCTGCTATATCCCCCCTTCCTTGGACCTGTGGCCCCCTGAAAATCCCCTTCCCCAGCTCTGTGTCCTCCCTACACAACAAAAGATTCAGCCCCAAAAAAGCCTCCCAGAAGTTCCCCCTCTCTGGTCTCTCCACTTTGGGCTTTGGGGGGTCTCCCTTAACGGGCTTGCTGGGGGTCCTACAGGTATTGGGGGTCCCCCCTCTCCAGGCTCCCTGTTTTAGTGTCCCAGGGGGGTCTGTGAGCACCCCGAGCAGAGACTCAGGGCAGAAGCCGCCCCTGGGACCCTCGGCATTCCTTGGAGGGGTTTGGAGGGCCCTGGAGTTGTTTTGGGAGGTCTGGGAGGGAGCTTTGGGGGGATCCTGGGATAGTTGGGGTAGGTCTGGAAGCGGTTTGGGGGACCTGGTGTGGTTTGGAGGGACTGGGAGAAAGAATAGGGGTGGTTCTGAAGAGGTTTAGGGATGGTCTGGGTGGGGGTCTGGGAGGAGGTTGAGAGAATTTGTGCAGGTCTGGGTGCCCTAGAAGGGGGTTTGGTGAGTCCTGCGATTGTTTCGGGTGTCTGGGAGCTGAATTTAGGTGAGTATGGGGGCATTTTAGGGGTCCTGGGCAGTTTAGACGGTCTGGGAGAGGTTTGGGGGGTCTGGGAGGGGTTTAGGAGATCTCTGGGATGTTTGGGGCGGCCCGGGGTGTTTCAGGGGCTCCGCAGAGTTCAGGAGGGGATTTGGGGCATCCTGGGGGTCCGGGGTAGTTTGGGGGGTCCCAGGCGGTGGGTTAGGGGGGTCTCAGGGGTATTTTCGGGGGGGATTTGGGGCGTTCTGAGGCGCATCCCGGGGTGGGGGGAGGGGCTTACCCGGCTCCTTCACCGTCACGACCAACACGGCCCCGGGGGGGTCACGGGGGGTCTGTGGGGGGTGGGTGGGTCCTGAGGGACCCCCAAAACCCGCCCCGAGTCCCCGAATGCCCCCGAAATGCTCCCAAATTTTCAGAAATTACCCCAAACTCGCCGCCATTGCTCAACTCTCCCGGCAGCGCCATCGAGTCCCGCCCTCCGTCTCCGCCGCCTCTGATTGGGCGCTGCGCCTGCCCGTCAACGCCTGCAGCCAATCAGCGTTCAGGAATGCAGCGGGCGGTGACGGGACATGGAGTCAGCGCCATTTTGAGCCTGTTCCGTACTACATCTCCCGTCAGGCACCCCGGCATGCTCTGGCCAATCACAGGCGGGACTACAACTGCCGCTCCCCCCCGCGCCCAATAGTGTCGGTCCCACCCCCATTGCAGCCCCCCAACTGCCCCCCGGACTCCAAACTGCCCCAGAAGGGCCCCAGGACCCCCAAGTGCTCCCCCAATACCCACTAAGGACTCTCAAATCACCTCCCTGGACCCCCAAGTGACCCCCAAGTTCATCCAGGACTTACAAGTGACCCCTAAAACCCTTGTTGGACCCCCAGATTCCATCCCTGGACACTCGAGTGACCCCCCAAGGGTCCCCTCGGACACCCAAGTTCTTTCCCAGTGCCCCAAAAATGCCCCTCAGACCCAATGGGACCCCCAAGTGCCCCCCAAGTGCCTTCCAGGACCCCAAATCCACCCCAACCTCCCCAATGCCCCCCAGCCCCCCTTCCCATGGGCCTTCCTCGGGATTTGGGGCTCCAAAGAGGCACTTGGGGGTCGGGGGGGATTTGGGGACACTTGGGGGGCTGGTGAGTTGGGGAAGGAATTTTGTGTGGAATTGAGGGAATTCAGAGTGGAATTCAGTGGATTTGAGGGGAAATTAGGAGAGGTTGGGTGGAATTAAGGGAATTTGGGATGGAAT
Source organism: Pithys albifrons albifrons (assembly GCF_047495875.1). Lineage (NCBI taxonomy): Eukaryota > Metazoa > Chordata > Aves > Passeriformes > Thamnophilidae > Pithys > Pithys albifrons. The sequence continues at coordinate 58,346,139 of NC_092464.1, forward strand.
TAAATAATCCTTATGTGAAATTAAGGGGATTTCTGTGGAACCTTCAGGATTTGGGATGAAATACTTGGGATTGTAAAAGGGATCAAGGTATTTTTGACTGGAGGTCATAGATTTGGGGTTGAATTAGGGATATGTTGGGTAGAAAGAAGGAAATTTTGCACATACTTAAGATTTGAGGTAAAAATAAAGAGAATTGAGAAATTTTAGGTGAAATTAAAGTAATTTTTGGTGAAATATATGGGATTGGGGAGGTTATAGATGGAATTAAGGGAACTCTGGGCAAAAATAATGGAGATGTTCAGGAAAATTAAGTGGATTTGGGGGTAAATGAGAGGAGTTTTATGTGGAATTAATAGAATTTTGGGTGGAAGACACGGGAGATTTGGGGCAAAATCAGCAGGACTTTGATGGGTTTATAGAGATATGAGTTGGAATTAAAGCAACTTGGAGTAGAACCATTGTGGTATGAGGTGAAAATCAGGGTATCTTTCGGTGGAATTAAAGGAATTTTGAGGGTAATTATGGGATTTTGAGTGGAATCCTGGAGATTTGGGGTAAAATTGGGGGGATTTGAGGTGAAAGTCCGAGGAGTGTGTTTGTTTTCAATGGTGAAATTTATGAGTTTCAGATTGCAGCAAAAAGAGAGGAAAAATCCCTCTTGCCTGTGTTCAGCCAGTTCTCAGAGCAAAGCAGGTCCCAGTTGACTGATGAGAGACATGATGGGGCTGGGGAGGTGTGGAGCAAGGTTGTCCCCACTGTCAGACCTCAAGGGATCGATCTTCAATTAGTCCAAACCTTTCAGGAGGGAACCTTGGTCAACATCAATCAGAGAATGCTGCAATCACCTCTTCTCTAAAAAGAAAAGTAATTATCCATATCATTTAAAATGGAAATACACATTTGTTAGAAGCTCTTTGAAATCTTTCTTCAAAACTGTAGTAGGGAAATTACTTAATTAACTCTCCTTGAATAGAGGACAAACTCAGAAAGAGCCATGATCTGTTCAGTTTTGCTTTATCTTAACAAGCCCCGTGGTGCATTTGGTGCTGAGCCCTTGAACCTCAGGTACTGAGAGGAGATTGCACAAACCTTTCCATAAGTCAAAGCCAGAAGAAAATCACAAAGTATCTCAAAGCACTAATGGGTCCCACTGAGGGCCATTCCCAATACAGGCTCTTCACTGACTGGTAGGAGGAGATAATTGGAAGCCTTGATTGAACAAACCTCTCATAGACTCAGTTTCAAAAGGAAAGGGAAAGTATCTTAATAAATATTGAGTCCTTTGAAGCCCTAACAAGCCTCACTGTGGGCTGTTACTGACAAAGCCTCTCAGGGGACTAATTAAAGCAGATCATTGCAGGCCGTGATTTCACAAACCTCTCACAGACTGGGTGTCAAAAAGAAATACTTCAATAAGCTTTGAGTACCTTGAAGCATTAACAAGCCCCACTGAGTGTTGTTACTGATCAAGAATCTCAAGGGACTTGTTACAGCTGATAATTGGAGGCCTTGATTGCACAAACCTCTCAGAGACTCCAAATCAAAAGCAAAACCAAAGTACTCTGAAAAACCTGGGGTCATCTAAAGGTTTAAAGAGGCCCCAAGGGCCATTCCTGACAAAGCTCCCCAGGGACTTGTCCCAGCAGATCCTTGGAGGCAACAACTGCAGGGAGGCAAAGGCTCTGGGCAGCAGCTCAGGTGCTGAGCAAAGCCTGGCTTGGCTGGAGGCAGCAGAAAGGCCCAGCCCTGACCCCCAGCCCGGGGAAGGCACATCCTATCCCTCACACCTTGCTCAGGGCTCTGCTGGGGGCACTGGCAAGGGGGGTGATGCTGAGGGTAGGACAAGGGGTGACAGTGCCCAGCCTTCCTGGGGCTGTGCCAGGAGGCCACGAGGACCCAGAGCCTCAGCACAGCAGGTCTGCTCACAGCCCTTGGTGGCACAGACGATGCTGTGCCTGAGGGGACAAAGAATTGGGATCTCTTGGACTTCTGGCCCAGTCACTTGATGTCCCTCTGGGAAGGAACAAACCACCTCTCAGAGTTGGGTGACAAACCAGTGCTGGGAATGGTCATTGGGAGGGGCTGGTCTGTGATGAGTGTCCTGGGGCACCTTGAGCAGTGTCCAGAAAACAAGGCCAGTCTGGGCCAGACACAATGTGGGGCTTTTCCCACTTGTCCCCTCCTAAACTCACCTCAGTCTCTAACACAGACAACTCCTGGCATCCCCCTGCCACTCCAGAGATCCAGAGGGTTCTGCACTCCTGTGCCCTGATGCCATCAGTGTGCACTGGGCACCAGTGTCTACTAAAGCTTTACACCTCTGTGGATCTGCTGTGCCAGGCCATCGGATCCACACAGTGCAGTGTGCCTGGTCATCCCTTTCCTCCTCCTGGCCAAAGGCAGGGACCCTCTACTCCTGTCCTTGGCCAGAGTATTCACTGTCTGACCTCTGTGATGCCAGACCACAAGTCCTCTCACTAGGATCAAATGCTGTCATTTCGTCTTTCTATGCCTGGGAGATCCCTGATTGCCTTCTTGTGTCCCTGCAACAACTACATGGACATCCTTCTTGGCTGATCCCTTCTCCGCAGCTCTCTTCCCTCTCAGTTCACCTCCATGGGCTCCCAGCTCAAAGGTGGGTTCACCATCCCACTTCCTCATGTCTCCCTCTGGCCATGGAGAAAGAACCAGAGATCACCACATGGCCTGTGCTTGGGACTCCCTTTCCCTCTGGCTGGGGCAGGAGAGGACTGATCTCCTGGGCTGCCCCTGAGAGCTGAGCTGCTGGGCCATGGGGGTGAGGAAGTGCCCAGGGTTTCTACTACATTTCAGAGCCAGGAGGGTGCCATCTCCTGGTGTATCCATTTGGGGGGAATACAATGCCATCAGGCTGTTGGAATGCGATGCAGGAGCGCTTTGAACCTCCTCATGGCCACTGTGCAAGGAACATCCTCTGAGTCTTTAGGGGTGTTTTCAGTTTTTACGTCACTATAGATGATTTCCAGCACAGGTAATTCCCTCAGGTACTGGATACCTTTGTTTCCAGAGCTCCACTTTCCTGGGGAGTTCATGACATCTTCCTGAAATGGATCTCTTGCCCTCACACTTGAGAAGAGTCATCTCCAGAGACTCTAAATTTCTCCTTTTCCAATTCCTCTTTCAATTTCCTAATCTCTAGCAAAGGAATCTCAGTTTTTGGCCTTCATGACCTTGCAACTGCTGACTATCAGCCCCACTATTCCAGCATGGAAGCAGCCAGGTGGAAATCCACTCACCTGGCTGGCAGCTGGAATCTTTTCACAAGTTTGAAATTTTGTTGAGTTCAGGGACCAGGTAACTTTGGTTTCCTGTTTTCATTTGTGTCACTCCTTTCAATTTCTTTGTTGAAAGATTGGCTTCTTGGTCTGCCCCCTCCCCTCCTGATTCTCTTTCTCTTGTCCTGCCCTCAGCATCACCCGCCATGTCAGTGCCCCCAGCAGAGCCCTGAGCAAGGTGTGAGGGACAGGATGTGCCTTCTCCAGGCTGGGGGTCAGGGCTAGGCCTGTCTGCTGCCTCCAGCCAAGCCAGGCTTTGCTCAGCACCTGAGCTGCTGCCCAGAGCCTTTGCCTCCCTGCAGTCGTGGCTTCCAAGGCTCTGCTGCGGCGAGTCCCTGGGGAGGCTTTGTCAGGATTGGCCCTTGGGGGCCTTTTTAAAGCTTCAGGGGCTACAGGTTTTTCAAGGTGCTTTGGGTTTGGGTTTTGACTTGGAATCTGTGAGAAGTTTGTGAGATCATGGCCTCCAAAGATCTCCTCAGGGTCACAGGACTGGGAGGGAGCAGGGCCAGGACAGCTGAGCCCAACTGGCCCAAGGGATGTTCCCTTTGATGCAGGGCCGTGCTCAGGGTGTTAATGGGGGGTTGGTCAGGAAGGGCTGATCTGTGTCTGGGCTGGGCTGGCCATTGGGCACTGAGTGGTGAGCAGTGGAGCAATGGTGTTGTGCACCTCGTGTGGGGTTTATTTACTTACTGCTATTGTTGTCATGGGTAGCAGTAGTGTCTTCACTGAGGGTAACACGGAACAGTCACTGGATCATTTTCCCTGTGCTTGCTGTAGCCCCTGGAGTTAACAGGGGTCTGTTTACTGGTTCACACCCAGATTTAGAGTTTTATCTGTGGGCGTCATGACCCTGGACAGGTCTGTGCTCGCTGGCCTCCATTTATTGCTGATCCCTGGCACACACTGTCCCTGCAGGTCTCCTGTGTTCTCCTGGCAGCTCCCAACTTGGTTCACTTAAACATTCACCTCCCACCACCTCTGTCACCTTCTCTATAGCCATTGAGAGAATAAAAAGGATGATTTGACATCTCCAAGCTCACTGGTCACCAACAAGCAAAACCTGAAAAAGACCTGAGTCCCTTGAAGGCCACACTGGAACCCTGATCACATCAGAATGAGCCCGTAGACAACAAGACAAACAAGGAGCCTCTATAGAGTCTATTCCTTGGCATGTTCTTGAGAGTGACTTTACAAAAAGCCCTAAGACTGCATGTCTTGAGCTAAGGAGAAGCCCTTTCCTGATGGAGCTGCTGTTGTGGAGCCCAGCTGTGTCCCAGCAGTGCCCATGGCCTGTCCCTGCCTGTGAGCTCAGGATGGACATGCAGCAGGTCTGTGTCCCAGCTGGCAGAGGACCAAGGCCTTAGTCCAGCCCAGGGACTCTGCAGGAGAGTGTACAAGTGGAAAGAGAGCAGGTCAGCAAAGGCCCAGTGCTGCTGCTCCCTGGCAGTGCTGCTGTGCTGGGTCTCTTTTGCCCTCTCTGCACACATGGAACTGTCCAGTAGGTGCCTGAAGGTCTCAAAGGAAAAATCCAGTGATCTCCAATGACCTCCTCAGACACACAAGGCTACTGCAAGAGAGTTTATTTTGCTTAAATATATAGACAGCAAAATTACTCAATTGAAGATAGAAAGTGTTAAATTAAAAAATGAGACAGTGATTTAGATGAGAGGATGAATAAAATAATTTAATTGAGCACAACATTATGACAAAAAGAACCCACTGGCCGCCAAGGAAAACCTGGGAAGGCAAACTGAGCCTGTCATGAGTTTTATTGTGAACACTGTACAGAAGAAAACTGGCAGGTTCTTGCTGCTGAAAAGCATCCAGTCATCATTTTCCTCACAGCATCCTTCAGCTCCTGGTTCCTCAGGCTGTAGATGAGGGGGTTCAGTACTGGAGGCACCACCGAGTACAGAACTGACAGGGCCAGATTCAGGGATGGGGATAAGATGGAGGGAGGCTTCAGGTAGGAAAATATGCCAGTGCTGATAAACAGGGAGACCACGGCCAGGTGAGGGAGGCACGTGGAAAAGGCTTTGTGCTGTCCCTGCTCAGAGGGGATCCTCAGCACAGCCCTGAAGATCTGCACATACGAGAAAACTATGAAACTGAAACAAGCAAAAACTAAACTGGCACTAACCACAAGAAGCCCAAGTTCCCTGAGGTAGGAGTGTGAGCAGGAGAGCTTGAGGATCTGTGGGATTTCACAAAAGAACTGGCCCAGGGCATTGCCTTGGCACAGGGGCAGGGAAAATGTATTGGCTGTGTGCAGCAGAGAGTAGAGAAAGGCACTGGCCCAGGCAGCTGCTGCCATGTGGGCACAAGCTCTGCTGCCCAGGAGGGTCCCGTAGTGCAGGGGTTTGCAGATGGCAACGTAGCGGTCGTAGCACATGATGGTGAGGAGATAAAACTCTGCTCCAAGGAAGAATATAAGGAAGAAGACCTGTGCAGCACATCCCATGTAGGAGATGGTTGTGGTGTCCCAGAGGGAGTTGTGCATGGCTTTGGGGACAGTGGTGCAGATGCAGCCCAGGTCTGTGAGGGACAGGTTGAGCAGGAAGAAGTGCATGGGGGTGTGCAGGTGGTGGTCGCAGGCTACGGCGCTGATGATGAGGCCGTTGCCCAGGAGGGCAGCCAGGGAGATGCCCAGGAAGAGCCACAAGTGCAGGAGCTGCAGCTGCCGCGTGTCTGCCAATGGCAGGAGGAGGAACTGGCTGATGGAGCTGCTGTTGGGCATTTGCTGCTTCTGGAGGTGGGGCACTGTCCAAAGAGGAAATAACAGTGACAAATCAGATGAGATATTTCTGAGAATAATCACAGCCATATCCCAATATCTCTTTCCCTTCTGCTCACACTCCCCACTTTTCCTTTTTCAGGAAACTGCTTCATATCCATGGCTGGAGCCCTGCTTGGTGCTCACTACATTTCCCATGAGGAGCAGCCCCTCTGCCCACTGGCTGTGAGGGTCAGCCCTGCTCTGCTCCAGTGGGGTCATGGCCGTGGTGGGGGCAGGGCCCATCCTGGTGTTCAGCTGTGTCAGATGAAATTGCTCCTAAAGCAAAACTTCTCATGGGCATCTGCACTCCCAGTTTTGAGAAGATTTCAGGATTCCAGAAGACAGCTGCAGAGGTTTGGGTGTTTTGTTTCTGACTCCCCTCATCTTCCCTGTGGAGTTTTCCTGGATGTCAGAACCCCTCAGCATTTGTGCTGCCCTGAGGAAGAGCAGAGCAGGGCTTCCAAACAGGACGATTGTCTGTGGCTTAGTGCAGAGTGAGTGGAGCTGCTCTGTCCCTGCGCCTTGTTCCAGCTGCCCTGGACTTGGACCTTCCTCAGACAGAGAGTGATCACACTCCCATTTTTGTTTGAAATGCCACCAGACACTGTTGAGAGCAGAGAGATCCATCACAGACCACTCAATGGCTCAGCCTGGCTCAAGGTCTCAAGGACACACCTGGCTCATCTCACCAACTCAACAGCATTTCCTGGGATGGGCACAGCATCTCTGCCCCTCTGCACTGGGGATTTCAGATAACACAATTGTGCTATGAAGATGATTTGCATTCTTGAGGGCAGCTCCCAGCTTGGAAGGACATGTCAGAGAAGAGCCAAGTGTCCTGACAATGGGGTTTGATTCTGGGAAACACACCTCATTCTCCAGGCACACAGAATTCACTACTGACAGCCCCACAGGTCAGAGGAGAATTGGAATGTCTCATTCCCAGGGACCCACCTGCCTGAGGGGGATCACAGGATCAGTGATTGACTCTGTAGCTTGAACTCCCATCCCCAGTGAGTCTGACTGAGAGAAGGAGGAAAAAAGCCCAGTAACAAGGACAAGTTGAGAAACAAGGAAATACACAGGGAGGGTCCAGCTGGGACAGGCCAGGGCAGAGCTCACTTGACACTCAGGGCAGTGTCACCCTGAGCCAGCTGTGCCACCTCCCAGACACGAACAGTGCCAGGTTCTTGTTCTCAGCCACTTTTCAGATCCTCAGAGTTCCCTCTGCAACTCAAACCAGATGTGTGGCTTCAGAGCCTGATAGAAATCCCTCCTTTCACCTTCCCCTTGAAGTATCTCCTGGAAAATATCCTGCAGTGCTCTGGTTCTGTAAGCAATCCTCACCTATGAAACTCTCACTTGATAGCTGAACAAACCTGCCCTGCCCTGCCCTGCCCTCTCCTGCCCTGCCCTGCCCTGCCCTGCCCTGTCCTGCCCAGCCAGGGTTTGCTCTTTCCGCCCACAGCCTCTCTCCCAGCACTGAGGGAGCTCCCCAGACCAGCTGAGAGCTGCCCCTGACAGGTGGCAGAGCTCCTGCCCTGACACAGCACCCTGGGCTGCAGGACCCTGCTCTGCAGGACAGTTTGGGGCAGCCTGGGTGGCACAGCCAGGATTCAAACCCTGCAGCCATCCCTGGGAGAAGGGAACCCTGTTGGGATGTCCCTGGGATGGTGCAGCAGAGAGTCCCTGCTTTGCAGCCCGTCCTCATCTTCAGCACCGGAGAAACTGTGATATCCCACATTAGAGACCCCCCAGGCTGTGGGATGTGCCAACGTTGGGAGATCTTCCCACAGACTGCACATACATTGCCCTTCATGCAGACTTACCATGTGAGAGCCTGGAAAGATTCCTCTTCTGTGGATCTTCCTCTCAACTTTCCTCACACCCCAGACTGTGTGTAACCTCTCTCTGCCCTGCTTTTCTGCCCTCGGTGTGTGCAGGCAGTGCCCTGAGCCCTGCTGGGCTGTGCACAGGAGCTGCTCCTGGGCAGAGCTGTCTCTCTGCAGCGCTGCCCGCTTGCCAGGAGCTCCCTGTGTGCCAGGAGCCCAGCCCAGCTCAGCAGCACAGCAACAGCCCAGGGCATTTAATGGCCCTCTGGGGGGTTTGGTGCAGAGTCCCTGAACCTCAGACCCTGAGAAAAGGTGCAAGAATCTCATGAGAAAGCAAAGTCAGAATCAAACTTTAAAGTTTCTTTTGTTGTTAATGGGTCCCTCTGAGGGACATAACTGAGAAAGTGTCCCCAGATTCCAGTTAGAAATCAAAGAGACAATGACGACAAATATGGACTAGGAAAGAAAGGTCACTCTGATGCTGAGGAAAGTAAGAAGCATTTCATTAACCCAAAGGTCACAGCCATGACACCCAGGCCCCTGAGAAGGGAGATCCTGTCCCTCCCTCATTCCTCAGGGATATTCCTTGGGCACTGGGGTGTGGGATGTGGAATAGCAATGGGCAGGAGAATGGGGTGGCACCTCCCGGGCTGCTGAGCAGGGAGAAGGAGGCAATGAGGCCCCAGGGCTGCAAGGCTCACTTGTCTCCTCATGCCATCAGGGGCACACACAGCAGCCATGGCCAAAGGCCTGCACAACTTGGCTCTCTTGGGGCCTTTCAGCTTCTGCACATCCCTGTCTCCTCTCCAGCCCAGGCTGTCCTACGGTGTCCATGCCTTGCCCCTTTCCCTGCAGGCTGTCGGCATCCCCCGTCTGCCCCACCTCGCTGGCCCCTTCCTGCACTGACATCTCTCCCTCCTCCCTGGCTCTGCCTTGAAACACAAAGCCCTGGACTGATCCAGACTCTTTCAGGGGGATGTGTTGCACCACAGCACTGCCCTTGCGGGGAAATTCCTTTCTCCTTGTGTGCAGTCTGGACCTCCCCATTTGCCCTTTAACTGCCCTTCAGCCCTCTCAAACGTCTCCTGTTCTTTCCTCAGTCTCCACAGCACTGGGTCCAGGACTTGTGCTTGAGGCCTCCAAACCCCTCCATGGGATGTTTCTGGTCCCTCTCCAAGATGTTTAGCCATGAAAATGTTGTGCTCTTAGTGCAGGAGAGACACAGTGACATTTTCTGCCAAGGGTTGTATTGGCAAAACAAGGCACAGGAACTGGAACTGAATGAGGGGAGATTTCCATTGGATGTCAGGAAGAAATATTTTGTGATGAGGGTGGCAGGAACCTGGGCCAGCTTATTAAGTAACTGAAAACTCCATCCCTGTATCTGTCCAAGTTTGAGAATTTTGTACAGCCTGAACTTGTGGAAGATGTCCTTGGCTAATGCAAAGGGACTTGGACTAGTGTCTGGTTTAGGTCTCTTCCAATCCAAACAGTTTATTAGTCTTTTATTCTTATATGCCCAACTCCTTCTCCAAAGGGTTGCAAATACCTACATGCACCATGTTGGCATTTTAATGTGACCTAATTCCCAACACTTTATGAAAATGGAAAAACAGTCCTTTTAGGGACATGAATTTCAATGACTTTGGAGGAACCTTTCAAACCTCAAAAGTTATAAAGGAACTAATAGAGATTTCCAATATCTCTGCATGAGAGACTCCCCATGTGATCAGTGACAGCCCCCAGGATGGCCTTGCAGCTGAGGTTGGGGGTTTTCTCAATCAGGTCCTGAGACTCAGGATGGGCAGCCAGAAAGTGCATTTAGGGACTGTGCAAGACTTGCCATGGGATGTCCAGGAAATGACCAAAGTGATTTGTGGAGGAACAGGCATGAGAAAACAGAGAGAAAAGTGTATGAAGGATCTGGGCATGTTTAAAGAGGTGACTGGTCAGTGCCTTTTTCTGGCTGTGCCCTGTAACTGATCCCACAGTCTCTTCCATTTTCCTAATCCCTCTACTGCCAAGAACTTTCTGGGAGAAGGGATCTCTGTGCTCTGGGTTTGAAGGGAGGTCCAAGTGCCAACCACTGGACCTGGAGCCCTAAAATCATCAGATCTTGTGTTCCTTGGGAGTCCAGACACTGGTGAGACTGGTGTGTGTGCACAGAACACTGGTGGGTGTGTGGGTGGGTGAGTGGGTGTAACCACCAGTGACCATCAAACCAGAGCAAACAGGGATTGGCAGAGGCCTGGGAGCCGCTGTCTGAGATCATCTTCTGAGGGATCCACATTGTCTGGGTGTCTCTGGAGCTCTAAATCTTCTCCTGACATGGCAGAGCACACAAACAGCCCATCCTTGTGTCCCTTTCTCCACTCACTGTGCTTTGGTTTGGCCCAGAAACCTCCCGAGGTCCCTTCCAGGATGAGTCCCTGTGCATTTCCCTCCCCCATGGACCTTCCCTTCCTGATGCAGCATCTGTGGGGCAGCAGAGCTGAGTCAGTGCAGGGACAGGGCTGGTTGTGATAGGGGCCATGAAGCCACTGCCAGGAGGTGACAGCAAGGACAGTTTGCAAAGAAAAAAATTAGATGTGGGGACTTTGTTTTTTAAGGAAAGGAAGGTTTGACTGGAGGTGGCATGTGCAGAGGATGAAAGACAAGGGGTGTTGAGGGAAACGGAATGCTCAGCCTGGAGATAAGGAAAAGACTTTTTTCCCAGTTGCAGGGCCAGTGCAGAGCAGGGTGGCCACAAGCCCAGGCTGACTTCCTGCCTGCCAGGGTTGGTGGGGTTGTGTGACAGAGCTGCCCCCAGAATCAGAACCTGGGGGGCTCTCCCACCTGCTCCACTCTTTCACCTACCCCAGATGGAATTTCTGTTGTGTGGGTTCCCTGATGTGCTGGATGACCTCACAGTGCTCCCTGGCCAGAATGTCTCCTGAGGGCCGCCCAGGCTGCTGGAGTGGAAGTGACCTCACAACCATCACATGCCAGCCATATCCCCATGCCTGGGCTCCCCTTCCCTCTGCCCCTGTCTGGTCTCTGATTATATTGTAGGAATGGTATTAATTAGCCTTTTAATGAACTGCTTGAATTAATGACAAGTTGTGTGTTGGGGCTTAAATCACTTTAAGCCAGCACTCAGCAGAACTTAACCAAAGCTGCCATTGTGAGAACACAGCTTGGGAAAAGCCTCCCTGAGTGGTCTGAGACACAACCCATTGCCTTCTGCACCCACAGCACAAGAAATATCAGCTGCCCTTTGTGCCAATGGATCTGCAGTATCTGGAAGGGAAGAACTCTTGTCAGAAATGGACTTGTGAAGAAGATGAAAAACTTGCCCAAATGCCTTAAAAACAGAACTTGATCCAATGGATCTGCAGTATCTGGAAGGGAAGAACTCTTGTCAGAAATGGACTTGTGAAGAAGATGAAAAATCTTGCCCAAATGCCTTGAAAACAGAACTTTTACTGTTGTATAAATGCATGTTCACAACATGGATTCTTTTGTTCTCTTTTGCCTAGTCACTGTCCTCTTCCCAAAATCCCACAAGATAACCGTTTCCTGGTCACTCAGGAATGCATGTAGTGTCCTGGAGGAGTTTTCTTATTGGTTCTTATTTACTCTTTTGTCTTGGTTGTTAACCCTGGATTTCTATTGGTAATAGTCCAAATCCCCCCTTGCTCACTATTGGTGGTATTTTGAGTCCCCCAAAACCTTTATATACCCCTACCCTTTATCAATAAACTCTCTCTCTCATTTCTCTCCTGTGGTCTCTGTGTGGCTCTTTTTGGGCTCCCTGGAGACCTCGTGGTGGGGGACAGAGTGGGAGCACATCCCCTCCGGGTAACAGGCTGACTCCTGGGACCTGGAGTCCCTCTCAGCCATTGCATCCCTTTCTATAGGGCTGAACCTGGTGGGTCTTTCTGCAATACTGCCTTTAATTTCCCTTTTTGGAAGGTATATATTTTCCCCAGCTGGGTCAAGATGTGGGGGCCTGGCACAGCTGCCTGAAGTAACTCACAATCATAGAGTGTCCTGAGTTTCAAGGACCTTAAAAGATCACCTGGGTACAACCTCAGTGACATGGACATGCACAACTTCCACTAGACTAAGTTGCCCAGAGCTCTGCCAGCCTGGTCTTGAACACTAGAGATGGAGCAGCCACAGCTTCTCTGGGAAACCTGTGCCAGACTCTCAGCACCCTCACAGGGAAGAATTTCTTCCTAATACCTCATCTAAACTTACTCTCTGTCAGTGTGAAGCCATTGCCTATTTTCCTGTCACTCCAGGCCCTGGTAAATGGTTTCTCTCCATCTTTCTTGTTGTCTTGTTTCAGGTTCTGGAAGGCCACAATCAGGTCACCCCAAAGGTTCTCTTCTCCCAGACGAACAATCCCAGCTCTCCCAGCCTTTCCTCACAGCAGAGCTGCTCCATCCCTCTGATCATCCTGGTGCTTCATCTGGACTCACTCCAACAGGTCCAAGTCCTTCCTTTGCTGGGAGCCCAGAGCTGGAGGCAGCTCTGCAGGTGGGGTCTCACCTGAGAGGCAGAATCCCCCTCCCCTGCTGCCCAGGCTTCTTTGAAGACAGCCCAGGACACCACTGGTCACCACTTGCCTTGGTGACCAAAGATCCAGTAACACATCCCCCCTGGAAAGGCCTCCTATTACCTGGGTCAGGAAGTTTCCCCCCATTCATTCCAGGAGTCTCCTGCAGTGCCCAGAGCCCTCCATGCTGCTTTCCCAGGAGGTGTTCAGAGGATTGAATTCCCTCAGCAGGACAAGGGCCTGTGAGCTCGATGCCTCCTGTGAGCTCCAGGTGAGACCATTCCCACCTATTTCATCTCCTAAACCAGTGTCACACATCCTGTACCCTGGAGGGGATGGAAAGGAAAAGTGATTTGATGATTTAGGGAGTCTTACAGGAAGCCACTGTAACAGATGTGTGAGATGAGTGCAAAGCTGATCATCCAAACCCCAGGGGTGTCACTGACACTGGTCACTGCTCCCCTGTGTCAGGTGAGAGAGCTCCACCTCAGAAACCTCAGGGAACTCCTTGTGTGAGCTGGGGCAGGGGCAGTGCTGGGCAGGAAAGGTTTAACTGGGACACTGGGAACGTTCCTAAGCAGAAAGGTATCCAAAAAACATCCCAAGGGAAGAAAATGTTAAGGTTTTAATATTCTTTTTTTCTTTTCCTCCTTGTGTTACAGGGACACAAATACCTGATGCTCCCAGGGTTCCCTGGGACTCTCTGCCCAAGTTCCATCTGCAGCTCCAAAGGGCTCCTGATGCCCTGCAAGTCCTCTGTGACAGCTGCCAGTGCCAGGCAAGGACCTCAAATACACCTGAGCCTCCAGCAGCACTGGGTGGTGATGGTCAGTCAGTGCAGCTCAGCCTGAAAACCAAAGAATATTCTTCAGTATTTTACTTTTTCAATAACATCTTTCTATCCACTGAAATGATCCAATACTTTCAATGAAATGTCAATGCAATTTCTGTCATATCAGAAAGTGAGTTTTCATTGTGTGTGTTGATTGCAGGAGAGGATTTATCAGAATCATAGAGTTGATGAGTCATTGCATCATAGAATCACTGAGGTTGGAAAAGCCCTCCAAGATCACCGAGTCCAACCACAACCCAGCACTGCCAAGTCCACCAACAAACCATGTCCCCAGGTGTCACATCCACACCCCTTGTAAGCCCCTCCAGGGATGGTGACTCTGCCAGGTCCCTGGGCAGCCTGTTCCAAGGCCCAGCCCCATCCTCGGGCCTGACCTCAGAAGCTCCTCCTAAGACTTGACTGACCCAGCTGAGCAGGGAAGTGTTCCTGGACTGTTCCAGTCAAGCCACAGGGACTCCCTGATGGCACCAGGAGCTCTTGCATGGTAGAGGTGGGAACAGGCAGAAACAGAAGGGGCCAACAAGGGTGGGAAACAAAGGAGGAGTAATTAGCCCTTGTAACCCTGATAAACTGTTTACCTGACTTGCAGCCCAAGTGGATCAGCACCACTGGGAATTGGTGTCACTGGAATTCAGGGAGATTGTGGTGCAGAGCCAAGGCTTGTGGAAGGGATTGAAGACATGAGAGTGTCAGAGAGGAGGGACAAATGCCTCAAAGGATAAGTATTTCAAGGCCACAAGGGATGATCTTCCCTGAAAGAGCTGCCAAGCATTGAAAGAGTGTGCCCAGGGAAGGGCCAGCAAAGGGAATGCTGAAACCTGTGTGAGCCTTGTCAGCCTTGGCTCCTGTAGGACAATAAGGAACTACAGAATCATAAACAGTTTGAGTCAGAAGGGCCCTTATAGGTCATCCAATCCAGACCTCTGCAATGAAAAGGGGCATTTTCAACCAGGTCAGGTTGCTCAGAGCCCCATCCAAGCTGCCCTTGAATGTTTCCAAGGGTGGGGCACCGACCACCTCTCTGGACAACCACCCTCAGTGTAAAAGATTCTTGTTTATATCTAATTCGAATCTGCCCTCTGTAAGTTTAAAACTGTTATCTCTTGTCTTATCAAGCCCATCAAGCTCATCTGCCCAGGACCTACTGAAAAGTCTTTCAGGTGCTCCTGACAAGCCTTGACCAAACCACATGAGCCATGAAAGGTCCCTTGACTGTTCCAGGTGTGTGGTGAAGTGTCCCTTGACTGTGCCAGGTGCTCCTGTATGATAAAGTTGGGGACAATCCTGCCCATAACAGGTGGGGATCACAGGACAATCACCCACTCTCTGAAAGCCTTGGAACATTCCCTACATGAATCGCATGTAGCACAAGAGGAACAATTCCCAAACATTTTGGAAACTCCAGTAATTACTGACATGGGAATGGAAATTCAGCAGAGAACTAAAGCCAGTCACCTTGTGACCCCACAAACAGAGGTCCTGAGGGAGGCCCTGGAGCTCCCCAGCACCTCCCTCCCAGTGGGCACCTCTGGGAGCCTCTCGGAGCTCGGGAACCCTCAAGTTTGCAACACTCCAAAGAGCGTCGCTGATGCCCAGGACAATTCTGATCCCCCCTCAACAAACACACCCCTCCAGGTGCCCCCCTTGTCTCTTGGGAAACACAAAGGGGTGGGATGGGAGTGTTTCACTGACAACCAGGAGAATTGTGGATGGGCACCTTTACACACACAGATATTGCTGTGTCCAAACATCTCTGCCTGTCTGTGTGTGTGAATTGAGTGTGGTGTGAATGTTATTGCGAATTTATAATTAATTCACTGTTAGCATTGCTAATCAATGCTATTGAATCACTTGATAACTCTTCAGTTGGTCAGTGATTAAGTACTACTAATTTCTTTTGGTCCCTTTTCTATCGAAATCCTTTGTACCCTGATCCTCTTCCATCCCATGTCTCTGTGTAAATCATTCTTTTTCACTAAAAAAATAAATTTTTTGTGAAGTCCACTTTGAAATTTCCTCCTTAGCAAATCTACAAAACAACTCCAATTAGTAAAAGTCTTGAAGGCTTGAAAACAATTAAAGAAAGAGAAATAAATTGTTTTTCTGTGTTTTAATGAGCCCCACAGTGTATTTGGAGATGAGTCCATGATCCTCAAGTAGTGAGACAAAATTTGAAATACTGCTCAGGAAGTCAGAAGCCAAACTCCAAGCCCCTTGAATCATCAATGGGCCCCACTGAGGGCAGGCACTGACAAAGCCTCCCCAGGGACTCCTTAGAGCAGATCCCTGGAGGCCCTGATTGCAGGGAGACAAAGGCTCTGTGCAGGCACCTGCAATGCTGAGAAAACCCTGGGCTGGTTGGAGGAAGCACAAAGGCCAAGGCCTGAGCCCCAGGCCCTGGGACAGCAGGTCCTGTCCCTCACAGGTGGCTCAGGGCTGTTTGTGGGGCAGTGGGATGGGAGGGGGAGGAACAACAATTGTCCAAATCTGTGCAACCCCTCCCAGCCTCCTCAGGGAGGGGTGAGGGAGAAACAAAGTCCAGAACCCTCAAAGGAAAGTTCCTTCTGGTGGCCTCAGTGGCAGAGGCAGCTGCCAGAGGCCAGGGGACAAAGGCCTGGGTGCCTTTGTGCCTTCCAGCCCTGCCAGAGTCCTTGGCCATCTGTCCTGCAGCCTGTCCTGCCCTGTCCCTGCTGCTCCTCTGGCCTTGCAGGCTGCACACACCCATCCTGCTTTGCCACCAGCCCTCCCAGCAGCATTTCTGTGCCCTCACTGATGTCTCTGCACCATCTCTGGCTGTTCCCTGCAACACAAAGCCTTGGGATGATACTGACACCCTCTTGGTGAACTCTTGTACCACAAGGCTCCTCTCTGAGTGACATTTCTTTTTCCTCCCTTCCACTCAGAAACTTCCAAGCTGCACTTTGTGACTTTCCTTCTCTTTCCAGTACCAAGAAAAGCTCTGACATCCTGGCAGAATCACAGAATATGCTTAGCTCGAAGAGGCCTGTAAGGATAATCAAGTCCAACATTTAGCCCTGCACAGGACCATCCATAGCAGTGAAACCATGTGAGGATCATCCAAACCCTCCTTGAGCTCTGTCAGGCTTGGAGCTGTGACCAGTGTCCCAGGGTGACTGTTCAATGCCCAACCAGATCTTCCTTGAGCCCTCACCAGTTCTTCCTCATTCTTCCACAGTGGGGAACCTCAAACCCAGACACATCAGTCCAGATGTGTTACCCCAGGGCTCATTCAAAGGGGGCGACACCTCCCTTGTCTGGGTGGCCACACTCCCCCAAGGCAGCCTCATGTTCTGTTGTCTTTATTCACTTTGATCCCGAGCCCCTGTGCCTCAGGACATCCCTCACACAGCCCAGGCCCTTCTCCTCAGGGTCACTCCAGAGCTGTTCAGCTCCCTGCCCTCATCTCTGGGTCATTGTGCCCCCAGGGCAGGACTGGCCTCTTTGCCTTCTGAAACTCCAGCAGGTTTGTGTTGCCAGAGCCCAGAGCTCCTCAGGGCCCCTGAGAGGGACTCTCAGCTGGGGCAGCTCTCAGGGTGTGTGCACAGGTGGCTCAGCTGCCTCTGGGTGCCCAAGGCTGCTGCTGCCTGTCAGGGAGGTGACAGATGTGACCTGGCAGCCCCTTCCCAGCCATGGGCCCCTGGAGGTGCTGAGGCACAGCTGACTCCTCTCAGCATTGCCACCCATCTGCTCCTTGTGTGCCATGAACTGATCAGGTCCAGGTCACCTCACATTCGTCTCCCAACACCTTGTGCCTGCCCTGGGCCCTCAAGGTCTTTGCCCTGATCCCAGGAAGGGGCATGGAGAGTAAATGGTTGCAAGGTTAGAGTGTGGGAAGAAATGCCCTCGGTTGTGGTGTTGAGGTAAGGATTTATGTATTAGGGTTTAGAGTTTGACATTCAGGGGTAGGGCTTGGGCAGAAGTTTAGGAAGGTTTGGTGTTGTGCTGAGTGTCTGATTTGTCCTTAGCAAGTGGGGTATATTTTTGAGGGAGGGTTAGGATTAAATTGAGAGGTTTAATGCTTGTGATGGGGCCATGGATTAGCGCCAGCAACAGAGTCCAACTAAGGGTACAGGGAGCTTGAGCTTTGACTTCCTGGTAAAGCTGAGATTGGGATCAGAGGAGTGGATTCCTTCCCCTGTGAGGGCAACACCTTTCAGTGGTGTCAGGGTTTCAGGCTACTGGTAAGAAACTGGGTAAAGGCCTATCAGGAATGTTTGCACAGTCAGCATTGCAGCACCCTCAGTGTTACCTGAACCAATTTTTACCCCATCAAATTCTTTCATCTCTGTTTGCCAAGCTACTTTTCTCTCCCCTAAATTCACTCTATTTCTTCAGAGCCATCTCCTCTCTCCAAAGAGCCTTTCCCCACATGAGTCTCTCCATACTGGCCTGGGTGGCAGCTCCTGGTTCCCACTCCCTGCTCCCTGCATGGCCCTGAGCTGGTGAAGTTGCTCTTCAGAGGGAGGGGACTGTGGTGCCCTGGGGCCATGGGGTGACCCTGCACTGGCCATGCTGGTCAGGGTGGGAAGCAGACAGAGCTGGGTCGGGATCACAGCTGCTGAGCTCCTGTCCATGTTCCCAGATGGCTCAGGAGCCAAGGAGAAGGCTGGGCAGGACCAGGGGCTGTCTCCAATGGCACCAGGGCAGGGTGGGGTTGCACTACATCCAGTCCATGGGCTCCTCTGAAACATGCCCCAGACTTGTGTCCCTTTACCTGCTGGCTTCCCAAAGCATCTCCTGGCACTGAGGAGGCAGGGAGTGTTCTCTACAGGTTGATCTTTTCTTCTGTATGACTACTCATTCAATGGTCATTCCTTTTAGGAAATGCCACTCCTGGCTCATCCAGGCTCACTAACTGGCCCCAGGGATCCCTTGAGCTCTCCTGGACACTACAATATCTTCTTTCCAGGACGGCATCAGCCACCAGTCCCACTGCAGGTGGGACAGCAACAGGCAGATCCATCAAACACCTGTAACACTCTGCTTGAACATGTGCAACCAAGAATGGGGCTCTTGGTCCAGCCCTTGGTCCCAACAGATTCCCATGGGTATCTGATCCCATCCCTCTGAATCCATCAAGAACCCAAGAGCCAAAACCATTTTAACGGATGAGCTCCTTGGGTGTGTTCCTGCCCCCAGCTCTGAAGAGGTGTCCAGCCCCTGGACCTGCCCTGCAGTGAGACCCTTTGGCCATGGTGGTGCCTGCCCAGAGCCCAGCTCTGACACAGGGGTCACATGGCCCCTTCCTGCTGCAACCACGGGGATGGCTCTGTAGGGACAAAAGGATTGTCACAGGTTACAGGACACCTTGGGGCTCCCACAACACTCAGGGCAAGAAAGGACACTGTGGAAGGGAGGGGAGCCCATCCATGGAAAGACCATGTGCTGCTGTCCTTGGCCAGGGATTCAGGGGAGCAGCAGCCCCGAGTCACAGGCACAGAGAGCGAGTGCCCACCAAGGCACCAGGGACAGCCCCAAGGGCACCAGGGCTGCTCCTTCATGGGGCAGCTGCACATTGGGCTGCTGAGACCCTCCTGAGAGCTGGGGCTGCTCCAACAGCTCCAGAGGGTGGAAGAAATGGGAGCTGAGAGAAATAATTTTTTCCTGTGTCTTTTAATGAGATCATCATCACAGGGATCCATCTGTACTTGAGTATGTTGGGTTAAGAATAAGCTGAGAGAAGGCCAAGATAATACAGAGAAACCTGACTAATACCACCATGAGTAACCTGATCTAGTGAGTGCCACCCCTGCCAGTGGTGGAGGAGTTGGAACTAGATTGATCTTTAAGGTCTCATCCCAACAGAACAGTTCTGTGATGATTGAATTCTATCACAGGTATAGAACAGAAAAATGGAAAAAGAAAAGTTATTTCTGACTATTCTTGAGGTACAATTGGAGCCCCAGTGGGGTAATTGGAAATCTTAATCTGAAATGGACTGTATTCAAAGACTTTGCAGAGCGCATCCTTGATTTCCTTGTTTCTCAGGCTGTAGATGAGGGGGTTCAATACTGGAGGAACCACTGAGTAGAGAACTGAGAATACCAGATCTAGAACGGGGGATGAGATGGAGGGAGGCTTCAGGTTAGAAAATATGGCAGTGATGACAAACAGGGAGACCACGGCCAGGTGAGGGAGGCAGGTGGAAAAGGCTTTGTGCCGTCCCTGCTCAGAGGGGATCCTCAGCACAGCCCTGAAGATCTGCACATAGGAGAAAACTATGAAAATGAAACAACCAAAAACTAAACAGGCAGTAACCACAATGAGCCCAATTTCCCTGAGGTAGGATTGTGAGCAGGAGAGCTTGAGGATCTGGGGAATTTCACAGAAGAACTGGCCCAGGGCATTGCCATGGCACAGGGGCAGGGAAAATGTATTGGCTGTGTGCAGCAGAGCATTGAGAAAGCCACTGGCCCAGGCAGCTGCTGCCATGTGGGCACAAGCTCTGCTGCCCAGGAGGGTCCCGTAGTGCAGGGGTTTGCAGATGGCAATGTAGCGGTCGTAGCACATGATGGTGAGGAGGGAAAACTCTGTTCCAATGAAGAAGACAAAGAAAAAGACCTGTGCAGCACATGCCATGTAGGAGATGGTTGTGGTGTCCCAGAGGGAGTTGTGCATGGCTTTGGGGACAGTGGTGCAGATGGTGCCCAGGTCTGTGAGGGACAGGCTGAGCAGGAAGAAGTGCATGGGGGTGTGCAGGTGGTGGTCGCAGGCTACGGCGCTGATGATGAGGCTGTTGCCCAGGAGGGCAGCCAGGGAGATGCCCAGGAAGAGCCACAAGTGCAGGAGCTGCAGCTGCCGCGTGTCTGCCAATGGCAGGAGGAAGAACTGGCTGATGGAGCTGCTGTTGAACATTTGCTGCTTCTGGATATGGTTATCTATTGAGGAGGAAAAGGCAGGACTGAGTTAGGCCAGACCATATTAGCAAAATGTATTTGACATTCAGGGTCTCTCTTTTAAGGAAGACCTTTTTGCACCCATCTCTCTTGAGTTCTGGGTTTTTCTGGCTCATGGGGACATTGAGAGCAGGGATCCTGTACTGGGCTCCTGAGGATTCATTCTTGATGTGCAGTAAGAGGCAACTGAGAACATGGGGTTACATCAAATTAAATGCACTTCTGATGTTTCAGAGTGTTTCCAGCATTGCTGCCCAACTGTGGAACAGAGCTGAGGAAATTTGGTGTATTTTATTTGGTTTCAGTTCAACTTGCCAGGAGTGGGTTTGGATGGCTGAAAACTCTGGAATTTCTAATGTGCTCCAAGTGAAATCTTGTCAGTCCAGAGAGGCAAAGGAATGGTCTCTTACTGCAATGGCAGGAGAGCTGCTCTGGTCATCAGTCCTGTTCTCAGCTGACTTGTGCTGGCAGCTTGGCCTGGAGGAGGATCACACAGAACAGTCCCCTTAAAAAGAAACAAGTCACTTCTGTGATCAGAGAAATTCAGGTTCAAAGGGACTTCTCATCTTTCCTCAGGGTGCCCCATCTTTATCCTCCCCAATTGAGAGACAGGGGGATCAGTTCAGCTGCCCAAGTACAACTGCCCAGAACATTTCCATGGATTTAGCCCTGAGGTGTCCTCTCTGTGGGATCTTATACAGAACAGAGACCCTGTGGAAGAGCTGTGCCCTTCTGGAGGGCACCCTGCAGCCCTGCAGGACACCAAGGGAAGCAGCTGAATGTCTTCAAGTTGCCTGGAGGGGACTTGGGCACTTTGCTCCCACAGACACTTCCTCACAGCAGGACCCAAAGGGTTTGTGTCTCAACAGGAACTGAACCTACCGCTCTCAATACCCCATATGGGCTCAGAAGTCCAATTGTGAGAACAGGAGCAGCACAGGCCACATCCTTCCCTGGGCTCTGGCTGCTGCCGGGCAATGCACACCTGAGCCCCCACGGGCCTGAGGGCAGAGGCTCTGCTTAGGCTGGGAAAGGAGCCCAGGGAGGAGTTGGTCAGGGGAAGGTGTCTGTGCCACAGGGCCAGCAGGGAGGTGCCCACATGCCCCTCCCCAGCATCTGTGGCAGCAGCTCCCTCTCCCTCCCTGCCTGTCTGTGCTGTGAGGAGCTGTTCCTGCCAGCAGCCACCTCCCTGTGCCCAGCTCAGCTCCCTCCAGTGCTCACACAGCCCATGCCCACCCCACTGCCCAGGGGCAGCTCTGCATGTGCAGGGGCTGCAGAGCAGATCCCAGACAAGCTGAGGTGGCTGGGAAGGGGAAGGTGTTCTGAGTAGATGTGCTTCCTGAGATGTGCCCTTGGACATGGCAGGAGGTGGAGCTGAAGCTGAGAGAAGCCCAGAGCCATTGTAGCTGAAGGACCCTGCCCTGCCCTGCCCTGCTCATCCCTGCCCTGCTCATCCCTGCCCTGCCATGAGGGGGTCACTCCTTCCACCCACACCTTCTCCCTGCAGGGCCATGGGGAGCTCCTTGACCAGGCTGAGCTGACCCTGGCAGGCAGCAGAGCCCCTGCCCCAGCACACAGAGCCCTGGGCTCCAGGACCCTGCTCTGCAGGACAGCCCTGGGCACCCCTGGCTGCACCCCCACCCTCACACCCAACAGCCATCCCTGGGAGAAGGGAACCTTCTTGCCCTGTGCCTCTGATGCTCCACACCAGGAAATCCAGGAGACCCATCCTGACAGATCCTGTCAGTGATGGCTTTTGGCAGCTTTAAGAGACATCTCTGCAACTCACCTGCACTGCTCTGCAGCCTGGCAAAGGGCTGTGAAGGTTTCTCTCCTGATGAGCCCTGACCTGTCCTCCCACCCCAGAATCCCTTCAACCTCTTTCGCACTTCCCTTGTCTACCTTTAATGCCTGCAGGTTCTGCCTTGCTCTGCCTTATGTCCTCATCCTCTCTGCTACAGGAACTGTGGGAGTCCTTCTGAAAGATCCTGGATGCTGTGGGATGTGTCAGCTTTAGGAGATCCTTGCAGGAAGGGAAGGTTAATTTTCCTACAGCCAGAGAATTCTTCATTCAAATACTGTGGAGGTTTCTCCTTTAATGAGAGCTCAGTCCCCTCCCAGCCCAGGCTGCCTCTCATCTCTGTCCCTTCTCTGCTGTGCCCTCGGTGTGTGCAGGCAGTGCCCTGAGCCCTGCTGGGCTGTGCACAGGAGCTGCTCCTGGGCAGAGCTGTCTCTCTGCAGCGCTGCCCGCTTGCCAGGAGCTCCCTGTGTGCCAGGAGCCCGGCCCAGCTCAGCAGCACAGCAACAGCCCAGGGCATTTAATGGCCCTCTGGGGGGTTTGGTGCTGAGTCCCTGAACATCAGACCCTGAGGAAAGTTAAAGTGAGATTCAAACTGTAAAGTTTCTTGCAGTGCTAATGGGTCCCACTGAGGGACACAACTGAGAAAACATCCCCAGGATTTTTTTGAGCAGAAATGTGGAAACAGGGATGACAGGTCAGAGAATCACAGAATCGTCAAGGTTGGAAGAGACTTTCAAGATCTTCTAGTCCAACTCTCATCCAAGCACCACTACAATCCTCCCTAAATCGTATTCCAAGGTGCCAAATCCAAACAGCACCTGAGCACTTCAAGATACCATCAACTCCTTTGGCTACTTATTTCATTGCCTAAAGAAACTCTCAGTGTAAAAAGAATTTTTTAATATCTAATCCGAACCTTGACCTATGCAAGTCAAGTCTGTTTCCTCTCTTTCCCTCCATATAGGCTTGGCAGAAGAGAGGGAGACTCCTGCTCACTAAGACCTCCTTTTGGGTCTTTGAAGAGAGCAACAAGGTCCTCCCTGAGCCTCCTCTTCTCCAGATTCAAGAACACCAGTTCCTCATCCAATATGTTTTTCAGACCCTTCTCCAGCTCCGTTCCCTTCTCTGGAAACACTCCAGCCCCTCAATGTCCTTGTTGCAGGGAGGGGCCCAGAACTGGACACAGCACTCAAAGTGTGGCCTCAGCAGGGCCCAGTACACAGGGACAATCCCTCCCCTGGTCCTGCTGGCCACATTATTCCTCGTACTGGCCAGGATGCCTTTGGCCTTCCTACCCACCTGGGCACACTCTGACTCATATTCAGCCACTCTCCAGCAACACCCCCAAGTCCCTTCCTGCTGAGCAGCTCTCAAGCCACACTGCCCCCAGCCTGGAACATTCCATGGGCTTGTTGTGACTCAAGGACAGGATCTGACTCTCGGCCTTATCAATCCAGCCTATTCACATCCCTCTGCGGAGCCTTCCCGCTCTCCAGCAGATCCACAGTCACTCCCACCTTGGTGTTGTCCACGACTTTTCTGAGGGTGAACATGATCCCCTTGTTCAGATCATCAATAACAATGTCAAACAGGACCAACCCCAACATTTAGCCCTGGGGAATCCCACCAGTGACCAGACCCACCACTCTCTGGGCCATCAGCCAGTTTTTCACCCAGCAAACAGTTCCCTCATCCCAGCCATGAGCAGCCAGTTTCTGCAGGAGATGCTGTGGGAGGTGGTGTCAAAGGCTTGACTCAATTCCAGAGAGACACATCCACAGCCTCTCCCTCATCTCCTGAGTGGGTCATTTTGTCATAGAAGGAGATCAGGTTGGTTAATCAGGACCTGCCTTTCCCAAACCCACAGTGACTGGGCCTGGTCCCCTGGCTGTCCTGTTTGTGTGTCTGATGGCACTCAGGATGATCTCCTCAATGGACTTCACTGGAACGAAGGTCAGGTCTGACAGGCCTGGAGTTGTCCAGATCCTCCTTCTGTCCCTGTCTGTAAATGGGCATCACAGTTTCTGATTTCCAGTCAGCTGGGACTTCTCCAGTTCACCAGGACTGCTGGGCAATGAGTGAAAGTGGCTTGGCCAGCTCTATCTCCAGCTCCTTCAGTACCCTCAGGTGCATCCCATCTGGGCCCAGGGACTTGTGTTGGTCTCGCTGCTACAGCAGGTCACTCACATTTTCCTCCTGGATTGCATGGGCTTCACTCATCTTCCATCACCAACTCTAGCCGTGGAAAATGGATATCCAAAATACAATTAAGTTTTGGTGTTAAACACCAAGGGAAAGAAGGCATTAATTCCCTCAGCCTTTTTCTCCTGCCCTGACCCTGTGCTGCCTCTGCATCCAGCAAAGGATGGAGACTCTCCTGAGTCCTCCTTTGACTGCCCATGGATTTAGAGACACATTTTTGGCTGTCTTTAACTGCAGTGGCCAAATTCAGTTCCAGTTTGTCTCTGGCCCTTCACATTTTCCCCCTCCATAACTTCACCATATCCTTGTAGTTCCCCCAAGTTTTCTGCCCCTCTTTCCAGAGGTGACACACTCTCTTTTTTTTCCTGACATCCAGCCCATGGTCTGTGTTTCACCAGGCCATACATTTTGCCCTCTGGATTGTCTCAGACCACAGAGGCACAGCTCCTGGAGCTTTGAGGTTTCCTTCTTAAAACACCTGCATCCATCCTGCACTCCTTTCTCCTTCAGGACTGACTCCCAAGGGACTCCATCCATCAGTTTCCCAAACTGGCCAAAGTCTGTCAGCTCTCAGTCCAAGGTGTCAGTTCTGTTGGTTCCCCTTCCTTCACCCACAATGGAAATCCCCATTATTTCATGGTCTCTGTGCCCAAGACAGCCCTGACCACCACATCACCCACCAGCCACAGAATCACAGAATGCTTTGGGTCATAAGTGACCTTAAAGAGCATCTTGTTCAAACCCCAGGGGCAGGAACAACTTTCACTAGACCAGGTTGCTCAGAGCCACATTCTACTTGGCCTTGAACAACTTCCAAGGATGGAGCAGCCAGAACTTCTCTGAGCAACCTGTGCCAGGGCCTCGCCAGCCTCACCATAAAGAATTTCTTACCAATATCTCATCTAACCCTTCTCTCTATCAGTGTGAAGCCATTTCCCCCTTGTCCTGTCTCTGCAGATCCTTGTAATCAGTCTCTCTTCATCTTTCTTGTTGGCTCCCTTCAGCCACAATTAGGTCACCCAAGGCCTTCTCTTCTCCAGGCTGTACAATCCCAATTCTCTCAGCCTTCCCTCATGGCAGAGCTGCTCCATCCCTCTGATCATCTTGGTGGTCTCCTCTGGACTCACTCCAAGAGCTCCATGTCCTTGCTGTGCTGGGACCCCAGAGCTGGAGGCAGCTCTGCAGGTGGAGCAACATCCAACCAGGTGTGTTCCAGCAAGGACAGTGTGGAACGTCCTGGAACCAAAGGGGACATTGTGACACCACAGAACCTCCTGGAACCAAAGGGACACTGTGACACCACAGAACCTCCTGGAACCAATGGGGCATTGATACACTTTAGGCCTTCATGGAACAAAGGAATCCAGGGAGACTGTGGAACCTCATGGAATCAAGAAGTCATTGTGACACTCCAGGGCTTTTGGAAGGAAAGCTGGGACTGTCCAAGGAAACCTGGGACACTGTGGATCCTCACGAAGCCATGGGGCAATTGTGACATGTGGGAATCAAAGGAATCCTCAGATAGTTTGGAACCTCCTGGAATCAAGGGGCCATTATTACTCTTCAGTGCCTCAAGGAACCAAAGGAACCCTGGAACATTTTGGAACCTCATGGAATGAAGAGGCCACTGTGACACCTGAGGCCTCATCAAACCAAATGAACACAGGGACACTGTGGAACCTCTTGGATATGAGGGGCCATTGTGACACTGCAGGGCCTCAGGGAACCCAGGGAATACTGAGACATTTCAGAACCTTATGGAACAAGGGGCTGTTGTTACACTGAGGAGCCTGATGGAATGAAGGGGCTTTGTGAAACTGCAGGGAATCATGGAGCCAAAGGGACTCTGGGGCACTGTGGAGACTTATGGAATCAAAGGCCTATGTGACATTGCAGGGATTAATGGAACCAAAGGAACCCTGGGAGACTGGAACCTCGTGGAATCAACGGGCCATAGTGACTTGTGAATAGCCTGGTGGAGCCAAAGGGACCCTGGGACACTGCGGAACCTCATGGAACTAAGGGGCCTTTGTGACTTGTGGGGACTCCTGGAATCAAATGAACCTCAGGACATTTTGGAACCTCATGGCATCAAGGGGCCATTGTGGCACTGCAGAGCCTTATGGACCATGGCAGGATGTCCTGCCCTGATCAGGCCCAGAATCCACTCAGAGAATGCAAACAATGCAGGCTCTCTGGGCTGAGTTACTGCTGGCACCAAGGGGCTGTGTGGGTGTTGAATTCTGCTAAAACCAGCCTGGTTCACTAAACTGCAAATGCTCATCCTGCTTTTTGGAACAGGATCTGACAGATAAGCTGCTCACTGGCCTGGAAATTCATAACTAGCAATCCCTCACTGTATAGCTCTAAAAGCTCAGTCCAACTTTCATATGGCAGATCCTTCCACAGACTGTCTTGAAGCATGTGGAGCTTCTCCCATGAAGCAGGGACGGCTCTTCATGGTCACTGACCAGAGGTTAAGGGAAGGAGAGAGATCTGCCCTCTTTAGTTGTGTGAGAGTTACATCAATCTCTCTTAATGATCATTTCTTTTTGCTGGCTTCAACACAACTGTTTTAAAATAACTGCTTTGACACCGTGCACTGCACTATTTTATGCTATAATATACTCTACTAGGAGGTTTTTAGCTTTTCCACAGTGTGCTGAATGTTTAAGTAAATGATTAAGATCTTTCATCTGTTCACTTGTCTGTTCTTTTGTCTGTTCATTTCTCATAACAAATAACTCATTTTATAGATCTGATTTGCCATCATTAAAACCTGTGGAAAAAAGTGATTCAGTCACACCTCTATAATTCCTGAAATTTAAATTGCAGAATAACTCTGAGGCTAAGATTGGATTCAGTCACCCCCAGTCTCCTCTCTGAGAAGGAGTTTAGAAAGCAAGGGGTCCTTTCTGCCCCAACAGCTCAATGAGACACCTTCTCTAATAAACTCTGTCTAAAACATCTATTACCTCTGTGACACCATGAGCTTCCACACTGTCCTAGGACTCCTTTGGTTCTATGAGGCCCTGCAATGTCACAGTGATCCCTTCACTCCATGAGGTTCTGCAGTGTCCCAGGTTCCCTTCAGTTCCATAAGGTCCCAGAGCACCAAAATGACCCTTTGATTCCATGGGGTTCTGAAGTGTCAGAGTGTCCCTTTTGTTCCATCACTGCGGAGAGCCACAATGAGCCCTTAATTCCATGAGGTTGCAGAGTTACACTGATCCCATTGTTTCAATAAGACTCGGCAGTGTCACAATTCCATGAGGTTCCACACTGGTCCCTTGTGCTACTCAAGGCCCTGCACTGAGACAAAGGTCCCTGAAATCCATGAGATTCCACAGTGACCCCATGATTCCACGAGGTTCTGCATTGTCAAAGTGGTGGATTCAGAGGTGCTGGAGCTTTTATTTTTGTAGTTACAAACAGAATGAGAAAGAAATAATGTCACCAAGGACAGCTGGGGGAGGTCCAGACTGGACTTGTGAAGAAAGGAATTTCACTCCAAGACAAGTGCTCTGATACAAAGTGTCACCAAGTATGAGTCAGGATGAGCCCGAGGCTTTGTGTGCCAAGGCAGAGCCAGGGAGGAGGGAGAGATGTCAGTGCAGGAAGGGGCCAGCGAGGTGGGGCAGCCGGGGGATGCCGACAGCCTGCAGGGAAAGAGGCAGGGCATGGACACCATAGGACAGCCTGGGCTGGAGAGGAGACAGGGATGTGCAGAAGCTGAAAGGCCCCAAGAGAGCCAAGTTGTGCAGGCCTTTGGCCATGGCTGCTGTGTGTGCCCCTGATGGCATGAGGAGACAAGTGAGCCTTGCAGCCCTGGGGCCTCATTGCCTCCTTGTCCCTGCTCAGCAGCCTGGGAGGTGCCACCCCATTGTGCTGCCCTTGGCATTGCACATTCCACATGCCAGTGCCCCAGGAAGAGCCCTGAGGAATGAGGGAGGGAATGGATCTCCCTTCTCAGGGGCTGGAGATCCGGGCTAGGACCTTTGAATTCTGAAACACAGCCAGTTTAACTCAGCATGAGAGACATCTTTGACTTGCTTGTCCATAACTGTCATCACTGCCTCCAGTTTTCTGCTCTAACTGGAATCTGGGGACACTTCCTCAGTCCTGTTCCTCAGTGGGACCCATTAACACTACAAGAAACTTCAGTGTTTCAATCTCACTTTGACTTCTTGAGAAGTTGTTTGAAGTTACTCTGATGGACTGAGTCTGATGTAAACAACACAACCCCCCCAGAGGGCCATTAATTGCCCTGGGCTGTTGCTGTGCTGCTGAGCTGGGCCGGGCTCCTGGCACACAGGGAGCTCCTGGCAAGCGGGCAGCGCTGCAGAGAGACAGCTCTGCCCAGGAGCAGCTCCTGTGCACAGCCCAGCAGGGCTCAGGGCACTGCCAGGGCAGCTCAGGGACACCAGCAGGGCACAGACAGAGCTTAAAGGGGCTCAGCATTGGAAGGATGACTCAGAGCTCATGGAGGAGAAATCTTTGCAGTGCTGGACACGGTGAGTCTGTGGGTGCAGGGCAATGCAGGGGCAGCTCCTGGAGGCATCTCCTAAAGCTGGCCCAGCCCCAGCTGATGGGATGTGTGAGGAGGGGGCTGTTGGGGGGCACTTTGGAATAGCTGTGGAGCCTGGGGTGTGCAGCCAGGAGTGCCCAGGGCTGTGGTGCAGAGCAGGGTCCTGCAGCCCAGGGTGCTGTGCTGGGGCAGGGACTCTGCTGCCTGCCAGGGTCAGCTCTCAGCCAGCCTGGGGAGCTGCTCACAGGGCTGGGGAGAAGGGCTGTGGAGAAGAAGCAACGAACTGGAGGATTGGGTCCCTCTATCAATATGCTTCTCCCTGAAACAGGGCTGCTTGCAGCTTCAAAGCACAGCAGGAGATTTCACAGTAGACTTTCAACAAGCTCAGGAAGGCAGAGGCAGCCTCAGAGGGAATCATGCTGCTCTTTCAGCCTTGTGCTTTTGTTTATTTCATGGTCAATGAAGAGTAGAAATTAATTTCTCATTTAAGGGGAGGCACTGCAATTGTAGTTCTCTCCCATTCAGAGGTGAACAAACCAGGCAGTATAACAAATCAGCACATGGTGTCTTACAGGCAGCATCAGTGTCTGTTTTCTAATCTCCTCCGCAAATTCCGAAACTGTCATCAGAGTCTGCCCAGTCAGAGATGCCCCTGGGCAGTGCCCTGTGCTGGGAGGGCTCTGGAGGGAAGAGCTGAGCACCCAGGGCTGGCATGGGCTCTGGGAGCACTGTCAGGGACCAGCCCAGGACAGAGGGAAGCAGCTGCTGGAAGGGTCAGCTCCAGGCAGCAGAGCCCTGGGCAGGGACTGGGGGGAAGTGTCCCCAAGGCACCCCTGGGGGAGGGGGCGTTCAGGTCACTCTGGGGGCCCTTCCCTGCAGCTCTGCTGGGCACTGTGTGCTGGGCCATGAAAATGAGGACTCCTTCAGTGAAAAAGAATCTTCATCCATTGTCTCTTCTAAGTCATGAGTACAGAGATGGAACTTTTGCATTCAAGGTGAGTTCAATCTCATGTCCCTTCTGAATGTCATCGCTGCAATAAAAATTTCCATATCCCACTGTAGCAGAGGAACACTGACTCATTGGCAGCACATTTTGTAATAGTTGACACACTGATTTTAGTTAAAAACTGATTGGCTTTATCAGAGAGGTCTGCCCATAATACTCCCTATATTTTCCTTTTCTAAACAGAACCACTGCTAAGAAAGAGCAAATGCCCAACAGCAGCTCCATCAGCCAGTTCCTCCTCCTGCCATTGGCAGACACGCAGCAGCTGCAGCTCCTGCACTTGTGGCTCTTCCTGGGCATCTCCCTGGTTGCCCTCCTGGGCAACGGCCTCATCATCAGCGCCGTAGCCTGCGACCACCACCTGCACACCCCCATGCACTTCTTCCTGCTCAACCTGTCCCTCACAGACCTGGGCTGCATCTGCACCACTGTCCCCAAAGCCATGCACAACTCCCTCTGGGACACCACAACCATCTCCTACACAGGATGTGCTGCACAGCTCTTTTTCTTTGTCTTCTTCATTGGAACAGAGTTTTCCCTCCTCACCATCATGTGCTACGACCGCTATGTTGCCATCTGCAAACCCCTGCACTACGGGACCCTCCTGGGCAGCAGAGCTTGTGCCCACATGGCAGCAGCTGCCTGGGCCAGTGGCTTTCTCAATGCTCTGCTGCACACAGCCAATACATTTTCCCTGCCCCTGTGCCAGGGCAATGCCCTCGGCCAGTTCTTCTGTGAGATCCCACAGATCCTCAAGCTCTCCTGCTCACACTCCTACCTCAGGGAAATTGGGCTCCTTCTGGTTAGTGCCTCTTTAGTTTTTGGTTGTTTAATTTTCATAGTTTTCTCCTATGTGCAGATCTTCAGGGCTGTGCTGAGGATCCCCTCTGAGCAGGGACGGCACAAAGCCTTTTCCACGTGCCTCCCTCACCTGGCCGTGGTCTCCCTGTTTGTCATCACTGGCACATTTTCCTACCTGAATCCTTCCTCCATCTCATTCCAATCCTTGGATCTGGCACTGTCAGTTTTTTATGCAGTGGTGCCTCCAGTACTGAACGCCCTCATCTACAGCCTGAGGAACCAGGAGCTCAAGGATGCCCTGAGGAAAATGATGACTGGATGCTTTTCAGCAGCGAGAACCTGCACGTTTTCTTCTGTACGGTGTTCACAATAAAACTCATGACAGGTTCATCTTGCCTTCCCAGGTTTTTCTTCATGGTCAGTGGGTTCTTTTTGTCATAATGTTGTGGTCAATTAAATTACTTTATTCATCTTCTCATCTTAATTATAGTTAATTAATTTGAATATTTAAATCTTTTAGTAATTGTGCTCTCTGTATATTTAAAAAAAATAAATTCTTTTGCAGTAGCCTTGATTATCTGATCTTTTTCCTTTGTGGCTTTCAGAGAGCCAGTGGCCGGTTCCATGTGTGCAGAGAAGGGCAAAGAGTCCCAGCACAGCAGCACTGCCAGGGAGCACCAGCACTGGGCCTTTGCTGACCTGCTCTCTTTCCACTTGTACACTCTCCTGCAGAGCCCCTGGGTTGGACTAAGGCCTTGGTCCTCTGCCAGCTGGGACACAGACCTGCTGCATGTCCATCCTGGACTCACAGGCAGGGACAGGCCATGGGCACTGCTGGGACACAGCTGGGCTCCACAACAGCAGCTCCATCAGGAAAGGGCTTCTCCTTAGCTCAGGACATGCAGTCTTAGGGCTTTTTGCAAAGTCACTCTCAAGAACATGCCAAAGAATAGACTCTGTAGAGGCTCCTTGTTTGGCTTGTTCTCCAGGGGCTCTAAACCTGTGTGTGTACCAGCAAACAGAGCCCTGTAACTGCAGGGGCTACAGCAGGAAACATGGAAAATGATCTGGTGAGTGTTCTGTGTTACCCTCAGTGAACACACTACTGCTACCCATGACAACAATAGCGGTAATAAAAGCTGGAACTATAACAATAAACCCCACAAGAAGCACATGTGGAGCACAACACCATTGCTCCACTGCTCACCACTCAGTGCCCAATGCCCAGCCCAACCCAGACACAGATCAGCCCTTCCTGACCAACCCTCCATTAACACCCTGAGCATGGCCCTGCATCAAAGGGAACATCCCTTCGACCAGTTGGGCTCAGCTGTCCTGGCCCTGCTCCCTCCCAGCTACCTCTGACTCTGAGAATATCATTTGAGGACATCATTGAACAAACCTGTCAGAGATTGCAAGTAAAACCTAAACCCAAATCACCTTGAAAAACCTGCAGCCCCTGAAGCTTTAAGGAGCCCCCCAAGGGCCATTCCTGACAAAGCCTCTCCAGGGACTCGTCCCAGCAGATCCTTGGAGGCCAAAACTGCAGGGAGGCAAAGGCTCTGGGAGCAGCTCAGGTGCTGAGCAAAGCCTGGCTTGGCTGGAGGCAGCAGAAAGGTCCAGCCCTGACCCCCAGCCTGGGGAAGGCACATCCTGTCCCTCACACCTTGCTCAGGGCTCTGCTGGGGGCACTGGCATGGGGGGTGATGCTGAGGGCAGGACAAGGGGTGACAGTGCCCAGCCTTCCTGGGGCTGTGGCAGGAGACTACCAGGCCCCAGAGCCTCAGCACAAGAGGTCTGCTCACAGCCCTTGGTGGCACAGATGATGCTGTGCCCAAGGGGACAAAGACTTGGGATCTCTTGCACTTCTGGCCCAGTCACTTGATGTCCCTCTGGGAAGGAACAAACCTCCTCTCAGTGGTGGGGGACAAACCAGTGTTGGGAATCGTCATTGGGAGGGGCTGGTCTGTGATGAGTGTCCCAGGATTCTTTCAGTCCCATGAGCCTCTAAAGTGCCTCAATGCGCTTCTTGAATCCAGGATATTCTGCAGTGTCCATGGTCCCTTCTTGCTTTGAAAAGTTGTGCCATGTCACAGTATCCCTTTGGTTCCAGGAGGTTCTGTGGTGTCACAATGTCCCCTTTGGTTCCAGGAGGTTCCACACTGTCCTTGCTGGAACACACCTGGTTGGATGTTGCCCCACCTGCAGAGCTGCCTCCAGCTCTGGGGTCCCAGCACAGCAAGGACATGGAGCTGTTGGAGTGAGTCCAGAGGAGACCACCAAGATGATCAGAGGGATGGAGCAGCTCTGCCATGAGGGAAGACTGAGAGAATTGGGCGTTGGAGTGACCTAATTGTGTCCTTCTAGTTCCTGAAGGGGCCAACAAGAAAGATGGAGAGAGACTGTTTACAAGGGCCTGGAGTGACAGGACAAGGGACAATGGCTTCACACTGATAGAGGGAACGGTTAGATGGGATATCAGGAAGAAAATCTTTACTGGGAAAGAGGTAGGACCCTGGCACAGGTTCCTCAGAGAAGTTCTGGTTGCCCCATCCCCGGAAGTTGTTCAAGCCCAGGTTGGATGAGCAACCTGGTCTAGTGGAAGGTGTCCCTGCCCATGGCAGGGGATTGGAATTAGATGATCTTTAAGGTCCTTTCCAACCCAAACCATTCTGTGATTCTGTGACTGGTGGGTGACATGGTGGGCAGAGTCATCTTGGACACAAAAAATATGAAATAATGGAATTTTTCATTTTGAGTGAAGGAAGGAAGGGGCAGCAGAACTGACAGCTTGGACTGATAGCAGGGAGACTTTGCACTGTTGAAGTGATTGATTGAAGGAGTGTCTTGGGGGTCAGTCCTGAAGCAAAAAGCATTCTCATGGCCAGGCTTTGTGAACAAAGATTTGGGAAGGGCACTACCCACGCTTGCTGCAAGCTGCTGGTGGCTAAAAAGGCCGATACAGGATAGGCAGGTCCGGTCACAAAAGGCACAGGGGAACCTCTCCTTTGGCCATATTGGCAAGGAACGGTTCTGTCTGCGTTGTCTTTTCTCCTCCAGACTGACTGTGCTGCGTTCCCAAAGGAAGCAGCAGCGTCGTGAATGGTGTGTCTCCATGAATCCCGATTGGAGGCCACAGTGGCCCATTGGGGCAGTCAATATGGCCAAGGCTGAGCTGTTGTTTCAGACAGTCCTTGTATCTCCTCTTCGGGGCTCCTCTCTTGTGGCAGCCAGTGGCGAGTTCTCCACAGAGCACAATCTTCGGGAGGCAGTGGGTGATCCTCCATCCTGGAGACGTGCCCTGCCCAGCACAGCTGCGTTCTCAGCAGCATGGCCTCCATACTGGTGACCCCTGCCTGTTCAGAACAGACACATTGGTCACGTCATCAGACCAGTGGATGTTTAGGATTGAACGGAGGCAGCGCTGATGGAAGCGTTTGAGGAACCGCAGGTGGTGGCGGTAGATGACCCAGGATTCAGACCCATAGAAAAGAGCAGACAGTACAATGACTCTGTAGACACTGATCTTTGTACTTTTCTTCAGGTGTTTATTGGACCAGACTCTTTTATGGAGTTTTCAGAAGGCTCTGTAAGTCATTGCTAGCCTGTTGTCTGTCTCTTTGTCAATCTTACTGTCCGAGGAAATGATGCTTCCCAGGTAGGGGAACTGCTGGACTGACTTAAGCTCTGATTCACAAGAGAACTGTAGGGAACAGAACAAAGGACTCCATGCAATTTTCCTTGACCTCACCAAAGCTTTGGATGCTGTGAGCAGAAAAGGGCTATGGCATATCTTGGAATGTTTAGGATGTCCCCCCAGGTTTCTCCAAATGATCATCCTGAGGATCCTGAGGATCAGGGTGGACAAGTCAGATCTGGTGATGCACTCTCTGAGCCCTTTCCAATAACCAGTGGTGTGAAACAAGGTTGTGTTCTTGCACCAAATCTATTGACAATCTTCTTCAGCAGGATGCTCCAAAGAGCCACGGCAGAGCTCGATGAAGAAAACGGCATCTCCATCCGATATCGTACCGATGGAAGCCCATTCAGTCTGAGGCGACTGCGGGCCCACACCAAGCCCCTGAATCACCTTGTCCAGAGCTGCTTTTTGCTGACGATGCCGCCCTCGTTGCTCACACAGAAGCAGCTCTGCAGCGCTTCACATCCTGCTTTGCAGAGGCTGCTGAGCTTTTGGGGCTGGAAGGCAGCTTGAAGAATACAAGCTGCACCTCAGGAAGTCTTCCATCAGCCCCACATCACCGTAGGCAAATCAGAGCTCAAGTCAGTCCAGCAGTTTGTTTTCTCTATTGCAAAATTTAACCCCAGAACTGCTCCAGCAACCCTCTGTGTGAGCATGTCCTGCAGCACTGTGTATTCCTCCTTCAAATCCCCTGGGAGGGAATTTCTTTGTGATTATTCCATGTCTGTTTAGTGGCACATAAACTGCCCACCTTTGTGGCTCTTAGGGCTTATTGATGTTCTTACAAGCCAGTAATAGAGCATAGAATGAACTTGTGTAAAGCAAAGAAACATCAAGTTTGGCCAGTCTTGCCTTCCCACCTCCTCTTTCCCACCTGTGTCCATCCCCCACCCAGACATGGGGCTTTTCCCAAGGGTTTGGCTCCAGGCTCCAGCACTGGGACCAGTTTGGGGCCAGGCAGGTTTGGGGATGGGTTTATTCTCTTTATTTCCCCACATTTCCCACTCTGGCGCTGGCACAGAGTTCAAGCCCAGTTCTTACCAGTTCACCCCTGGTGCTTCTGATGGTCAGTGAAACTTCCAGGGCCTTGCACCTTTCCTGGCTTGTGGTCCAGTTGCCCTCAGCCTCCAAAAAGTAACAGCATTTTCCTTGGAAACCAGGCCAAGTGTCTGGGCACACACAGCACAATTCCGGTTGAGGGAAACGGCATCTCCAAGGAATGAAATAGAGAAAGCTGAGTGAGACAGATAGGCAGCCTGAAAAAGCAGGAAAATGGGATTAATTTACTGGGGTTTTTCCTTGCAGCTGCAAGAGAGAAACAGGGGATGATAATCTTGTGATGGAGTGAGGAGCAGATGCCTGGGCCACAGTTTAGGGCAAAAAGGGAGTCACCCCAAAGGATGCTTTGCCTGGGGAGCCTGCCTTGATGGTGGGAAAATCCTGGAATCCTCCCATCCCCTAAAATGGAGGTGCCTGGCCCAGATCCTCCCCATGGGGTGCCTGGGTGGGACTCACCAGTCAGGGCCACAGCCAGGCTGAAGCTGAGGCTTCCCAGGAACACACTCAGAGGGAGAACATGCACTGGGTGGGATGTTTGCCAGTCTGACCCTGGG
Organism: Pithys albifrons albifrons; assembly: GCF_047495875.1. NCBI lineage: Eukaryota > Metazoa > Chordata > Aves > Passeriformes > Thamnophilidae > Pithys > Pithys albifrons. The sequence goes on from NC_092464.1 coordinate 58,382,025, forward strand.
GAAGGGAAGAGCAGAACAAGGCTGGGCTGAGTCCTCTCCCCTCTGCTTTGGCCTCCCATGCTGGATCCTAAGTCCATCCTGAGCCCCATCCAGGACAGGGGCCCTCTTGGGGCTCAGGAGGGCAAAAGAGCTGAGGCGGGTCCTTCACAGGCACCAATGTGTGTCTGAGGACCTGGAGATGGATCTTCAGCCTCCAGAGGTGACCACAGCCTGGAATTTGAGTGCTCCACACCAACCCCAGGGCTCCATCCCCATCCCACTGGTGCTTCCCAAGAGAGAGATGCTCTTCCCACCCCCTGCCCACACCCAGGGCATTGGTTTTCCCAGCATTGCCCCATTTGGACTGTTCCTCGGGATCACTGGAGGTGTTCAACGCTTCCGCTTGGCCTGAACACTTTGTCTCCTGGGTTTCTTTTCCCTTTGTGGCAGAGAAGCCTCAGAGCCCAGGGCTGGCGTTCCCGGCCCCTGCAGGTGAATCCTCTGGGGCGCCTGTGCCAAGGCAGAGGCTGAGGAGACCTGCAGGCAGCCGAGCCCCCGTGTGTGCCACATTCCATGGAGCCAGCACAGCCTGGCTGGGGCTCTGCAGCCCCTGGGCTGGAGGGGCAAGAGGCACCTCGGGAAGCCCTGGCAGGGCAGGGTTTGCCCTGAGCTGAACAGGCATTGCCGGGAGGAGGTGTCAGAAAGGACAGAGGGAGGGGAAAAGGCAGGGGAGGGAAAGAGAGGGGAGGCAGAAAGATTGAAAAAGATCAAGAGGCAAAAAAGACAAATAGAGAAGAGAAAAAGACAAGTTTAAATTTTAAATAAATAGAGAAGTCACTGTCTGCTCACAGGTCAAAGGGAGCTGAAGTGCTTGTGAGGGCACAGGAGCTTGTTCAGGGTCAGGAGCTGCTTTTTCCAAGAGGAAGGAAATACCCCAAGAGATCTGAGCAGAGTTTGTGCTTTGAGACCCCTTTCCCAGAACCTGCAGGAGGGAAAGAGCTGAGTCTGAAATAGCAAGCGTTCTCTTGAGCTTTAATGTCTCGTAGCTGCTTGCAAGCTTGTTTAGCTTTGTTTGCCAAGATGTAGAAATGGTAAAAAGCTTTGCCAGTTGGTGCTGGATTTGTGAAGCAGCCCCGGGCCAGCTCTGCAGTAACAAAGAATCGATGTCTGTCCCGAGAGTGTCACTCTCGGCCTGTCACACCCGGGAAGGAACGCGATGTTTGCGGCCACCCCCGAGGCACAAACTCGCTCCGAGCCCGCCGGGGGGTCCGCGGGAAGGAGAGAGCGGTGAGCTGCTCCCTGTGCGGGGTCCGGGGAGGGGACATGGGGGGACAAGGGGGGATACGGGGGGGGGGGGCACGGGGGGGCATGGGAAGATACATTTATCATCCAGGAGCACCTGGCACAGTCAAGGAACACTTCACCGCACACCTGGAAAAGTCAAGGGATACTCCTGGAAGGAATGGGGGGAAAAGTTCCTGACCCAGGTAATAGGAAACCTTTCCAGGGGGGATGTGTTACTGCATCTTTGGTCACCAAGGCAAGTGGTGACCAGTGGTGTCCTGGGCTGCCTCCAAAGCAGCCTGGGCAGCAGGGGAGGGGGATTCTGCCCTCTCAGGTGAGACCCCACCTGCAGAGCTGCCTCCAGCTTTGGGCTTCCAGCACAGCAAGGACATGGAGCTGTTGGAGCAAGTCCAGAAGAGGCACCAAGATGATCAGAGGGATGAAGCAACTCTGCCATGAGGGATGCCTGAGAGAGCTGGGGTTGTTTGGCTGGGAGAAGGGAACCTTTGGGGTGGCCTAACTGTGGCCTTCCAGTACCTTAAAGAACAAAATAGAAGATGGAGAGAGACTATTTACCAGGGCCTGGAGTGACAGGAAAAAGGGGAATGACTGAATCAGAAGGTTTAGATGAGGTATTAGGAAGAAATTTTTCCCACTGTGGGTGTTGGCACAGGTTTCCCAGAGAAGCTGTGGATGGCCCATCCCTGGAGTGTTCAAGGCCAGGCTGGGCAGAGCTCTTGGGCAACCCGGTCTAGTGCAAGGTGACCCTGTTCATGTCACGGAGGTTGGATCTAGATGATCTTTGAAGGTCCCTGAAACTCAGGACACTCTATGATTCTGAGTTACTTCAGGCAACTGTGAAAGAGCCAAACATCTTGACCCAACAGGGCAAAAGGTAATTTTCAAAAAGTGGAAATTAAAGTCAGTAATGCAAAGACCCATCAGGTCCAGCCCCATAGAAAATGATATTTCTTATGCTGTGGGTGCAGAAGGCAGTAAGTGTTGGGTTGTGCCTCAGAACACTCAAGCAGATCTGATCAAGTGCATCCACGAGCCAAGGCAAACACTGAGCAGAGTGAGGGACAGTGAGTGGGGGCCTGACATGCAGAAGGAGCAGATTGCTGGGGGAGGAACTGCCTTTCCTGTGCCAGGACCAGGGCACATCCCACTGCAGGAAAAGCCCCAGGCCAGCCCCAGCACATTGAAGGCCACGGGCACAACTCAGAGTGACTTGGTGGCATCTCTGCCAGGGAGAGCCTGAAACCCCAAATGCATCTTGGCAGCAGCAGGTCCTGCCAGTCCATGGCCAGGAGCCCTCCCTTGCCAGCCCAGCCTGGTGGGCAGCACTGCAGAGCTGCTGGTTAAGGGTGTTCTTTCTTGCTGGGCTCTGCAAAGCCACTTCTGCTACAGGAGCCTCATGGGGAAGAAATTGGGCCCCAGCAATTTGGAGACAAGATATTAATCAAAACCTGCTCATGCTGTTGCCAAACCCCTCTGAAATGATTGGGGTGATAAAACCCTCTAACACTGCATGTTTGGTGTTAGAAAGGAAGGCATCACTTTATTCCCAGTGCTCTGTGAGTGTGTCCAACAGAAATCCTTTCACACAGACACCAATGCATCACTTTTTACCTATTTAAACACTTTTAGCAAACAAAAGAATCAATGTTTATTGGTTCTGAATCACAAAATTCCCTTGAATTAATTAATATTCTATTTTTTAGCAATGGAGGGATTAAGAAAATGGGAAAGATTGTGGGATCAGTTGCAGGACATGGCAAGGGAAAGGCACTGACCAGTCACCTCTTTGCACATGCTCTGCTCCTTTCATACCCTTGTCTCTTTATTTTCTCATGCCTGTTCCTCCACATATCACTTCATTCATTTCCTGGACATCCCATGGCAAGTCTTGCACAATCCCTAAATGCACTTTCTGGCTTCTCACCCTGAGTCTCAGGACCTGAGTGAGAAAACCCCCAACCTCAGCTGCAAGACCATCCTGGGGGGCTGTCACTGATCACGTGGGGAGCCTTTCATGCAGAGATGTTGGAAATCTCTATTAGTTCCTTTGTAACTTTTGAGTTTTGAAAGGTTCCTCCAAAGTCAGTGAAATTCATGTCCCTAAAAGGACTGTTTTTCCATTTTCATAAAGTGTTAGGGATTGGGTCACATTAAAATGCCAACATGGTGCATGTAGGTATTTGCAACCCTGTGCAGAAGGTGTTGGGGATATAGGAAAAAAGAATAATAAACTGTTTGGGTTGGAAGAGACCTAAAATAGCCACTAGTCAAAGTGCACTTCAATTACTCAGGGACACCTTCCACAAGTTTAGGTTGTACAAAATTCGAAAACTTGGGCAGCTCCAGGAATGGGGTTTTCACTTACTCTGTAACCTGGCCCAGGTTCCTGCCACCCTCAGCACAAAATATTTCTTCCTGACATCCAATGGAAATCTCCCCTCATTCAGTTCCAGTTCCTGTGCCTTGTTCTGCCAATACAACCCTTGGCAAAAAGTGTCACTGTGTCTCTCCTGCACTAAGAGCACAACATTTTCATGGCTAAATACCAGAGATATCGTATGAAGGGTTTGGAAGCCTCCAAGCCCTGGGCCCAGTGTGGTGGAGACTGAGGAAAGAAATGGAGAAGCCTGAGAGGACTTGAAGGGAAACTGGGGAGGTCCAGACTGCACACAAGGAGAAAGGAATTTCTGCCCAAGGGCAGTGCTGTGGTGCAACACAACCCCTGAAGGAGTCTGGATCAGTCCAAGGCTTTGTGTGCCAAGGCAGAGCCAGGGAGGAGGGAGAGATGTCAGTGCAGGAAGGGGCCAGCGAGGTGGGGCAGCCGGGGGATGCCGACAGCCTGCAGGGAAAGGGGCAGGGCATGGACACCGTAGGACAGCCTGGGCTGGAGAGGAGACAGGGATGTGCAGAAGCTGAAAGGCCCCAAGAGAGCCAAGTTGTGCAGGCCTTTGGCCATGGCTGCTGTGTGTGCCCCTGATGGCATGAGGAGACAAGTGAGCCTTGCAGTCCTGGGGCCTCATTGCCTCCTTGTCCCTGCTCAGCAGCCTGGGAGATGCCACCCCATCCTCCTGCCCCTGGTATTCCACATCCCACACCCCGGTGCCCAAGGAATAGCCCTGAGGAATGAGGGAGGGACAGGATCTCTCTTCCCATATCCTGGGTGTCATGGCTGTGACCTTTGTGTTAATGAAATGCTTCTTACTTTCCTCAGCATCAGAGTGACCTTTCTTTCCTAGTCCATATTTGTCATCATTGTCTCTTTGTTTTCTAACTGGAATCTGGGGACACTTTCTCAGTTATGTCCCTCAGAGGGACTCATTAACAACAAAAGAAACTTAAAGGGCCTGGAGTGACAGGAAAATAGGCAATGGCTTCACACTGACAGAGAGCAAGTTTAGATGAGGTATTAGAAAGAAATTCTTCCCTGTGAGGGTGCTGAGAGTCTGGCACAGGTTTCCCAGAGAAGCTGTGGCTGCTCCATCTCTAGTGTTCAAGACCAGGCTGGGCAGAGCTCTGGGCAACTTAGTCTAGTGGAAGTTGTGCATGTCCATGTCACTGAGGTTGTACCCAGGTGATCTTTTAAGGTCCCTGAAACTCAGGACACTCTATGATTCTGAGTTACTTCAGGCAGCTGTGACAGACCCCAACATCTTGACCCAGCTGGGGAAAATATATACCTTCCAAAAACGGAAATTAAAGGCAGTATTGCAGAAAGACCCACCAGGTCCAGCCCCATAGAAAGGGATGCAATGGCTGAGAGGGACTCCAGGTGCCAGGAGTCAGCCTGTTACCTGGAGGGGATGTGCTCCCACTCTGTCCCCCACCACGAGGTCTCCAAGGAGCCCAAAAAGAGCCACACAGAGACCAAAGGAGAGGAATGAGAAAGAGAGTTTATTGATAAAGGGTAGGGGTATATAAAGGTTTTGGGGGACTCAAAATACCACCAATAGTGATCAAGGGGGGATTTGGACTATTACCAAAGGAAATCCAGGGTTAAGAACCAAGACAAAAGAGTAAATAAGAACCAGTAAGAAAACTTGAAGCTTCCTCCAGGACACTACATGCATTCCTGAGTGGTGAGGTAATGGTTATCTTGTGGGATTTTGGGAAGAGGACAGTGACGAGGCAAAAGAGAACAAAAGAATCCATGTTGTGACATGCATTTATACAACACTACAAATTCTGTTTTTAAGGCATTTGGGCAAGTTCTTCATCTTCTTCACGTGTCCATTTCTGACAAGAGTTCTTCCCTTCCAGACACTGCAGATCCATTGGCACAAAGGGCAGCTGATATTTCTTGTGCTGTGGGTGCAGAAGGCAATGGGTTGTGCCTCAGACCACTCAGGGAGGCTTTTCCCAAGCTGTGTTCTCACAATGGCAGCTTTGGTTAAATTCTGCTGAGTGCTGGCTGAAAGTGATTTAAGCCCCAACACACAACTTGTCATTAATTCAAGCAGTTCATTAAAAGGCTAATTAAAACCATTCCTACAATATAATCTGAGACCAGACAGAGGCAGAGGGAAGGGGAGGCCAGGCATGGGGGATATGGCTGGCATGTGATGGTTGTGAGGTCACTTCCACTGCAGCAGCCTGGGTGGCCCTTAGGAGACATTCTGGCCAGGGAGCATTGTGAGGTCATCCAGCACATCAGGGAACCCACTCAGCAAAAAATTGCCATACTTGGGGAGCTGAAGGAGTGGGGCAGGTGGGAGAGCCCCCCAGGTTCTGATTCTGGGGGCAGCTCTGTCACACAGCCCCACCAACCCTGGCAGGCAGGAAGGCAGCCTGGGCTCGTGGCCACCCTGCTCTGCACTGGCCCTGAAACTGGGGAAAAATCTTATCCTCATCTCCAGGCTGAGCATTCCATTTCCCTCAACACCCCTTGTCTTTCATCCTCTTCACATGGCAGCTCCAGCCAAACCTTCCTTTCCTTAAAAAACAAAGTCCCCACATCTAATTTTTGTCTTTGCTGTCACCTCCTGGCAGTGGCTTCATGACCCCTGTCACAGCCAGCCCTGGCCCTGCACTGACCCAGCTCTGCTGCCCCACAGATGCTGCATCAGGAAAGGAAGGCCCATGGGGAGGGAAATGCACAGGAACTCATCCTGGAAGGGACCTCAGGAGGTTTCTGGGCCAAACCAAAGCCCAGTGAGTGGGGAAAGGGACACAAGGATGGGCTGTTTGTGTGCTCTGTCATGTCAGGAGAAGATGTAGAGCTGCAGAGACACCCAGACAATGTGGATCCCTCAGGAGATGATCTCAGACAGCGGCTCCCAGGCCTCTGCCAGTCACTGGTTACTCTGGTTTGATGTTCCCTGGTGGTTCCACCCACCCACACACCCACCAGTGTTCTGTGCACACACACCAGTCTCACCACTGTCTGGACCCTCAAAAGACTCAAGACCTGATGGTTTGTGGCTCCCACTCTAGAGGTTGGCACTTGGATGTCCCCCCATACACACAGCACAGAGATCCCTTGTCCCAGAGATTTCTTAGCAATGGAGGGATTAAGAAAATGGGAAAGATTGTGGGATCAGTTGCAGGACATGGCAAGGAAAGGCACTGACCAGTCACCTCTTTGCACATGATCAGCTCCTTTCATACCCTTTTCTCTTTATTTTCTCATGCCTGTTCCTCCACATATCACTTCATTCATTTCCTGGACATCCCATGGCACGTCTTGCATAATCCCTAAATGCACTTTCTCGCTTCTCACTCTGAGTCTCAGTACCTGAGTGAGAAAACCCAACCTCAGCTGCAAGGCCATCCTGGGGGCTGTCACTGATCACTTGGGGAGCCTTTCATGCAGAGATGTTGGAAATTTCTATAAGTTCCTTTGTAACTTTTGAGTTTTGAAAGGTTCCTCCAAAGTCATTGAAATTTATGTCCCTAAAAGGACTGTTGTTCCATTTTCATAAAGTATTGGGGATTAGGTCACATTAAAATGCCAAAATGGTGCATGTCAGTATATGCAACCCTGTGGAGAAGGAGTTGGGGATATAGGAAAACAGAATAATAAACTGTTTGGGTTGGAAGAGAACTAAAATAGCCACTAGTCAAAGTGCACTTCAATTACTCAGGGACACCTTCCACAAATTTAGGTTGTACAAAATTCCAAACCTTGGGCAGCTCCAGGAATGGGGTTTCCACTTACTCTGTAACCTGGCCCAGGTTCCTGCCACCCTCAGCACAAAATATTTCTTCCTGACATCCAATGGAAATCTCCCCTCATTCAGTTCCAGTTCCTGTGCCTTGTTCTGCCAATACAACCTTTGGCAAAAAGTGTCACTGTGTCTCTCCTGCACTAAGAGCACAACATTTTCATGGCTAAATACCAGAGATATCGTATGAAGGGGTTTGGAAGCCTCCAAGCCCTGGGCCCAGTGGTGTGGAGACTGAGGAATGAACAGGAGAAGCCTGAGAGGCCTTGAAGGGAAAGTGGGGAGGTCCAGACTGCACACAAGGAGAAAGGAATTTCTGCCCAAGGGCAGTGCTGTGGTGCAACACATCCCCCTGAAGGAGTCTGGATCAGTCCAAGGCTTTGTGTGCCAAGGCAGAGCCAGGGAGGAGGGAGAGGTGTCAGTGCAGGAAGGGGCCAGCGAGGTGGGGCAGCCGGGGGATGCCGACAGCCTGCAGGGAAAGGGGCAGGGCATGAACACCGTAGGACAGCCTGGGCTGGAGAGGAGACAGGGATGTGCAGAGGCTGAAAGGCCCCAAGAGAGCCAAGTTGTGCAGGCCTTTGGCCATGGCTGCTGTGTGTGCCCCTGATGGCATGAGGAGACAAGTGAGCCTTGCAGCCCTGGGGCCTCATTGCCTCCTTGTCCCTGCTCAGCAGCCTGGGAGGTGCCACCCCATCCTCCTGTCCCTGCTCTTCCACATCCCACACCCTGGTGCCCAAGGAAGAGCCCTGAGGAATGAGGGAGGGACAGGATCTCTCTTCCCAGGGCCTGGGGGTCATGTTTGTTGGTTTTGGGTTAATGAAATGCTTCTTACTTTCCTCAGCATCAGAGTGACCTTTCTTTCCTAGTCCATATTTGTCATCATTGTCTCTTTGTTTTCTAACTGGACTCTGGGGACATTTTCTCAGTTATGTCCCTCAGAGGGACCCATTAACTACAAAAGAAACTTTAAAGTTTGATTCTGACTTTGGTTTCTCAAGAGGTTCCTGCACCTTTCCTCAGGGTCTGATGTTCAGAGACTCGGCACCAAACCCCCCAGAGGGCCATTAAATGCCCTGGGCTGTTGCTGTGCTGCTGAGCTGGGCCGGGCTCCTGGCACACAGGGAGCTCCTGGCAAGCGGGCAGCGCTGCAGAGAGACAGCTCTGCCCAGGAGCAGCTCCTGTGCACAGCCCAGCAGGGCTCAGGGCACTGCCTGCACACACCGAGGGCAGAAAAGCAGGGCAGAGAGAGGTTACACACAGTCTGGGGTGTGAGGAAATCTGAGAGGAAGATCCACAGAAGAGGAATCTTTCCAGGCTCTCACATGGTAAGTCTGCATGAAGGGCAATGTATGTGCAGTTTGTGGGAAGATCTCCCAATGCTGGCACATCCCTCGGCCTGGGGGGTCTCTAATGTGGGATATCACAGTTTCTCTGGTGCTGAAGATGAGGACGGGCTGCAAAGCAGGGACTCTCTGCTGCACCATCCCAGGGACATCCCAGCAGGGTTCACTCCTCCCACGGATGGCTGTAGGGTTTGAATCCAGGCTGTGCCACCCAGGCTGTCCCAGGCTGTCCTTCACAGCAGGGTCCTGCACCCCAGGGTGCTGTGCCAGGGCAGGAGCTCTGCCACCTGCCAGGGGCAGCTCTCAGCTGGTCTGGGGAGCTCCCTCAGTGCTGGGGGAGAGGCTGTGGGTGGAAAGAGCAAACCATGGCAGGGCAGTGCAGAGCAGTGCAGGGCAGTGCAGGGCAGGGCAGGGCAGGGCAGGGCAGGGCAGGGCAGGTTTGTTCAGCTATCAAGTGAGAGTTTCATCAGTGAGGACTGCTTACAGAACCAGAGCACTGCAGGATATTTTCCAGGGGATACTTCAAGGAGAACGTGAAAGGAGGGATTACTATCAAGCTCTCAAGACACATGCCTGGTGGTTTATGTTGCAGAGGGAACTCTGAGGAGCTGCACAGGGGTTGAGAACAACTACCTGGCACTGCTGGTGTCTGGGAGGTTGCACAGCTGGATCAGGGTGAGGCTGCCTTGAATGTCCAGTGAGCTGTGCCCTGGCTTCTCCCACCTGTATTTCCTTGTTTCTCAACTTGCCCATGTTACTGGAATTGTTTCCTTGTTCTCTCAGTCAGACTCACTGGGGATGGGAGTTCAAGCTACATAGTCAATCACTGATCCTGTGATCCCCCTCAGGCAGGTGGGTCCCGGGGAATGAGACATTCCAATTTTCCTCTGACCTGTAGGGCTGCCAGTAGTGAATTCTGTGTGCCTGGAGAATGAGGTGTGTTTCCCAGAATCAAACCCCATTGTCAGGACACTTGGCTCTTCTCTGAGATGTCCTTCCAAGCTGGGAGCTGCCCTCAAGAATGCAAATCACCCTCAGCATAATTGTGTTATCTGAAATCCCCAGTGCAGAGGGGCAGAGATGCTGTGCCCATCCCAGGAAATGCTGTTGAGTTGGTGAGATGAGCCATGTGTGTCCTTGAGACCTTGAGCCAGGCTGAGACACTGAGTGGTCTGTGATGGATCTCTTTGCTCTCAACAGTGTCTGGTGGAATTTCAGGCAAAAATGGGAGTGTGATCACTCTCTGTCTGAGGAAGGTCCAAGCCCAGGGCAGCTGGAAGAAGGCAGAGGGACAGAGCAGCTCCCGTCACTCTGCACTAAGCCACAGACATTGTCCTGTTTGGGAAGCCCTGCTCTGTTCTCCCTGAGGGCATCACAAATGCTGAAGGGTTCTGCCATCCAGGAAAACTCCACAGGGAAGATGAGGGGAGTCAGAAACAAAACACCCAAACCTCTGAAACTGCCTTCTGGAATCCTGAAATCTTCTCAAAACTGGGAGTGCAGATGCCCATGAGAACTTTTGCTTTAGGAGCAGTTTCATCTGACACAGCTGAACACCAGGAAGGGCCCTGCCCCCACCATGGCCATGACCCCCCTGGAGCAGAGCAGGGCTGACCCTCACAGCCAGTGGGCAGAGTGGCTGCTCCTCATGGAAATGTAGTGAGCACCAAGCAGGGCTCCAGCCATGGATATGAAGCAAAATTTCCTGAAAAAGGAAAAGTGGGGAGTGTGAGCAGTAGGGAAAGGGGTACTGGGACATGGCTGTGATTATTCTCAGAAATATCTCATCTGATTTGTCACTGTTATTTCCTCCTTGGACAGTGTCCCACCTCCAGAAGCAGCAAATGCCCAACAGCAGCTCCATCAGCCAGTTCCTCCTCCTGCCATTGGCAGACACGCGGCAGCTGCAGCTCCTGCACTTGTGGCTCTTCCTGGGCATCTCCCTGGCTGCCCTCCTGGGCAACGGCCTCATCATCAGCGCCGTAGCCTGCGACCACCACCTGCACACCCCCATGCACTTCTTCCTGCTCAACCTGTCCCTCACAGACCTGGGCTCCATCTGCACCACTGTCCCCAAAGCCATTCACAACTCCCTCTGGGACACCACAACCATCTCCTACATGGGATGTGCTGCACAGGTCTTCTTTCTATTCTTTCTTATGGGAACAGAGTTTTTCCTCCTCACCATCATGTGCTACGACCGCTACGTTGCCATCTGCAAACCCCTGCACTACGGGACCCTCCTGGGCAGCAGAGCTTGTGCCCACATGGCAGCAGCTGCCTGGGCCTGTGGCTTTCTCAATGCTCTGCTGCACACAGCCAATACATTTTCCCTGCCCCTGTGCAAGGGCAATGCCGTGGGCCAGTTCTTCTGTGAAATCCCACAGATCCTCAAGCTCTCCTGCTCACACTCCTACCTCAGGGAAGTTGGGCTTCTTCTGGTTAGTGTCTGTTTAACTTTTGGTTGTTTCATTTTCATAGTTTTCTCCTATGTGCAGATCTTCAGGGCTGTGCTGAGGATCCCCTCTGAGCAGGGACGGCACAAAGCCTTTTCCACGTGCCTCCCTCACCTGGCCGTGGTCTCCCTGTTTATCAGCACTGGCACATTTTCCTACCTGAAGCCTGACTCCATCTCATCCCAATCTCTGGATCTGGCCCTGTCAGTTCTGTACTCGGTGGTGCCTCCAGTACTGAACCCCCTCATCTACAGCCTGAGGAACCAGGAGCTCAAGGATGCTGTGAGGAAAATGATGACTGGATGCTTTTCAGCAGCAAGAACCTGCCAGTTTTCTTCTGTACATTGTTCACAATAAAACTCATGACAGGCTCATTTTGCCTTCCCAGGTTTTTCTTGGTGATCAGTGGGTTCTTTTTGTCATAATGTTGTGGTCAATTAAATTATTTTATTCTTCCTCTTATCTAATTAATTTTTTATTTTCATTAATTTTACTCTTTTAAATCTGTACTAGAGTAATTGTGCTATCTCTACTTTTAAAAAACTCTCTTGCAATAGCCCTGCCTGGCTGGTTAGGGGTTTTTGATTTGAGACTTTCAGGCACCTACTGGGCAGTTCCATGTGTGCAGAGAAGGGCAAAAGAGTCCCAGCACAGCAGCACTGCCAGGGAGCACCAGCACTGGGCCTTTGCTGACCTGCTCTCTTTCCACTTGTACACTCTCCTGCAGAGCCCCTGGGCTGGACTAAGGCCTTGGTCCTCTGCCAGCTGGGACACAGACCTGCTGCATGTCCATCCTGGGCTCACAGGCAGGGACAGGCCATGGGCACTGCTGGGACACAGCTGGGCTCCACAACAGCAGCTCCATCAGGAAAGGGCTTCTCCTTAGCTCAAGACATGCAGTCTTAGGGCTTTTTGCAAAGTCACTCTCAAGAACATGCCAAGGAATAGCCTCTATAGAGGCTCCTTGTTTGCTTGTTCTCCAGGGGCTCTAAATCTGAGTGTGAACCAGCAAACAGAGCCCTGTAACTGCAGGGGCTACAGCAGGAAACAGGGAAAATGATCTGGTGAGTGTTCTGTGTTCTCAGCAGCATGACCTCCATACTGGTGACCCCTGCCTGTTCAGAACACACACATTGGTCACGTAATCAGTCCAGTAGATGTTTAGGATTGAACGGAGGCAGCGCTGATGGAAGCGTTAGAAGAGCCGCAGGTGGTGGCGGTAGATGACCCAGGATTCACACCCACAGAAAAGAGCAGACAGTACAATGGCTCTGTAGACACTGATCTTTGTACTTTTCTTCAGGTGTTTATTGGACCAGACTCTTTTATGGAGTTTTCAGAAGGCTCTGTAAGCCTTTGCTGGCCTGTTGTCTGTCTCTTTGTCAATCTTACTGTCTAAGGAAATGATGCTTCCCAGGTAGGGGAACTTCTGGACTGACTTAAGCTCTGATTCGCAAGAGAACTGTAGGGAACAGAACAAAGGACTCCATGGAACTTTCCTTGACCTCACCAAAGCTTTTGACACTGTGAGCAGAAAAGGGCTGTGGCAGATCTTGGAATGTTCAGGATGTCCCCCCAGATTCCTCCAAATGATCATCCTGAGGATCAGCATGGACAAGTCAGATCTGGCAATGCACTCTCTGATCCCTTTCCAATAACCAGTGGTGTGAAACAAGGTTGTGTTCTTGCACCAACTCTATTGACAACCTTCTTCAGCAGGATGCTCCAAAGAGCCACGGCAGAGCTCGATGAAGAAAACGGCATCTCCATCCGATATCGTACCGATGGAAGCCCATTCAGCCTGAGGCGACTGAAGGCCCACACCAAGCCCCTGAATCACCTTGTCCAGAGCTGCTTTTTGCTGACGGTGCCGCCCTCGTTGCTGACACAGAAGCAGCTCCGCAGCGCTTCACATCCTGCTTTGCAGAGGCTGCTGAGCTTTTGGGGATGGAAGGCAGCTTGAAGAATACAAGCTGCACCTCAGGAAGTCTTCCATCCTCCCCACATCACCGTAGGCAAATCAGAGCTTCAGTCAGTCCAGCAGTTGGTTTTCTCTATTGCAAAATTTAACCCCAGAACTGCTCCAGAAACCCTCTGTGTGAGAATGTCCTGCAGCACTGTGTATTCCTCCTGCAAATCCCCTGGGAGGGAAGTTCTTTGTGATTATTCCATGTCTGTTTAGTGGCACACAAACTGCCCATCTTTGTGGCTTTTAGGGGTTAGTTATGTTATTACGAGCCAGTAATAGAGCATAGAATGAACTTGTGTAAAGCAAAGAAACATCAGGGGTGGCAGGTCTTGCATTCAGCCCCTCCTCTTTCCCACCTGTGTCCATCCCCCAAACAGAGATGGGGCTTTTCCCAAGGGCTTGGCTCCAGGCTCCAGCACTGGGACCAGTTTGGGGCCAGGCAGGTTTGGGGATGGGTTTATTCTCTTTATTTCTCCACATTTCCCACTCTGGTGCTGGCACAGAGTTCAAGCCCAGTTCTCATCAGTTCACTTGTGATGCTTCTGATGGCCAGGGAAGCTTCCAGGGCCTTGTACCTTTCCAGGCTTGTGGCCCAGTTGCCCTCAGCCTCAGAAAAGTAACAGCATTTTCCTTGGAAACCAGGCCACATGTCTGGGCACACACAGCACAATTCCGGTTGAGGGAAATGGCATCTCCAAAGAATGAAATAGAGAAAGCTGAGGGAGACACATGGGCAGCCCTAAAAAGCAGGAAAATGGGATAAATTTATTGGCATTTTTCCTTGCAGCTGCAAGGGAGAAACTGGGAATGATATTCCTGTGATAGAGTGAGGAGCAGACACCTGGACCACAGTTTAGGGCAAAAAGGGAGTCACCCCAAAGGGTGCTTTGCCTGGGGAGCCTGCCTAGATGCTGGGAAAATCCTGGGATCCTCCCATCCCCTAAAATGGAGGTGCCTGGCCCGGATCCTCCCCACGGGGTGCCTGGGTGGGACCCACCAGTCAGGGCCACAGCCAGGCTGAAACTGAGGCTTCCCAGGAACACACTCAGAGGGAGAACACGCACCAGGTGTGATGTCTGCCATTTTGACCCTGGGGAAGGGAAGAGCAGAACAAGGCTGGGCTGGGTCCTCTCCCCTCTGCTTTGGCCTCCCTTGCTGGATCCTCAGTCCATCCTGAGTCTTACCCAGGACAGGGATCTTCTTGGGGCTCAGGAGGGCAAGAGAGCTGAGGCAGGTCCTTCACAGGCACCAAGGTGTGTCTGAGGACCTGGAGATGGATCTTCAGCCTTCAGAAGTGACCACAGCCTGGAATTTGAGTGCTCCACACCAACCCCAGGGCTCCATCCCCATCCCACTGGTGCTTCCCAAGAGAGAGATGCTCTTCCCACCCCCTGCCCTCCCCCAGGGCATTGGTTTTCCCAGCATTGCCCCACTTGCACTGTTCCTCGGGATCACTGCAGGGGTTCAACGCTTCCGCTTGGCCTGAACACTTTGTCTCCTGGGTTTCTTTTCCCTTTGTGGCAGAGAAGCCTCAGAGCCCAGGGCTGGCGTTCCCGGCCCCTGCAGGTGAATCCTCTGGGGCGCCTGTGCCAAGGCAGAGGCTGAGGAGACCTGCAGGCAGCCGAGCCCCCGCGTGTGCCACATCCCATGGAGCCAGCACAGCCTGGCTGGGGCTCTGCAGCCCCTGGGTTGGAGGGGCAAGAGGCACCTCGGGAAGCCCTGGCAGGGCAGGGTTTGCCCTGAGCTGAACAGGCATTGCCGGGAGGAGGGGGTAGAAAGGACAGAGGGAGGGGAAAAGGCAGGGGAGGGAAAGAGAGGGGAGGGAGAAAGATTGAAAAAGATCAAGAGGCAAAAAAGACAAATAGAGAAGAGAAAAAGACAATTTAAATTTTAAAGAAATAGAGAAGTCACTGTCTGCTCACAGTTCAAAGGGAGCTGAAATTTTTGCGAGGGCACAGGAGCCTGTTCAGGGGCAGGAGCTGCTTCTTCCAAGAGGAAGGAAACACCTGAAAGGATCAGAGCAGAGTTTGTGCTTTGACACCCCTTTCCCAGAACCTGCAGGAGGGAGAGCTGAGTCTGAAATAACAAGCGTTCTGTTGAGCTTTAATGTCTCGTAGCTGCTTGCAAGCTTGTTTAGCTTTGTTTGCCAAGATGTAGAAATGGTAAAAAGCTTTGCCAGTTGGTGCTGGATTTGTGAACCAGCCCTGGGCCAGCTCTGCAGTAACAAAGAATCGATGTCTGTCCCGAGCGTGTCACTCTCGGCCTGTCACACCCGGGAAGGAACGCGATGTTTGCGGCCACCCCCGAGGCACAAACTGGCTCTGAGCCCACCGGGGGGTCCGCGGGAAGGAGAGGTCGGGGAGCCGCTCTCTGTGTAGGGGCTGGGGAGGGGACACGGGGGGACATGGGAGGATACAGAGGGGACACAGGGGGACATGGTCCCTGGGGAGGGGACATGGGGGACTCGGGGGGACACAGCCCCTAGGGAGGGGACACGAGGGGACACGGGGGACCCTGCCTCTGCCCTCCCCTGCCCGCAGCGAGCCCCAAGCCCCAGCAGGGCTGCAGCCCCCAAACCAGCTGGAACCTGGGGGTGGGAGGGCAGCCCTGAAGCCAGGCTTGCTATAGTGGGACTTGCTGAGAGCGACTTAGAAGGGTTTGCTCATTAGGAACTGGCCTGAACCCTGGGAAAAGACAAATGTTTTCTGTTTTTCTATCAAAGATGAGCAGGAGACAGGAATTTCTGAAGAAACAACAGTAAAACGATAAAACAAATTTTTTTTTAACCATACAGAGTTTTAGATAAAGAAAACCTTGAAAGAGTTTAGTCCTGCATTTGTAAGAAATAAATCAAAACACCTCTCTGTCCCAGAGGCTGCAACCAGCAAACAATGTCAAGTTAGAAGAAAAATACATTGCCAAAAGACATTCAGTCTTTTAACCATTTGCCTAAGCCCTAAAAATGTGTGTCTCAGGTGATTCACAAGATGTTTGTGTAGCTTGGAAGGATGTGCAGTGATTGATGTCACTCAGATGGATCTGCACCACGGAATGTCCAGTGTCCTCACTGAAATTCCCCTCCTGAACCGGCCCAAATTTGACTCCTGGGGAGCTGCATCGTGTCAGACACAGCCCCTGTGCCTGCCCACGGTGTCAATAAAGGCACTTTGGCTCACAGTGCGGCCCTGGGTGGGTTGCTGTGACTCAGCCCCACAAACCAGGGCTGTGCCCTCGGGCGCTCGAAGCTGCACCAGGGGGATAAAGGCCCCCCGGTCCCCCCGGTGCCCCCAGCAGCGGCTCTGCCCCCCAGAGCGGGGCTGTGCCCCCCAGAGCGGGGCTGTGTCCCAGACCCCACGGCCCATCCCGGGCTTGGGGCTGAGCGCGGAGCAGGTGCTGAGCTGCTGGATCTGTCTCGGGGCTCAGGGGGACAAGGGGGTGTCACACCAGTGGCACAAACAAGAGATGAGTGGTGTGTGTCAGTCCCTCCCCCTCGCTCTGTCCCTCCCCACTGCAGCCTTTCTGCCAAAGCCCCGAGGATGCTGTGCCGGGCCCTCCATCCCACGGCCCGGGATAAGGGAGATTCCAGCCCCTCCTGGGCTTTCCTGCACTGAAAGAGCCGCACCGGGGGGTCTCTGCTGCCCCACGTCACCCAAAGAGCTGCCCCCAGGGCCGCAGTTTGGGGCAGGACTGAGGGCTCAGGGACTGCCAGAGCAGATCTGAGCTGGGAGGGAAGCACAGACAGAGACTCACATGTGGGAGTATCCCAATAGAAACCAATTATCCCAAAATATCCCTGAATTCATTCCACAGTAACTCTGATCCCTCCCCCAATATAGGAATTCTCCCAGAATAACTGAAACCTCCTGGAATACCTGATTCTTCCCCAAAACAACTTTGATTCTTCCCCAAATACTCCAAAAATACCTGAGGACTCCCAGATATTTCTGAATTATTCTAAAATACCACTGAACTCCCCCCAAATCCCCCTGAACTCTCAAACAACTCTCAATCCTCCAGAAATACATCAAATCTCACCAGATACTTCTCAATTAGCTGCACCCCCTTAAACTGCCACTAAACATGCAAAGACCCCCCAAACACACTCAGAGCCCAGCAAGGTCCCCACCAAACCCCCTTCTGGGGGGACCTTTCAGGGCACTGGTGGTGCTGGGACCCTCCTGGCTGGGGGTGAGGAGCTCTTGGGTGAGCAGGGTGGGGGGTGGGACAAGGGGATGGTGGGAAAGGTCTGAGGGGAACGGGATAAAAGGGGTGGTTGGATTCCCACAGTGAGCGAGAGGGGAGTGGGACCCCTCTGAAAACAGAGGGGGCTGGAAACTGAGGACTGGGGACAATGGGAAAAGGGATGGGAGAGGTCAGAAAAGTGGGGAAAAAGGGAGGGGTGGACCCCCAAAACTGATCAGGAGGTGGATGGGCAAAGGGGGGATGAGTTGTAAGGGGTGGGATAAGAGGGAAAGTGTGAGCTGTGACCCCCAAACTGATCTTGGGGGGCCTGGGGATTGAGGGGACAATGGGAAAGGGGAGGAATAGGCAGAAGGGTGGAAAATGGGGATTGGGCTGACAGGATGGACAGTCCCATGGGGGTCTTTGGGCAGAGGGGGGATTGGAAAAGGGGGCTCTGGGGTGGCTCCCTGAGCTCCCAACCTGCTGTGGGGTGCTGGGGCTGCTGGAAAGGGGGGGGCACCCTGGGGCAGGGGAATAATGGAAGCCTTAGGGTTTATTTATTATTACAAGTGATCAGATAAAAGATGTCAATCAAAATTATTTACTACACAATATAAATAGTAAACCTACCAGCAGTATAGTGTGAGACAGGACAGTGCACCATCCTAGAGCAACTGATGAAGCAATTCTACTAAAGCTATCACAAAAGAAAGAATTATTAAGTAGAGATCAATGGAACTCACCCAGCTCAAGGGACCTGGGGAGATCTCTGCTCTCAGCCTTGAGGAGTGACCTTGGTGGGGGTTCCCACCCTAAGGGAGGAATCTCCACACACACCCCAAGAAGGGATATGTTGGAAAAACCTGCCCCTGTGAAAGGGGATTGGACCTTTAGAGTATAAAGGAATTGACTGACATCCATTTGACTCCTGGGGTTGCCTCACCATCAGGATGTTAATCTGGGGTTGAAACCAGAGTGGAGTCCCCTCAGCCAACCACTGATACATTTGCAAACAGGGCATTGTTTGCTTGGACATTCCAATGAGGGATGTCCTGGCACAGGCCTAAAGCCATCAAATCCCCTCATCCCACAGGATTTTCAAGGTCAGCTCTGTGTCCTGATGGATGTTCCTTCCATTGTGTTCACCCAGGTGCCTACAGGGAACCAGGAGGATGAGGAGACCACCAGCCAGGTGTTTTCCCAATGTTAGTCACCAGGAATGTTGGTCACCAAGACTACCCTAAGTGGATTCCCAGGTCTTTACCCAACATGGGCCACCAGGTCTGTCCTCAGCATGGATCACTGTGGATCATTCAATGTGGGTACTCCAATGGGTGATGGAGCTGGAGCAGCAGACGAAGCTGTTCCCGCAGTTTGGGCACTCTGAGGGCTTCCCTTATTGGTGGGTCCGTTGGTGTTGGGTCAAGGCAGCGCTCCGGGTGAAGCTCTTCCCACACTCCTCACACCTGTACCGCCCCTCCCCAGTGTGGATGCACCGGTGCTTCATGAGGTGAGATTTGAGTTTGAATCTCTTCCCGCAGTCAGTACAGCAGAAGGGCCTCTCGTCTGTGTGTGTGCGGTGATGCTTGAGGAGAACTGAGCTGGTCTGAAACCTCTTCCCACACTCGGAACACTTGTAAGGTCGTTCCCCAGTGTGGATCCTTTGATGGCAGATCAGCTCCGAGCTGCAGCTGCAGCCCTTCCCACATTCCCCACATGTGTAGGCCCATTCCCCAGTGTGGATCATTTGGTGGCGGATCAGGGTGGAGCTCTGGCTGAAGCTCTTCCCACATTCCAAGCACTTGTAGGGCTTCTTCCTGGACTGAAGCTGCTCATGGACCACCAGATCAGAGCTCTGGCTGAAGCTCTGGCCGCCTTCTGTGCACAGAGTTGCTCTTTTGTTCTCTGAATACCCTGGGCTGGGTTTGGAGCCCCTCCTGGGGCATCTCCGTGGATTTTCCTCCCCACTCACTTCCTGCACCCTGGAGCTGTTCAAAACGGCCTCTGCCAGCAGGTTCTGCTGGGGGGATTTGTCCTCCGTGCTCCCCGTGCTCAGCTCGGGGCCTGGGGCAGGAAGGAACAAGGACAGGCAGGGCATTTGCCTCCGGCCCACAGGGAAGGCCAAGGACATCCCCCCAAACCCGGCCCCGGCAGGACGGCGTCGGCAGCGGGGTTGTCCTGCAGCCGGGGCCATGCTGGGCTGGAAGATGCAGCACAAGGGAGGGGCAAAGGGGCACTGACTTCCTCCTCACCTGCCTGGGGGTCCCGGGACATCTTCCTCTTCCTCGCAGCCTCCTCCTCCATCCTGACAAGCTTTGGGAAGGAGAAATCCTGTTTTCTGCGGAAAAACAAGGTGTGAGTGCCTTGGGTTGGGGGTTCCTCCTCCCAAAGACCATCTCTAGAACTTACTGAGCTTCTTGTGTCCAGAAAAATCTCCAAAATTCCAAGATTCAGCCAGGAAAACACTGAGAGGAACTCCTCCTCTCTGGCCTCTCCAGTTTTGGGTTCTGGGGGTCCCCCCTGTCCTGGCTGCTGGGGGTCTCCTGTCTGTTCAGGGTCCTCCCTCTCCAGGCTGTCAGGGCTCCAGAAACCCCTGCCCGGCCATTCTCAGGTTTCCTGTCCCCACACCCCTTAATTCTGTGACTCCAGGACAACCCTGACACCCCTTTCCCACCCATCCCACACTCCCTTTTCCTTTAACCTGCCATCCCCTGGACTCCCCTTTTATGGGCACAGGGACCCCCTGGACCCACCAACTCCCTCTCCCCACCCCAGTCCTGCCTGTCCTTCACCTTGGCACCCTCCTGATCGCCCACTCCCAGGCACTGGGATCCCCCTGCACCCCCTTATCCTGCACCAATACTCCCCTGCATACCCTTGCCTGGCCATTCCACCTCTTTCAGCCCCCACACCTTCTGGGTTTTTTTAACTCTGGGACCCCTGGAACCCCCACTCCTGAATTTCCCAGACCACAGACCCCCTCACCCCCTTTTCGGAACACTGCGGGACCACTTGAACCCCTTTTTCTGGACACTCTGGATCTCCCTACCCCATGATTCCCCTTTCCCAGACCCCTGGACCCCCCTTTCCTGGGCACAGAGTCCCCCTGGACCCCCCATTTCCCTTCTCAAAGCTGCTACATCCCCCCTTCCTTGGACCTGTGGCCCCCTGAAAGCCCCCTTCCCCAGCTCTGTGTCCCCCCTACACAACAAAAGATTCAGCCCCAAAAAAACCTCCCAGAAGTTCCTGCTCTCTGGTCTCTCCACTTTGGGATCTGGGGGGTCTCCCCTAACGGGCTTGCTGGGGGTCCTACATGTATTGGGGGTCCCCCCTCTCCAGGCTCCCTGTTTTAGTGTCCCAGGGGGGTCTCTGAGCACCCCGAGCAGAGACTCAGGGCAGAAGCCGCCCCTGGGACCCTCGGCATTTCTTGGAGGGGTTTGGAGGGCCCTGGAGTTGTTTTGGGAGGTCTCGGAGGGAGCTTTGGGGGGATCCTGGGATAGTTGGGGTAGCTCTGGAAGCGGTTTGGGGGACCTGGTGTGGTTTGGAGGGACTGGGAGAAAGAATAGGGGTGGTCCTGAAGAGGTTTAGGAGGGTCTGGGTGGGGGTCTGGGAGGAGGTTGAGAGAATTTGGGCAGGTCTGGGTGCCCTAGAAGGGGGTTTGGTGAGTCCTGCGATAGTTTCGGGGGTCTGGGAGCTGAATTTAGGTGAGTATGGGGGCATTTTAGGGGTCCTGGGCAGTTTAGACGGTCTGGGAGAGGTTTGGGGGGTCTGGGAGGGGTTTAGGAGATCTCTGGGGTGTTTGGGGCGGCCTGGGGTGTTTCAGGGGCTCCGGAGAGTTCAGGACCGGATTTGGGGCATCCTGAGGCTCCAGGGCAGTTTGGGGGGTCCCAGGCGGTGGGTTAGGGGGGTCTCAGGGGTATTTTCGGGGGGGATTTGGGGCGTTCTGAGGCGCATCCCGGGGTGGGGGGAGGGGCTTACCCGGCTCCTTCACCGTCACGGCCAACACAGCCCCGGGGGGGTCCCGGGGGGTCTGTGGGGGGTGGGTGGGTAGTGAGGGACCCCCAAAGTCCGCCCCGAGTCCCCGAATGCCCCGGAAATGTTCCGAAACTTTCCGAAATTACCCCAAACTCGCCGCCATTGCTCAACTCTCCCGGCAGCGCCGTCGAGTCCCGCCCTCCGTCTCCGCCGCCTCTGATTGGGCGCTGCACCTGCCCGTCACCTCCTGCAGCCAATCAGCGTTAAGGAATGCAGGGGGGCGGTGACGGGCCATGGAGTCCGCGCCATTTTGAGCCTGTCCCGTACTACATCTCCCGTCATGCTTCGCGTGACGTTCTGCCCAGTCACAGGCGGGACTACAACTCCCGCCCCCCCCGCGCACAATCGGGTCGGTCCCACCCCCATTGCAGCCCCCCAAC
Organism: Pithys albifrons albifrons; assembly: GCF_047495875.1. Classification (NCBI taxonomy): domain Eukaryota; kingdom Metazoa; phylum Chordata; class Aves; order Passeriformes; family Thamnophilidae; genus Pithys; species Pithys albifrons. The sequence continues at coordinate 58,403,835 of NC_092464.1, forward strand.
TGCCCCCCGGACCCCAAACTGCCCCAGAAGGGCCCCAGGACTTCCAAGTGCTCCCCGAATGCCCACTCAGACTCCCAAATCACCTCCCTGGACCCCCACGTGACCCCCAAGTTCATCCAGAACTTACAAGTGACCCCTAAAATCCTCTTTGGACCACCAGATTCTGTCCCTGGACAATCGAGTGACCCCCCAGGGCCCCTCGGACACCCAAGTTCTTTCCCAGTGCCCCATAAATGCTCCTCACACCCCCAATGGGACCCCCACCTGCCCCCCAAGTGCCTTCCAGGCCTTCAAATCCACCCCAACCTCCCCAAAGCTCCCCAGCCCCCCCTTCCCATGGGCCCTTCCCCGGGATTTGGGGCTCCAAAGAGACACTTGGGAGTCGGGGGGGATTGGGGGGCACTTGGGGGGCTGGTGAGTTGGGGAAGGGATTTTGTGTGGAATTGAGGGAATTCAGAGTGGAATTCAGTGGATTTGAGGTGAAATTAGGAGAGGTTGGGTGGAATTAAAGGGATTTGGGATGGAATTAAATAATCCTTATGTGAAATTAAGAGGATTTCTGTGGAACCTTCAGGATTTGGGATGAAATACTTGGGATTCTGTGAGGGATTAAAGTATTTTTGAGTGGAGGTCAGAGATTTGGGATGGAATTAGGGATATGTTGGGTAGAAATAAGGAAATATTGCATGTAGTTAAGAAGATTTGAGGTGGAAATAAAGAGAATTGAGAAATTTTAGGTGAAATTAAAGTAATTTTTGGTGAAATATATGGGATTGGGGAGGTTATAGATGGAATTAAGGGAACTCTGGGCAAAAATAATGGAGATCTTCAGGAAAATTAAGTGGATTTGGGGGTAAATCAGAGGAGTTTTATGTGGAATTAATAGAATTTTGGGTGGAAGACACGAGAGATTTGGGGCAAAATCAGCAGGACTTTGATGGGTTTATAGAGATATGAGTTGGAATTAAAGCAACTTGGAGTAGAACCATTGTGGTATGAGGTGAAAATCAGGGTATCTTTCGGTGGAATTAAAGGGATTTTGAGGGTAATTATGGGATTTTGAGTGGAATCCTGGGGATTTGGGGTAAAACTGGGGGGATTTGAAGTGAAAGTCCAAGGAGTGTGTTTGTTTTCAATGGTGAAACTTATGAGTTTCAGATTGCAGCAAAAATAGAGGAAAAATCCCTCTTGCCTGTGTTCAGCCAGTTCTCAGAGCAAAGCAGGTCCCAGTTGACTGATGAGAGACATGATGGGGCTGGGGAGGTGTGGAGCAAGGTTGGCCCCACTGTCAGACCTCAAGGGATTGCTCTCCAATTAGTCCAAACCTTTTCAGGAGGGAACCTTGGTCAACACCAATCAGAGAATGCTGCAATCACCTCTTCTCTAAAAAGAAAAGTAATTATCCATATCATTTAAAATAGAAATACACATTTGTTAGAAGCTCTTTAAAATCTTTCTTCAAAACTGTATTAGGGAAATTACTTAATTAAGTCTCCTTGATTAGAGGAACAACTCAGAAAGAGTCATCATGTGTTAGGACTTGCTTTATCTTAACAAGCCCCGTGGTGCATTTGGTGCTGAGCCCTTGAACCTCAGGTCCTGAGAGGAGATTGCACAAACCTTTCCATAAGTCAAAGTCAGAAGAAAATCACAAAGTATCTCAAAGCACTAATGGGTCCCACTGAGGGCCATTCCCAATACAGGCTCTTCACAGACTGGTAGGAGGAGATAATTGGAAGCCTTGATTGAAAAAACCTCTCATAGACTCAGTTTCAAAAGGAAAGGGAAAGTATCTTAATAAATGTTGAGTCCTTTGAAGCATTAACAAGCCTCACTGTGGGCTGTTACTGACAAAGCCTCTCAAGGGACTAATTAAAGCAGATCATTGCAGGCCGTGATTTCACAAACCTCTCACAGACTGGGTGTCAAAAAGAAATGCTTCAATAATCTTTGAGTACCTTGAAGCATTAACAAGCCCCACTGAGTGTTGATACTGATCAAGAATCTCAAGGGACTCGTTACAGCTGATAATTGGAGGCCTTAATTGAACAAACCTCTCAGAAACTCCAAACCAAAAGGAAAACTCAAAGTACTTTGAAAAACCTGCAGTCTCGTGGAGCTTTAAGGAGCCCCCAAGGGCCACTCCTGAAGAATCCTCCCCAGGGACTCATCCCAGCAGACCCTTGGAGGCCACGACTGCAGGGAGGGAAAGGCTCTGGGCAGCAGCTCAGGTGCTGAGCAAAGCCTGGCTTGGCTGGAAGCAGCAGAAAGGCCCAGCCCTGACCCCCAGCCTGGGGAAGGCACATCCTGTCCCTCACACCTTGCTCAGGGCTCTGCTGGGGGCACTGCCAAGGGGGGTGATGCTGAGGGCAGGAAAAGGGGTGACAGTGCCCAGCCTTCCTGGGGCTGTGCCAGGAGGCCACGAGGCCCCAGAGCCTCAGCACAGCAAGTCTGCTCACAGCCCTTGGTGGCACAGACGATGCTGTGCCTGAGGGGACAAAGACTTGGGATCTCTTACACTTCTGACCCAGTCTCTTGATTTCCCTCTGGGAAGGCAGAAACCACCTCTCAGAGGTGGGTGACAAACCATTGCTGGTAATGGTCATTGGGAGGGGCTGGTCTGTGATGAGTGTCCTGGGGCACCTTCAGCAGCGTGTCCAGAAAACAAGGCCAGTCTGGGCCAGACACAATGTGGGGCTTTTCCCACTTGTCCCCTCCTAAACTCACCTCAGTCTCTAACACAGACAACTCCTGGCATCCCCTGCCACTCCAGAGATCCAGAGGGTTCTGCACTCCTGTGCCCTGATGCCATCAGTGTGCACTGGGCACCAGTGTCTACTAAAGCTTTACACCTCTGTGGATCTGCTGTGCCAGGCCATTGAATCCACACAGTGCAGTGTGCCTGGTCATCCTTTTCCTCCTCCTGGCCAAAGGCAGGGACCCTCTATTCCTGTTCCTGGCCAGAGTATTCACTGTCTGACCTCTGTGATGCCAGACCAGAAATCCCGTTACCAGGATCAAAAGAGTTGATTTTAGTCCTTTTATGCCTGGGAGATCCCTGATTGCCTTCTTGTGTCCCTGCAGCAACTCCATGGACATCCTTCCTGGCTGACTCCTTCTCCACAGCTCTCTTCCCTCTCAGTTCACCTCCATGGGCTCCCAGCTCAAAGGTGGGTTCACCATCCCACTTTCTCATGTAACGCAGAAAGAACCAGAGATCACCACGTGGCCTGTGCTTGGAACTCCCTTTCCCTCTGGCTGGGGCAGGAGAGAACTGATCTCCTGGGCTGCCCCCGAGAGCTGAGCTGCTGGGCCATGGGGATGAGGAAGTGCCAGAGTTTCTCCTACATTTCAGAGCCAGGAGGGTGCCATCTCCTGGTGTATCCCTTTTGTGGGAATACAATGCCATCAGGCTGTTGGAATGTGATCCAGGAGTGCTTTGAACCTCCTCATGGCCACTGTGCAAGGAACATCCTCTGAGTCTTTAGGGGTGTTTTCACTTTTTAGGTCACTATAGATGATTTCCAGCGCAGGTAATTCCCTCAGGTACTGGATACCTTTGTTTCCAGAACTCCACTTTCCTGGGGAGTTCACAACATCTTCCTGAAATGGATCTCTTGCCCTCACGCTTGAGAAGAGTCATCTCCAGAGACTGTAAATTTCTCCTTCTTTTCCAATTCCTCTTTAATTTCCTAATCTCTAGCAAAGGAATCTCATCTTTTGGCCTTCATGACCTTCTAACTGCTGACTATCAGCCCCACTATCCCAGCATGGAAGAGGCCAGGTGGAAATCCACTCACCTGGCTGGCAGGTGAAATCTTTTAACAAGTTTGAAAGTTTTGATGAGTTCAGGGGCCAGGTAACTTTGGTTTCCTGTTTTCATTTGTGTCACTCCTTTCAATTTCTTTGTTGAAAGACTGGCTTCTTGATCTGCCCCGTCCCCTCCTGATTCTCTTTATCTTGTCCTGCCCTCAGCATCACCCCCCATGCCAGTGCCCCTGGCAGAGCCCTGAGCAAGGTGTGAGGGACAGGATGTGCCTTCCCCGGGCTGGGGGTCAGGGCTGGGCCTTTCTGCTGCCTCCAGCCAAGCCAGGCTTTGCTCAGCACCTGAGCTGCTGCCCAGGGCCTTTTCCTCCCTGCAGTCGTGGCCTCCAAGGATCTGCTGGGGCGAGTCCCTGGAAAGGTTTTGTCAGGAATGGCCCTTTGGTGGGGCTTGTTAATGCTCCAAGGGACTCCAGGTTTTTCCAGGTGCTTTGGGTTTTCCTTCCCACACTGAGTGTCTGAGAGGTTTGTCCAATCATGACCTCCAAAGATCTCCTCAGGGTCACAGGACTGGGAGGGTGCAGGGCCAAGACAGCTGAGCCCAACTGGCCCAAGGGATGTTCCCTTTGATGCAGGGCCGTGCTCAGGGTGTTAGTGGGGAGCTGGTCAGGAAGGGCTGATCTGTGTCTGGGCTGGGCTGGGCATTGGGCACAGAGGGGTGAGCAATGGAGCAATGGTGTTGTGCACCTCATGTGCTTCTTGCTGGGTTTCTTTTCTTACTGCCATAGTTATCATGGGAATCAGTAGTGTGTTTACTGAGGGTAACGCAGAACACTCACCAGATCATTTTCCCTGTTTCCTGCTGTAGCCCCTGCAGTTACAGGGCTCTGTTTACTGGTTCACACCCAGATTTAGAGTTTTCTCTGTGGGCGTCATGACCCTGGACAGGTCTGTGCTCACTGGCCTCCATTTATTGCTGATCCCTGGCACACACTGTCCCTGCAGGTCCCCTCTGTTCTCCTGGCAGCTCCCAACTTAGTTCACTTAAACATTCACCTCCTACCAGCTCTGTCATCTTCTCTATAGCCATTGAGAGAATAAAAATGATGATTTGACATCTCCAAGCTCACTGGCCACCAACAAGCAAAACCTGAAGAAGACCTGAGTCCCTTGAAGGCCACACTGGAACCCTGATCACATCAGAATGAGCCCCTGGAGAACAAGCAAACAAGGAGCCTCTACAGAGTCTATCCCTTGGCATGTTCTTGAGAGTGACTTTGCAAAAAGCCCTAAGGCTGCATGTCCTGAGCTAAGGAGAAGCCCTTTCCTGATGGAGCTGCTGTTGTGGAGCCCAGCTGTGTCCCAGCAGTGCCCATGGCCTGTCCCTGCCTGTGAGCCCAGGATGGACATGCAGCAGGTCTGTGTCCCAGCTGGCAGAGGACCAAGGCCTTAGTCCAGCCCAGGGGCTCTGTAGGAGAGTGTACAAGTGGAAAGAGAGCAGGTCAGCAAAGGCCCAGTGCTGGTGCTCCCTGGCAGTGCTGCTGTGCTGGGACTCTTTGCCCTTCTCTGCACACATGGAACTGTACAGTAGGACCCTGAAGGTCTCAGAGGAAAAATCCCAGATAATGAAGGTTACTGCAAGAGAGTTTATTTTGTTTAAATAAAAAGACAGCACAATTGGTCAATTAAAGATTTAAAGACTCAAATTAATGAAACAGACAGTGAATTACATGAGAGAACGAATAAAATAATTTCATTGTGCACATTATGGCAATCAAAACCCATTGACCATCAAGAAAAACCTGAAAAGGCTGTATAGAGTTTTGCTATGAACACTGTACAGAAAAAAGCATGCAGTTTTTTGCTGCTGAAAACTTTCCACTCCTCATTTTCCTCACAGCATCCTTGAGCTCCTGGTTCCGCAGGCTGTAGATGAGGGGGTTCAGTGTTGGAGGTACCGCCAGGTACAAAACTGACAATGTCAGATCCAGGGATGGGGAGGACATGGAGGGAGGCTTCAGATAGTCAAACATGAGAGTGCTGAGAAACAGGGAGACCACGGCCAGGTGAGGGAGGCACGTGGAAAAGGCTTTGTGCCGTCCCTGCTCAGAGGGGATCCTCAGCACAGCCTTGAAGATCTGCACATAGGAGAAAACTATGAAAATGAAACAGCAAAAAGCTAAACAGACACTAAGTACAATAAGCCCAACTTCCCTGAGGTAGGAGTGTGAGCAGGAGAGCTGGAGGATCTGTGGGATTTCACAGAAGAACTGGCTCAGGACATTGCCCTGGCACAGGGGCAGGGACAATGTATTGGCTGTGTGCAGCAGAGAGTAGAGAAAGCAACTGGCCCAGGCAGCTGCTGCCATGTGGGCACAAGCTCTGCTGCTCAGGAGGGTCCCGTAGTGCAGGGGTTTGCAGATGGCAACGTAGCAGTCGTAGCACATGATGGTGAGGAGGGAAAACTCTGTCACGATGAAGAACAAAAAGAAAAAGACCTGTGCGGCACATCCCATGAAGGAGATGGTTGTGGTGTCCCAGAGGGAGTTGTGCATGGCTTTAGGGACAATGGTGCAGATGGAGCCCAGGTCTGTGAGGGACAGGTTGAGCAGGAAGAAGTGCATGGGGGTGTGCAGGTGGTGGTCGCAGGCTATGGCGCTGATGATGAGGCCGTTGCCCAGGAGGGCAGCCAGGGAGATGCCCAGGAAGAGCCACAAGTGCAGGAGCTGCAGCTGCCGCGTGTCTGCCAATGGCAGGAGGAGGAACTGGCTGATGGAGCTGCTGTTGGGCATCTGCTGCCTCTGGAGGTGGGGCACTGTCCAAGGAGGAAATAACAGTGACAAATCAGATGAGATATTTCTGAGAATTCACAGTCATTTCCCAATACCCCTTTCCCTTCTGCTCACACTCCCCACTCTTCCTTTTCCAGGAAACTTTCCTTCATATCCATGGCTGGAGCCCTGCTTGGTGCTCACTACATTTCCCATGAGGAGCAGCCCCTCTGCCCACTGGCTGTGAGGGTCAGCCCTGCTCTGCTCCAATGGGGTCATGGGCATGGTGGGGGCAGGGCCCATCCTCGTGTTCAGCTGTGTCAGATGAAACTGCTCCTAAAGCAAAAGTGCTTGTCTGCTGCTGCTCTCCCAGTTTCAGAGAAGAACTGGGATTCCAGAAGACAGTTTCAGAGGTTTGGGTGTTTTGTTTCTGACTCCCCTCATCTTCCCTGTGGAGTGTTCCTGGATGTCAGAACCCCTCAGCATTTGTGCTGCCCTGAGGAAGAGCAGAGCAGGGCTTCCCAAACAGGACCATGTCTGTGGCTTAGTGCAGAGTGAGGGGAGCTGCTCTGTCCCTCTGCATTGTTCCAGCTGCCCTGGACTTGCAGCTTCCTCAGACAGAGTGATCATAACTCCCATTTTTGTCTGAAAAGCCAGCAGACTCTCTTGAGAGCAGAGAGATCCATCATAGACCACTCAATGTCTCATTCTGGCTCAAGGTCTCAAGGACACACATGGCTCATCTCACCAACTCAACAGCATTTCCTGGGATGGGCACAGCATCTCTGCCCCTCTGCACTGGGGATTTCAGATAACACAATTGTGCTATGAAGATGATTTGCATTCTTGAGGGCAGCTCCCAGCTTGAAAGGACATCTCAGAGAAGAGCCAAGCGTCCTAGTGATGGGATTTGATTCTGGGAAAAAAACATCTCATTCTCCAGGCGCACAGAATTCACCACTTGCCATGGGACATTTAGGAAAAAAAATACTGGATTGGAAAGGGTGGGGGGAACACTGTTGTCCATGGTGCAACAAGCATAAGAAAACAGAGACAAAAAGATGATGGAAGAGCTAATTATGTGTAAGCAAGTGATTGCTAAGTGACTTTCTCTGGCCTTGCCCTGCAACTGATCCCACAGCCTGTCCTGTTTTCTCAATCTCTCCATTGTAAAGAACTTTCTGGGTCAAGGGATCTCTGTGCTCTGCCTATGGAGGGAGATCCAAGTGCCAATCACTGGAGTGGGAGCCACAAATCATCAGGTCTTGTGTTCTTTGGGGGCCCAGACACTGGTGAGACTGGTGAGTGTGCACAGAACACTGGTGGGTGTGGGTGGGTGTAACCACCAGTGACCATCAAACCAGAGCAACCAGCAAGTGACAGAGGCCTGGGAGCCCCTGTCTGAGATCATCTCCTGAGGGATTCACATTGTCTGGGTGTCTCTGGAGCTCTGCATCTTCTGACATGGCAGAGCACACAAACAGCCCATTCTTGTGTTCCTTTCTCCACTGAGATTTCCTCGACCCTCCATGATTTATTAGTCTGTCAGGGTCCCAGCAAATCCATGACCCTCGTGCCCCACCAGTCTGTCAGTGTCCCATTCTGGGGACCCTTCACCCAACAGTCCTGCGGGATCAGAGGGGGATTCGACTGCCCTTTCCAGGGGGCTGAGGCAACAGCACAAGGGAGACCCCTCAGTGTGTCTTCCCACTTTATTCCAGTGTGTTCCTGCTGCAGGAGCTGCAGCCCCCAGGAAGGACTCACAGAGACATTTCCCAGAACAACACTCTTTATAATGTAAAATTGTGACAGGTTAAGGTTCAAAGGTTGTCAGAGACAGAATATGACTGTAAATATGTATTTAGAGCAATACCCAGACCAGCTCTAATCCCAATTAAAGTATTCAGTGTGTGCAGAGCACAGTTCTTACCCAAGAGGCCCCTGTGGGGCAGAGACAGGTCCAGCCCTGCAGTTATGATTAACTCTTCCATTTCTTTCTTCCATTCTCGAGTTACTTTTATACTATTTCTTTAGGTGGAACATGAGTGATTTTAGACACTAATACCTTTGTTTATGTTTTGCATGAAATTGTCTCACTTTGCTGTTAAGGACAGAGGCAAAAAAGTGCCCAGTGGTTGGTGGTTGTACCTTGGAGGGGCGTAACTCGGGGTTGGAGGTGTGTGTTAATATTACAATTAGGCTTTAATGAACCAAGTTCACCTGAGGACAGAGATCTCCCCATGGCTGTTGGCTCAGCAGCAGGACATCTCCTCCTCTGCCCCTGGGCTGGCAGGGGCTGTGCAGTTTATCAGCTGCAAAGTCCCCTCGAGTTCCCCTCCCTGCAGGGATTCCCACAGAGCCCCCCGAGGAGTCTCCACTCCCCCCACCCTCCATTCCATCCCCTGGGCAGGTGTTGACTCTTGTGTGAGGAATCTTCATGGAGCTGCCCCCACGTCCCATCCAGGGAGCAGCAGCTGCATTTTACCCTGGAATTTCTGTATCACTACAACTTCTTTTGGGATGTGAATAGAACTGGAATCCCCTAATTTCACCCTCAGTAATCTTCCCTCAGGAACCAAAGGGACCATAGGAGTCTGCAAAACTTCATGGAATGCACTATGACACTCCAGGGCATCATGGAATCAAAGGAATCATTGGAAATATGGCACCTCATGGAATCATCAGGCAATTGTGACATTGTGGAATGTCATGGAACCAAAAGGCCTTAGGGACACTGTGGAGCCCCATGGAATCACAGATGCCTTTGTGACACTGCAGAACCTCATGGACTCAAGGGATCATTGTGAAACTACAGGGCCTTATGGAACCAAAGGAACCCTTGGACACTACAGTGACCCATGGAATCAAACAGCCTTTGTGACACTGCAGGGCCTTATGGAGCCAAAGGGACCATTGTGACACTCTGGAATATAAATGGTCTATTGTGACACTGTGGAATCTCGTGGAATCTAAAGGGCCATTGTGACACTCCAAGCCCTCATGGATTCAAAGGAATCCTGAGACACTTTGAATCCAGAAGTAATCATAAAAGAATTGTGAAACCACAGAGCCTCATGGAATCAAAACACTGGATCAATATATTAATTATGGATTATTATATTTATTATTGGCTTGAACCAACTAAAGTGTGTTTGTGGGGTTAAAGGGAAAAGTCCAATTTCCCAAACTGAGGTAGTGCCCTGTTCCATACCCAGCCCCTTGGAACTTCCTTGGGCAGCCCTGGAGCAGCTGTCAGTGAAAAAGAGTCTGGGAGTACTGCCCCATAGCACTGCCCCATAGCTGTGCCCCATAGTATTGCCCCATATCACTGCCCCATAGCTCTGCCCTATAGCACTGCCCCATAGCCCTGCCCCATAGCACTGCCAAATAACACTGCCCCACAGCACTGCCCCATAGCACTGCCCTATAGCACTGCCCCATAGCCCTGCCCCATAGCACTGCCCCATAGCACTGCCCTATAGCACTGCCCCATAGCTCTGCCCTATAGCACTGCCCCACAGCACTGCCCCAAAGCACTGCACCATAGCCCTGCCCCATAGCACTGCCCTATAGCACTGCCCCATAGCCCTGCCCCATAGCACTGCCCTATAGCCCTGCCCTATAGCCGTGCCCCATAGCCCTGCCCCATAGCACTGCCCTATAGCCCTGCCCTATAGCCCTGCCTTATAGCACTGGCCCATAGCACTGACCCAGAGCACTGCCCTATAGCACTGCCCCACAGCACTGCCAAATAACACTGCCCCACAGCACTGCCCCATAGCCCTGCCCCACAGCACTGCCAAGTAACACTGCCCCACAGCACTGCCCCACAGCACTGCCCCACAGCACTGCCCCATAGCAGTGTCCCATAGCCCTGCCCCATAGCACTGCCCCGTAGCACTGCCCAGAGCACTGCCCCAAAGCACTGCCCCACACCACACCCTCTGGAACCCCTAATCCAGCCCCACACTGGCTATGCCACACCAGGAGCACTGCCCCTCACCCTCCCCAGAGCCCCACAGTGGCCACTGGGCCAGAAGTCCCCCCTAGGGGATGTGGGTTGGGGTGGCCACAGGGAGCAGAACAAATAAAATGAACACCCTGTGGCCATTGTATGATCAGACCCTCCCACCTGGACAGGTGGAAGCTGGACTTGCATGGGACTGTGGGTGGTAGCTCTAATTCTGTCTTTTTCTCTCTCTCTTTCTTTAATCACCTTCTCTTAAATCTCCCTTCTTCATTTTTAGGGTAACTTAAAACCAAATGGGTTGGATTTTGCTGACTTGTATGGCTCAGCATGTGCTCAGTCAGTGCTCTGTGGGATGCTCTGTTCTGGTTGAATGCTGCCCTTTAAACTTTTGCCAAGCTCCCTCATTTTCTAAAATTTCCCAGTAAAAGTGTGTTATTTGACCTCCTGAGAAAAGGTGTAGATTTTCTCTCTTGTGGTCCCACTCAAGATATTAAAAGAACTAAAGGACGTTTTAAAATACCTGGAGGGAGAATATTTTTGGTGCCTTGTATATTTTTTAAACTAAAACCCCTTGGATGAGCTCATAGCTCAAACCTGGTGTCCTACAGTCACCATCTCTGGAAGTGTTCAAAAAACATTGAACTGTGACACTTGGGGACACGGTTCAGTGGGGAAGATGTCAGTGTGAGGTTAATGATTGGACTCCATCATCTTAGAGGTCTTTCCAATCTTAACAATTCTATGATTCTAAATGATTAAGATCTTTCATCTTGTCACTTGTCTCTTTTTTTGTCTGCTCATTTGTCATAATAAATAATTCATTTTACATAAGTATATCTGATTTGCCATTGTTAAAACCTGTGGGGAAAAGTGATTCAATCACACCTCTATAATTTACACTGCAGAGTAAATCTGAGGCTAAGATTGGATCCAGTCACACCAGGCTCCTCTCTGAGAAGGAGTTTAGAAAGCAAGAGGTCCTTTCTGCCCCTCACAGCTCAATGAGGCAGCTTCTCCAGTAAACTCTGTCTAAGTCTTCTATTTCCACCATCACCCCGTGAGGTTCCACACAGTCCCAAGGTTCCTTTTATCCTGTGAGCTTTCAGAGTGTCCCAGGATTCCTTTGGTTCTCTGAGGCCCTGAAGGGTCGTGATGATCCCTTCATTTCATGAGGTTCTGCAGACTGACAATGATCTCTTTGGATCAGTAAGACTGTGCAGTGTCACACAGGGCCATTCATTCCATGAGTTTCCACAGTGTCACACTGGTCCCTTGTGCTCCACAAGGACCTGCACTGTTATAATGGCCCCCTAAATCCATGAGATTCCACAGTGATCCTTGGATTCCATGAGGTTCTGCAGTGTCACAATGTCCCTTTTGTTCCATCGTGCTCTGAGGAGTCACAATGATCCCTTGATTCCATGGGACTCTGCAGTGTCACAATTACATGAGGTTCCACACTGGTCCCTTGTGCTACTCAGGGCCCTGCACTGAGACAAAGGTCCCTTAAATTCATGAGATTCCACAGTGACCCCTTGATTCCATGAGGTCCTGCAGTGTCACAGTGGTGGTGTCAGAGATGGTGGAGCCTTTACTTTTGTGGTCAGAAATAGAATGAGAAAGAAATAATGTCACCAAGGGCAGCTGGGGGAGGTCCAGACTGGACTTGTGCAGAAAGGAATTTCCCTCCAAGACAACTGCTCCGATACAAAACCTCACCAAGAAAGAGTCTGGATCAGCCCAAGGCTTTGTGTGCCAAGGCAGAGCCAGGGAGGAGGGAGAGATGTCAGTGCAGGAAGGGGCCAGCAAGGTGGGGCAGCCGGGGGATGCCGACAGCCTGCAGGGATAGGGGCAGGGCATGGACACCGTAGGACAGCCTGGGCTGGAGAGGAGACAGGGATGTGCAGAAGCTGAAAGGCCCCAAGAGAGCCAAGTTGTGCAGGCCTTTGGCCATGGCTGCTGTGTGTGCCCCTGATGGCATGAGGAGACAAGTGAGCCTTGCAGCCCTGGGGCCTCATTGCCTCCTTGTCCCTGCTCAGCAGCCTGGGAGGTGCCACCCCATCCTCCTGCCCTTGGCATTGCACATCCAACATGTCAGTGCTCCAGGAAGAGCCCTGGGGAATGAGGGAGGGACAGGATCCCTCTTCCCGGGGTATGGGGGTCAGGGCTTGGACCTTTCAATTCTGAAACACAGCCAGTTTAACTCAGCATCAGAGACATCTTTGACTTGCTTGTCCCTACTTGCCATCACTGTCTGCAGTTTTATGATCTGACTGGAATCTGGGGACACTTTCTCAGTCGTGTCCCTCAGTGGGACCCATTAGCACTACAAGAAACTTCAGTGTTTCAATCTCACTGATACTTCTTGAGAAGTTGTTTGAAGTTACTCTGATGGACTGAGTCTGATGTAAACAACACAAACCCCCCAGAGGGCCATTAAATGCCCTGGGCTGTTGCTGTGCTGCTGAGCTGGGCCGGGCTCCTGGCACACAGGGAGCTCCTGGCAAGCGGGCAGCGCTGCAGAGAGACAGCTCTGCCCAGGAGCAGCTCCTGTGCACAGCCCAGCAGGGCTCAGGGCACTGCCAGGGCAGCTCAGGGACACCAGCAGGGCACAGACAGAGCTTAAAGGGGCTCAGCATTGGGAGGATGACTCAGAGCTCATGGAGGAGAAATCTTTGCAGTGCTGGACACGGTGAGTCTGTGGGTGCAGGGCAATGCAGGGGCAGCTCCTGGAGGCATCTCCTAAAGCTGGCCCAGCCCCAGCTGATGGGATGTGTGAGGAGGGGGCTGTTGGGAGGCACTTTGGAATAGCTGTGGAGCCTGGGGGTGCAGCCAGGGGTGCCCAGGGCTGTGGGGCAGGGCAGGGTCCTGCAGCCCAGGGTGCTGAGCTGGGGCAGGGACTCTGCTGCCTGCCAGGGTCAGCTCTCAGCCAGCCTGGGGAGCTGCTCACAGGGCTGGGGGAGAAGGGCTGTGGGTGGAAGGAGCAACCCTGAGCAGGGCAGGGTCCTGTTGCTGAGAGGGAACTGTGTGGGTCAGGGATGCTCACAGCTCCAGGTCTGTTTGGGGATGGGTCTGGCGGATGCTTCCCAAGAAGATGGTAAGTCAGGGATTACAGAAATGATAGGAAAATTTCTTGAGTATGTTTTCAATTTTCTTACTTGGAGAAGGGTGAGATGGTTTGGCAATGAAAGAAGAACAATAGGAGTTGCAGTCACAGAATCAGACAATCTTCTGACTTGGAAGAGATACACAAGTAACCTCAACACAATGTTTGAACATGTACTGAGACTGCTGATGTGTAACTTTGAGTCAGTCAGTTTTCTGGGAGCCTCCTGAAGTGCCTCAGCTGTGGACAGCACAATGATCACCTTTTCTGGGCCCATCAGGGATGGTCTGAGCTGCCCTTTCCCACCTGCAGACAGAACATGCCCCAGGCAGTGCCCTGCAGACAGGCAGGTTCCTGTAGGGCCAGGGTGAGTGCACAGAGGTTGGGATGGGACTGGGAGTGCTGACAGGGAAAAGGCACCTCTCAGGAGGAAATGTCCAGGCAGCAGGGACATGATCAAAGCATGAAGGGGAGCTAAAAAGAGAAATGCTGTGGGAAGGAGGGCACTGTTGGTGTCTGGCAGGTGGCACAGCTGGGTCAGGGTAACACTGTCCTCAGGGCCTGCTGTCTCTTCCCTGGCCTCTCACACAGAGCACCACAATACTTTTCCCTTGTCTCTCCACTACTCTGATATTGTTCTTGTTGCCTTGTTCTCTCAGTGAGACTCTGGGATTTGCAGCTCCTGAGTCTGGCACTGCCCTTGTGAATCCAGCCATGCAGGTGTGTCCTTAGGAATGGAATGTCCAAGCTTTCCTCTAACTGGTGAGCTGTGAGCCAACCAGTCTGTGTGACAGGGGAATGAGGTGACTATCCTTTAATGACATACCATCCTCAGGGCACTCAGGTATCTCCTTGTAATGTCCTAACGTTCTGTAGCACACTGATGTTACCTGAATGCCCCATGGTGATGTACAAAGATGTTACAGCTGCGGAAATGCTGCTGGGTTTGTCAAATGAACTTCGTACATCTTTGGCAGAACTGAGTCTTCCTCAGAGACCTTAAGTAAGGCTGAGACATTTAGTGATCCCTCTGCTCCCAGCAGGGTCTGGTTTCTACTCAGGGTAACGTGTGAGGGTGATTGACCTCTGATCCTCGAAGGTCAAACACATGGCAGTGGGGAACAAGCCTGTCCAGCCACTCACCTTGTCCTAAGCCACAGGAATCCCCTTGCCTCCCACACCTCTCAAGGTCTCCCTCCAAGTGGAGTAGAAAGGCATGGAAAGTGGGTAGGAAAAAATTCCCTAAATCCACTTTGTTCCACCCACCTGGTTTAGACCTGGGAGTGGAGATGCTAACTAACATGTCTGCGTTAGGAGTGATTCCATGTGACAAATTCTGAATATCCAGCCTAGTCCCTCTACACCATAGCCACAAACCCACTGCAGTGGGGCAGGGATGGCTCCTTCAGAGCCCACACACACAGGCCTGTCTGCTCATCGCACTCCCAGACAACAGAAAGGGAGCTCAAGTCAGGGAGCTGGGAAAAGGTTGTCCCCATAGTAGAAACGAGGGTGGATGAGTCAAAGTGAGAAAGTCTACAGGAAATGGCATCAGATTAGCTTAAAAGCAGCCTGTCCTGACTTGTCACTGTCTTTTTCTCCATGAACAGGTCCTTGCACCCCGAGGCAGCAAATGCCCAACAGCAGCTCCATCAGCCAGTTCCTCCTCCTGCCATTGGCAGACACGCGGCAGCTGCAGCTCCTGCACTTGTGTCTCTTCCTGGGCATCAACCTGGCTGCCCTCCTGGGCAATGGCCTCATCATCACCGCCGTAGCCTGCGACCACCACCTGCACACCCCCATGCACTTCTTCCTGTTCAACCTGTCCCTCACAGACCTGGGCTGCATCTGCACCACTGTCCCCAAAGCCATTCACAACTCCCTCTGGGACACCACAACCATCTCCTACATAGGATGTGCTGCACAGCTATTTTTTTTTATGTTGTTCATAACAACAGAGTTTTCCCTCCTCACCATCATGTGCTACGACCGCTACGTTGCCATCTGCAAACCCCTGCACTACGGGACCCTCCTGGGTAGCAGAGCTTGTACCCACATGGCAGCAGCTGCCTGGGCCAGTGGCTTTCTCTACTCTCTGCTGCACACAGTCAATACATTTTCCCTGCCCCTGTGCCATGGCAATGCTCTGGGCCAGTTCTTTTGTGAAATCCCCCACATCCTCAAGCTCTCCTGCTCACATTCCTACCTCAGGGAAGTTGGGCTTATTGTGGTTAGTGCCTGTTTAGCTTTTGGTTGTTTCATTTTCATAGTTTTCTCCTATGTGCAGATCTTCAGGGCTGTGCTGAGGATCCCCTCTGAGCAGGGACGGCACAAAACCTTTTCCACGTGCCTCCCTCACCTGGCCGTGGTCTCCCTGTTTGTCAGCACTGGCACATTTTCCTACCTGAAGCCTGACTTCATCTCCTCCCCATCCCTGGATCTGGCCCTGTCAGTTCTGTACTCAGTGGTGCCTCCAGCACTGAACCCCCTCATCTACAGCCTGAGGAACCAGGAGCTAAAGGATGCCCTGAGGAAAATGATGACTGGATGCTTCTCAGCAGCAAGAACCTGCCAGTTTTCTTCTGTACAGTGTTCACAATAAAACTCATGACAGGTTCAGCTTTCCTTCCCAGGTTTTTCTTAGTGGTCAGTGGGTTCTTTTTGTCATCATGTTGTGCTCAATTAAGTTATTTTATTCCTCCTCTTACCTAAATCACTGTATTGTTTAATTTGACTCTTTAAATATTTAATTGAGTAATTGTGCTATCTTTTTATTTAAACAAAATAAAAACTTTTGCAGTAGCCTTGCTTATCTAGGATTTTTCCTTTGAGACTTTCAGGCACCTACTGGGCAGTTTCATGTGTGCAGAGAAGGGCAAAGAGTCCCAGCACAGCAGCACTGCCAGGGAGCACCAGCACTGGGCCTTTGCTGACCTGCTCTCTTTCCACTTGTACACTCTCCTGCAGAGCCCCTGAGCTGGACTAAGGCCTTGGTCCTCTGCCAGCTGGGACACAGACCTGCTGCATGTCCATCCTGGCTCACAGGCAGGGACAGGCCATGGGCACTGCTGGGACACAGCTGGGCTCCACAACAGCAGCTCCATCAGGAAAGGGATTCTCCTTAGCTCAGGACATGCAGTCTTAGGGCTTTTTGCAAAGTCACTCTCAAGAACATGCCAAGGAAGAGGTTCTATAGAGACTCCTTGTTTGCTTGTTCTCCAGGGGCTCTAAACCTGCATGTGAACCAGCAAATAGAGCCCTGTAACTGCAGGGGCTACAGCAGGAAACAGGGAAAATGATCTGGTGAGTGTTCTGTGTTACCCTCAGTGAACACACTGCTGCTACCCATGACAACAATAGCAGTAATAAAAGCTGGAACTATAACAAAAAATCCCACAAGAAGCACATGAGGTGCACAACACCATTGCTCCACTGCTCACCACTCAGTTCCCAATGCCCAGCCCAGCCCAGACACAGATCAGCCCTTCCTGACCAACCCTCCATTAACACCCTGAGCACGGCCCTGCATCAAAGGGAACATCCCTTGGGCCAGTGGGCTCAGCTGTCCTGGCCCTGCTCCCTCCCAGTCCTGTGACCCTCAGGAGATCCTTGGAGGCCATGATTGTACAAACATCTCAGACACTCAGTGTGGAAAAGAAAACACAAAACACCTTAAAATCCTGAAGTATCTTGAAGCACTGAAGAGCCCTACTCAGCGTCAATACTGATAAAGAATCTCAAGGGACTAATTGAAGCACATTATTGGAGGCCATGATTGCACAAACCTCTAAGTGACACCAAATCAAAATCCAAACCCAAAACACCTGCAGTCGGCTGAAGATTTAAGGACCCCCCAAGGGCCAATCCTGACAAAGCCTCCCCAGGGACTTGCCCCAGCAGACCCTTGGAGGCCACGACTGCAGGGAGGCAAAGGCTCTGGGCAGCAGCTCAGGTGCTGAGCGAAGCCTGGCTTGGCTGGAGGCAGCAGAAAGGTCCAGCCCTGACTCCCAGCCCAGGGAAGGCACATCCTGTCCTTCACACCTTGCTCAGGGCTCTGCTGGGGGTATTCGCGTGAGGGAGGATGCTGAGGGCAGGACAAGAGAAAGAGAATCAGGAGGGGAGGGGGCAGGTCAAGAAGCCAATCTTTCAACAAAGAAATTGAAAGGAGTGACACAAATGAAAACAGGAAACCAAAGTTACCTGGTCCCGGAACTCATAAAAAATTTCAAACTTGTGAAAAGATTCCATCTGCCAGCCAGGTGAGTGGATTTCCACCTGGCTGCTTCCATGCTGGGATAGTGGGGCTGATAGTCAGCAGTTGCAAGGTCATAAAGCCCAAAAGATGAGATTCCTTTGCTAGAGATTAGGAAATTGAAAGAGGAATTGGAAAAGAAGGAGAAATTTACAGTTTCTGGAGATGACTCTTCTCAAACCTGAGGGGAAGAGATGCATTTCAGGAAGATGTTGGGAACTACCAAGGAAAGTGGAGCTCTGCAGATGAAGGTATCCAGTACTTGAGGGAATTAGCAGTGCTGGGAATCATCTATAGTGACCTAAAAAGTGAAAATACCCCTGAAGAACCCAGAGGGTGTTCCTTGCACAATGGCCATGAGGAGGTTCAAAGCACTCCTGGATCACATTCCAACAGCCTGATGGCATTGTATTCCCCCCAAATGGATACACCAGGAGATGGCACCCTCCTGGCTCTGAAATACAGAAGAAACTCTGGGCACTTCCTCACCCCCACGGGCCAGCAGCTCAGCTCTCAGGGGCAGCCCAGGAGATCAGTCCTCTCCTGCCCCAGCAAGAGGAAAAGGGAGTCCCAAGCACGGGCCACGTGGTGATCTCTGGTTCTTTCTGCGTGACGAGAAGGAGACAGGAGGAAGTGGGATGGTGAAAAAACTTTTAAGCTGGCAGTCCATGGGGCTGAACTGAGAGGGGAGAGAGCTGTGGAGAAGGGGTCACCCAAGGAGGATGTCCATGGAGTTGCTGCAGGGACACAAGAAGAAAATCAGGGATCTCCCAGATGTAAAAGGACCAAAATCACCTCCTGTGAACTTTGTGAGTGGACTTCTAATCTGGCATCACAGAGGTCAGACAGTGAATATTCTGGTCAAGAACAGGAATAGAGGGTCCCTGCCTTTGTCCAGGAGGAGGAAAGGGATGACCAGGCACACTGCACTGTGTGGATTCGATGGCCTGGCACAGCAGATCCACAGAGGTGTAAAGCTTTAGTAGACACTGGTGCCCAGTGCACACTGATGGCATCAGGGCACAGGAGTGCAGAACCCTCTGGATCTCTGGAGTGGCAGGGGATGCCAGGAGTTGTGTGTGTTAGAGACTGAGGTGAGTTTAGAGGGACAAGTGGGAAAAGCCTCCCATGGAGAGTGGCCCAGACTGGCCTTGTTTTCTGGACACTCTGCTCAAGGTGCTCCAGGAAACTCATCACAGACCAGCCCCTCCAAATGACCATTCCAGGCACTGGTTTGTCACCCACCTCTGAGAGGTGGTTTGTTCCTTCCCAGAGGGACATCAAGTGACTGGGTCAGAAGTGCAAGGAATCCCAGGTCTTTGTCCCCTCAGGCACAGCATCATCTCTGCCACCAAGGGCTGTGAGAAGACCTGTTGTGCTGAGGCTCTGGTGCCTCGTGGCCTTCTGGCACAGCCCCAGGAAGGCTGGGCACTGTTACCCCTTGTCCTGCCCTCAGCATCACCCCCCATGCCAGTGCCCCAGCAGAGCCCTGATCAAGGTGTGAGGGACAGGATGTGCCTTCCCTGGGCTGGGGGTCAGGGCTGGGCCTCTCTGCTGCCTCCAGCCAAGCCAGGCTTTGCTCAGCACCTGAGCTGCTGCCCAGACCCTTTGCCTCCCTGCAGTCGTGGCCTCCAAGGGTCTTCTGGGATGAGTCCCTGGTGAGGCTTTGTCAGGAATGGCCCTTGGAGGGGCTCCTTAAAGCTCCAATGGACTGCAGGTTTTTCAAAGTACTTTGACTTTTGCTTTTGGTTTGGAGTTTCTGAGAGGTTTGTTCAATTAAGGCCTCCAATTATCAGCTGTAACGGGCCCCTTGAGATTCTTAGTCAGTATTAACACTCAGTGTGGCTTGTTAATGCTTCAAGGGACTCAAAGCTTATTGAGGTGCTTCTTTTTGACACCCCGTCTGTGAGAGGTTTGTGAAATCACGGCCTGCAATGATCTGCTTTAATTAGTCCCTTGAGAGGCTTTGTCAGTAACAGCCCAAGGTGAGGCTTGTTAATGCTTCAAGGGACTTAACATTTATTAAGATACTTTCCCTTTTGAAACTGAGTCTATGAGAGGTTTGTTCAATCAAAGCTTCCAATTATCTCCTCCTACCAGTCAGTGAAGAGCCTGTATTGGGAATGGCCCTCAGTGGGACCCATTAGTGCTTTGAGATACTTTGTGATTTTCTTCTGACTTTGACTGGTGGAAAGGTTTGTGCAATCTCCTCTCAGTACCTGAGGTTCAAGGAATGAGCAACAAATGCACCACGGAGCTTGTTAAGATAAAGCAAAACTGAACAGATCATGGCTCTTTCTGAGTTTGCCCTCTAATCAAGGAGACTTAATTAAGTAATTTCCCTAATACAGTTTTGAAGAAAGATTTCAATGAGCTTCTAACAAATGTGTATTTCTATTTTAAATGATATGGATAATTACTTTTCTTTTTAGAGAAGAGGTGATTGCAGCATTCTCTGATTGATGTTGACCAAGGTTCCCTCCTGAAAAGGTTTGGACTAATTGGAGAGCAATCCCTTGAGGTCTGACAGTGTGGACAACCTTGCTCCACACCTCCCCAGCCCCATCATGTCCCTCATCAGTCAACTGGGACCTGCTTTGCTCTGAGAACTGGCTGAACACAGGCAAGAGGGATTTTTCCTCTATTTTTGCAGCAATCTGAAACTCATAAATTTCACCATTGAAAACAAACACACTCCTCGGACTTTCACCTCAAATCCCCCCAGTTTTACCCCAAATCCCCAGGATTCCACTCAAAATCCCATAATTACCCTCAAAATTCCTTTAATTCCACCGAAAGTTACCCTGATTTTCACCTCATACCACAATGGTTCTACTCCAAGTTGCTTTAATTCCAACTCATATCTCTATAAACTCATCAAAGTCCTGCTGATTTTGCCCCAGATCTCCTGTGTCTTCCACCCAAAATTCTATTAATTCAACATAAAACTCCTCTTATTTACCCCCAAATCCACTTAATTTTCCTGAAGATCTCCATTATTTTTGCCCAGAGTTCCCTTAATTCCATCTATACCAATCCCATATCCCCAATCCCATATATTTCACTAAAAATTACTTTAATTTCACCTAAAATTTCTCAATTCTCTTTATTTCCACCTCAAATCTTCTTAAGTACATGCAAAATTTCCTTATTTCTACCCAACATATCCCTAATTCCATCCCAAATCTCTGACCTCCACTCAAAAATACCTTGATCCCTCTTACAATCCCAAGTATTTCATTCCAAATCCTGAAGGTTCCACAGAAATCCCCTTAATTTCACATAAGGATTATTTAATTCCATCCCAAATTCCTTTAATTCCACCCAACCTCTCCTAATTTCACCTCAAATCCACTGAATTCCACTCTGAATGCCCTCAAATCCACAGAAAATCCCTTCCCCAACTCACCAGCCCCCCAAGTGACCCCAAATCCCCCTCAACCCCCAAATGTCCCTTTGGAGCCCCAAATCCCGGGAAGGGCCCATGGGAAGGGGGGGCTGGGGAGCTTTGGGGAGGTTGGGGTGGATTTGGGGGACTGGAAGGCACTTGGGGGGCACTTGGGGGTCCCATTGGGGTGTGAGGGGCATTTATGGGGCACTGGGAAAGAACTTGGGTGTCCGAGGGGACCCTTGGGGGTCACTCGAGTTTCCAGGGACAGAATCTGGGGGTCCAAAGAGGATTTTAGGGGTCACTTGTAAGTCCTGGATGAACTTGGGGGTCACTTGGGGGTCCGGAGAGGTGATCTGGGTGTCCTGAGTGGGTATTGGAGGAGCACTTGGGGGTCCTGGGGCCCTTCTGGTGCAGTTTGGGGTCCGGGGGACACTTGGGGGGCTGCAACGGGGGTGGGACCGACCCGATTGGGCGCGGGGGGGCGGGAGTTGTAGTCCCGTCTGTGATTGGCCAGAGCAGGGGCGCGGTGCTTGACGGGAGATGTAGTGCTGGACTCCATGAACCGCCACCGCCCGCTGCATCCCAATCAGAGGCGGCGCAGACGGAGGGCGGGACTGGACGGCACTGCTGGAGAGTTGAGCAATGGCGGCGAGTTTGGCTAATTTCTGAAAATTTGGGAGCATTTCGGGGGCATTCGGGGACTCGGGGCGGGTTTTGGGGGTCCCTCACCGCCCACCCACCCCCCACAGACCTCCCGGGACCCCCCCGGGGCCGTGTTGGCCGTGACGGTGAAGGAGCCGGGTAAGCCCCTCCCCCCACCCCGGGATGCGCCTCAGAACGCCCCAAATCCCCCCCGAAAATGCCCCTGAGACCCCCCTAACCCACCGTCTGGGACCCCCCAAACTGCCCTGGAGCCCCAGGACGCCCCACATCCCCTCCTGAACTCTCCGGAGCCCCTGAAACACCCCGGGCCGCCCCAAACACCCCAGAGATCTCCTAAACCCCTCCCAGACCCCCCAAACCTCTCCCAGACCGTCTAAACTGCCCAGGACCCCTAAAATGCCCCCATACTCACCTAAATTCAGCTCCCAGACCCCTCAAACCACCGCAGGACTCACCAAACCCCCTTCTAGGGCACCCAGACCTGCACAAATTCTCTCAACCTCCTCCCAGACCCCCACCCAGACCCTCCTAAACCTCTTCAGGACCCCCCCTATTCTTTCTCCCAGTCCCTCCAAACCACACCAGGTCCCCCAAACCGCTTCTAGACCTACCCCAACTATCCCAGGATCCCCCCAAAGCTCCCTCCCAGACCTCCCACAACAACTCCAGGGCCCTCCAAACCCCTCGAAGGAATGCCGAGGGTCCCAGGGGCGGCTTCTGCCCTGAGTCTCTGCTCGGGGTGCTCAGAGACCCCCCTGGGACACTAAAACAGGGAGCCTGGAGAGGGGGGACCCCCAATACCTGTAGGACCCCCAGCAAGCCCATTAGGGGAGACCCCCCAGATCCCAAAGTGGAGAGACCAGAGAGCAGGAACTTCTGGGAGGCTTTTTTGGGGCTGAATCTTTTGTTGTGCAGGGAGGACACAGAGCTGGGGAAGGGGGTTTTCATGGGGCCAGAGGTCCAAGGAAGGGGGGATGTAGCAGCTTGGAGAAGGGAAATGGAGGGTCCAGGGGAATCTGTGCCCAGGAAAGGGGGGTCCATGGGTCGGGGAAAGGGGAATCGTGGGGTAGGGAGATCCAGAGTGTCTAGAGAAAGGGATTGAAAGGGTCCCCCAGTGTTCCAAAAAGGGGGAGTCTGTGGTCTGGGAAATTCAGGAGTGGGGGTTCCAGGGGTCCCAGAGTGAAAAATACAAAAACAGCACAGGAGGTGTGGGGGCTGGAAGAGGTGGAATGGCCAGGAAAGGGTATGCAGGGGAGTATTGGTGCAGGATAAGGGGGTGCAGGGGGATCCCAGTGCCGGGGAGTGGGCGATCAGGAGGGTGCCAAGGTGAAGGACAGGCAGGACTGGGGTGGGGAGAGGGAGTTGGTGGGTCCAGGGGGTCCCTGTGCCCCTAAAAGGGGAGTCCAGGGGATGGCAGGTTAAAGGAAAAGGGAATGTGGGATGGGTGGGAAAGGGGTGTCAGGGTTGTCCTGGATTCACAGAATTAAGGGGTGTGGGGACAGGAAACCTGAGAATGGCCGGGCAGGGGTTTCTGGAGCCCCGGCAGCCTGGAGAGGGAGGACACTGAACAGACAGGAGACCCCCAGCAGCCAGGACAGGGGGTACCCCCAGAACCCCAAAATGGAGAGGCCAGAGAGGAGGAGTTCCTTTCAGTGTTTTCTCGGCTGAATCTTGGAATTTTGGAGATTTATATGGACACAGGAAACTCAACGAGTTCTAGAGATGGTCTTTGGGAGGAGGAACCCCCAACCCAAGGCACTCACACCTTATTTTTCCCCAGAAAACATCATTTCTCCTTCCCAAAGCCTCTCAGGATGGAGGAGGAGGCTGGGAGGAGGAGGAAGATGCCCCGGGACCCCCAGTCAGGTGAGGAGGAAGTCAGTGCCCCTTTGCCCCTCTCTTGTGCTGCATCTTCCAGCCCAGCATGGCCCCGGCTGCAGGACAACCCCGCTGCCGACGCCGTCCTGCCGGGGCCGGGTTTGGGGGGATGTCCTTGGCCTTCCCTGTGGGCCGGAGGCAAATGCCCTGCCTGTCCTTGTTCCTTCCTGCCCCAGGCCCCGAGCTGAGCACGGAGGACAAATCCCCCCGGCAGAACCTGCTGGCAGAGGCTGTTTTCAACGACTCCAGGGTGCAGGAAGTGAGTGGGGAGGAAAATCCACGGAGATACCCCAGGAGGAGAATCTCCAAAACTAGACCTGGGTGCTCTGAGGAGGAAAATCCAACCCAGTGCCCCGAAGGTGGCTGTAGCTTGAGCAGGTGCTCCGACCCAGTGATGGAGCAGCGACTTCACTCAAGGGAGAAGCGCTACAAGTGCTGGGAATCTGGGAAGAGCTTCAGCTTCAGCTCCCACCTGATCCGCCACCAAATGATCCACAGTGGGGAATGGGCGTACACATGTGGGGAATGTGGGAAGGGCTGCAGCTGCAGCTCTGAGCTGATCTGCCATCAGAGGATCCACTCTGGGGAACAGCCCTACAAGTGTTCGGAGTGCGGAAAGAATTTTAGGACCAGCTCACAACTCTTCTCACATCAGCGCACACACACAGAGGAGAGACCCTTCTGCTGCACCCACTGCAGAAAGAGATTCAAACAAAACTCCCACCTCGTCACCCACCGGCGTATCCACACTGGGGAGAGGCCCTACAAGTGTGGCGAGTGTGGGAAGAGCTTCACTGACAGCTCTACCTTGACCAAACACCAACGAACCCACCAATAAGGGAAGCCCTCAGAGTGCCCCAACTGCGGGGAGAGCTTCGTCTGCTGCTCCAGCTCCATCACCCATTGGAGTACCAATGTTGAATGATCCACAGTGACCCACATTGAGCACAGACCTGGTGACCCATGTTGGGTAAAGACCTGGGAACCCACTTTGGGTAGAGTCTTGGTGACCAACATTCCTGGTGACTCACATTGGGAAAACGCCTGGCTGGTGGTCTCCTCATCCTCCTGGTTCCCTGTAGGCACCTGGGTGAACAGAGTGGGAGGAACATCCATCAGGACACAGACCTGACCTTGAAAATCCTGTGGGATGAGGGGATTTGATGGCTTTAGGCCTGTGGCAAGACATCCCTCATT
Source organism: Pithys albifrons albifrons (assembly GCF_047495875.1). NCBI lineage: Eukaryota > Metazoa > Chordata > Aves > Passeriformes > Thamnophilidae > Pithys > Pithys albifrons. Next base: position 58,428,825 of record NC_092464.1, read on the forward strand.
GGAATGTCCAAGCAAACAATGCCCTGTTTGCCAATGTATCAGTGGTTGGCTGAGGGGACTCCACTCTGGTTTCAACCCCAGATTAACATCCTGATGGTGAGGCAACCCCAGGAGTCAAATGGCTGTCAGTCAATCCCTTTATACTCTAAAGGTCCAGTCCCCTTTCACAGGGGCAGGTTTTTCCAACATATCCCTTCTTGGGGTGTGTGTGTGGAGATTCCTCCCTTAGGGTGGGAACCCCCACCAAGGTCACTCCTCAAGGCTGAGAGCAGAGATCTCCCCAGGTCCCTTGGGCTGGGTGTGTTCCATTAATCTCTACTTAATAATTCTTTCTTTTGTGATAGCTTTAGTAGAATTGCTTCATCAGTTGCTCTAGGATGGTGCACTGTCCTGTCTCACACTATACTGCTGGTAGGTTTAGCATTTATATTTTGTAGTAAATGATTTTGATTGACATCTTTTATCTGATCACTTGTAATAATAAATAAACCCTAAGCCTTCCATTATTCCCCTGCCCCAGGGTGCCCCCCCGCCCTCCAGCAGCCCCAGCACCCCACACAGGTTGGGAGCTCAGGGAGCCACCCCAGAGCCCCCTTTTCCAATCCCCCCTCTGCCCAAAGACCCCCATGGGACTGTCCATCCTGTCAGCCCAATCCCCATTTTTCACCCTTCTGCCTATTCCTCCCTTTTCCCATTGTCCCCTCAATCCCCAGCCCCCCCCACCAAGATCAGTTTGCTGGTCACAGCTCACACTTTCCCTCTTCTCCCGCCCTTTGCAGCTAATCCCCCCAGTGTCCATCCACCTCCTGATCAGTTTTGGGGGTCCAACCCTCCCTTTTTTCCCACTTTTCTGACCTCTCCCATCCCTTTTCCCATTGTCCCCAGTCCTCAGTTTCCAGCCCCCTCTGTTTTCAGAGGGGTCCCACTCCCCTCTCGCTCACTGTGGGAATCCAACCACCCCTTTTATCCCCTTCCCCTCAGACCTTTCCCACCATCCACTCCTCCCACCCCCCACCCTGCTCACCCAAGAGCTCCTCACCCACAGCCAGGAGGGTCCCAGCACCACCAGTGCCCTGAAAGGTCCCCCCAGAAGGGGGTTTGGTGGGGACTTTGGTGGGCTCTGAGTGTGTTTGGGGGGTCTTTGCATGTTTTGTGGCAGTTTAAGGGGGTGCAGCTAATTGAGAAGTATTTGGTGAGATTTGATGTATTTCTGGAGGATTGAGAGTTCTTTGAGAGTTCAGGGGATTTGGGGGGAGTTCAGTGGTATTTTGGAACAATTCAGAAAAATCTGGGAGACCTCAGGTATTTTTGGAGTATTTGGGGAAGAATGAAAGTTCTTTTTGGGAAGAATCAGGTAGTCCAGGAGGTTTCAGTTATTCTGGGAGAATTCCTATATTGGGGGAGGGATCAGAGTTACTGTGGAATGAATTCAGGGATATTTTTTGGAATAATTCGTTTCTATTGGGATACTCCCACATGTGAGTCTCTGTCTGTGCATCCCTCCCAGCTCAGATCTGCTCTGGCAGTCCCTGAGCCCTCAGTCCTGCCCCAAACTGCGGCCCTGGGGGCAGCTCTTTGGGTGACGTGGGGCAGCAGAGACCCCCCAAGTGCGGCTCTTTCAGTGCAGGAAAGCCCAGGAGGGGCTGGAATATCCCTTATCCCAGGCCGTGGGACGGAGGGCCTGGCACAGCATCCTCGGGGCTTTGGCAGAAAGGCTGCAGTGGGGAGGGACAGAGCGAGGGGGAGGGACTGACACACACCACTCATCTCTTGTTTGTGCCACTGGTGTGACACCCCCTTGTCCCTCTGAGCCCCGAGACAGATCCAGCAGCTCAGCGCCTGCTCCGCGCTCAGCCCCAAGCCCGGGATGGGCCGTGGGGTCTGGGACACAGCCCCGCTCTGGGGGGCAGAGCCGCTGCTGGGGGCACCGGGGGGACCGGGGAGCCTTTATCCCCCTGGTGCAGCTCCGAGCGCCCGAGGGCACAGCCCTGGTTTGTGGGGCTGAGTCACAGCAACCCACCCAGGGCCGCACTGTGAGCCAAAGTGCCTTTATTGACACCGTGGGCAGGCTCAGGGGCTGTGTCTGACACGATGCAGCTCCCCAGGAGTCAAATTTGGGCCGGTTTAGGAGGGGAATTTCAGTGAGGACACCGGACATTCTGTGGTGCAGATCCATCTGAGTGACATCAATCACTGCACATCCTTCCAAGCTACACAAACATCTTGTGAATCACCTGAGACACACATTTTTAGGGCTTAGGCAAATGGTTAAAAGACTGAATGTCTTGTGTCTATGCATTTCTTTTCTAACTAGACATAGTTTACTGGTTGCAGCCTCCGTCACAGAGAGGTCTTTTGTTTTATTTCTCACAGCTGTAGGATTAATCTTCTTCAAGGTTTTCTTTATCTAAACTTTGCATTGTTAAATAAATATATGTTTTATGGTATTTGTGCAGTTTGTTCAGAAATTCCTGTCTCCTGCGTATCTTCAATAGAAAAAACAGATAGAAAACATTTGTCTTTTCGCAGGATTCAGGCCAGTTCCTTATGAACAAACCCTTCTAAGTCGCTCTCAGCAAGTCCCACTATAGCAAGCCTGGCTTCAGGGCTGCCCTCCCACCCCCAGGTTCCAGCTGGTTTGGGGACTGCAGCCCTGCTGGGGCTCGGGGCTCGCTGCAGGTGGGGGGGGCAGAAGCGGGACTTGGGGGGCTCGGTCCCAGTGTCCCCCCGAGTCCCCTCCTCAGGGGCTGTGTTCCCCTGTTCCCCCCCGTATCCCCCTGTGTCCCCTCCGTATCCTCCCGTGTCCCCCCGTGTCCCCTCCCCAGATCCCGCACAGGGAGCGGCTCCCCGCCCGCTCCTTCCCGCGGACCCCCCGGCGGGCTCAGAGCGAGTTTGTGCCTCGGGGGTGGCCGCAAACATCGCGTTCCTTCCCGGGTGTGACAGGCCGAGAGTGACACTCTCGGGACAGACATCGATTCTTTGTTACTGCAGAGCTGGCCCGGGGCTGCTTCACAAATCCAGCACCAACTGGCAAAGCTTTTTACCATTTCTACATCTTGGCAAACAAAGCTAAACAAACTTGCAGGCAGCTACGAGACATTAAAGCTCAAAAGAACACTTGTTATTTCAGGCGCAGCTCTTTCCCTCCTGCAGGTTCTGGGAAAGGGGTCTCAAAGCACAAACTTTGCTCTGATCCTTCCAGGTGTTTCCTTCTTCTTGGAAAAAGCAGCTCCTGACCCTGAACAAGCTCCTGTGCCCTCGCAAACACTTCAGCTCCCTTTGAACTGTGAGCAGACAGTGACTTCTCTATTTATTTAAAATTTAAACTTGTCTTTTTTTATTCTCTCTTTGTCTTTTTTGCCTCTTGATCTTTTTCAATCTCTCTCCCTCCCCTCTCTTTCCCTCCCCTGCCTTTTCCCCTCCCTCTATTCTTTCTGCCACCTCCTCCCGGCAATGCCTGTTCAGCTCAGGGCAAACCCTGCCCTGCCAGGGCTTCCCGAGGTGCCTCTTGCCCCTCCAGCCCAGGGGCTGCAGAGCCCCAGCCAGGCTGTGCTGGCTCCATGGGATGTGGCACACACGGGGGCTCGGCTGCCTGCAGGTCTCCTCAGCCTCTGCCTTGGCACAGGCGCCCCAGAGGATTCACCTGCAGGGGCCGGGAACGCCAGCCCTGGGCTCTGAGGCTTCTCTGCCACAAAGGGAAAAGAAACCCAGGAGACAAATTGTTCAGGCCAAGAGGAAGCGTTGAACCCCTCCAGTGATCCAGAGGAACAGTCCAAGTGGGGCAATGCTGGGAAAACCAATGCCCTGGGGGAGGGCAGGGGGTGGGAAGAGCATCTCTCTCTTGGGAAGCACCAGTGGGATGGGGATGGAGCCCTGGGATTGGTGTGGAGCACTCAAATTCCAGGCTGTGGTCACCTCTGGAGGCTCAAGATTCATCTCCAGGTCCTCAGACACACCTTGGTGCCTGTGAAGGACCTGCCTCAGCTCTTTTGCCCTCCTGAGCCCCAAGAGGGTCCCTGTCCTGGATGGGGCTCAGGATGGACTGAGGATCCAGCATGGGAGGCCAAAGCAGAGGAAAGAGGACCCAGCCCAGCCTTGTTCTGCTCTTCCCTTCCCCAGGGTCAGACTGGCAAACATCCCACCCGGTGCGTGTTCTTCTCCCTCTGAGTGTGTTCCTGGGAAGCCTCAGCTTCAGCCTGGCTGTGGCCCTGACTGGTGAGTCCCGCCCAGGCACCCCCGTGGGGAGGATCCGGGCCAGGCACTTCCATTTTAGGGGATGGGAGAATCCCAGGATTTCCCCAGCATCAAGGCAGGCTCACCAGGCAAAGCACCCTTTGGGGTGACTCCCTTTTTGCCCTAAACTGTGGTCCAGGCATCTGCTCCTCACTCCATCACAAGATTATCATCCCCCGTTTCTGTCTTGCAGCTGCAAGGAAAAACCCCAGTAAATTAATCCCATTTTCCTGCTTTTTCAGGCTGCCCATGTGTCTCCCTCAGCTTTCTCTATTTCATTCCTTGGAGATGCCATTTCCCTCAACTGGAATTCTGCTGTGTGTGCCCAGACATGTGGCCTGGTTTCCAAGGAAAATGCTGATACTTTTTGGAGGCTGAGGGCAACTGGACCACAAGCCAGGAAAGGTACAAGGCCCTGGAAGTTTCACTGACCATCAGAAGCACCAGGGGTGAACTGGTGAGAACTGGGCTTGAACTCTGTGCCAGCACCAGAGTGGGAAATGTGGGGAAATGAAGAGAATAAACCCATCCCCAAATTTGCTTGGCCCCAAAATGGTCCCAGTGCTGGAGTCTGGAGCCAAACCCATGGGAAAAGCCCCATGTCTGGGTGGGGGATGGACACAGGTGGGAAAGAGGAGGTGGGGAAGGCCAGACTGGCCAAACTTGATGTTTCTTTGCTTTACACAAGTTCATTCTATGCTCTATTACTGGCTTATAATAACATAACTAAGCCCTAAGAGCCACAAAGATGGGCAGTTTATGTGCCACTAAATAGACATGGAATAATCACAAAGAAGTTCCCTCCCAGGGGATTAGCAGGAGGAATACACAGTGCTGCAGGACATGCTCACACAGAGGGTTGCTGGAGCAGTTCTGGGCTTAAATTTTGCAATAGAGAAAACAAACAGCTGGACTGACTTGAGCTCTGATTTGCCTGCGGTGATGTGGGGCTGATGGAAGACTTCCTGAGGTGCAGCTTGTATTCTTCAAGCTGCCTTCCAGCCCCAAAAGCTCAGCAGCCTCTGCAAAGCAGGATGTGAAGCACTGCAGAGCTGCTTCTGTGTGAGCAACGAGGGTGGCACTGTCAGCAAAAAGCAGCTCTGGACAAGGTGATTCAGGGGCTTGGTGTGGGCCTTCAGTCGCCTCAGGCTGAATGGGCTTCCATCGGTACGATATCGGATGGAGATGCCGTTTTCTTCATCGAGCTCTGCCGTGGCTCTTTGGAGCATCCTGCTGAAGAAGATTGTGAATAGAGTTGGTGCAAGAACACAACCTTGTTTCACAACACTGGTTATTGGAAAGGGCTCAGAGAGTGCATTGCTAGACCTGACTTGTCCACACTGATCCTCATGATCCTCAGATTGATCATTTGGAGAAACCTGGGGGGACATCCTAAACATTCCAAGATCTGCCACAGCCCTTTTCTGCTCACAGTGTCAAAAGCTTTGCTGAGGTCAAGGAAAATGACATGGAATCCTTTGTTCTGTTCCCAATACTTCTCTTGCGAATCAGAGCTTAAGTCAGTCCAGCAGTTTCCCTACCAGGAAGCATCATTTCCTCGGACAGTAAGATTGACAAAGAGACAGACAACAGGCCATCAATGGCTTACAGAGCCTTCTGAAAACTCCATAGAAGAGCCTGGTCCAACAAACACCTGAAGAAAAGTACAAAGATCAGTGTCTACAGAGCCATTGTACTGTCTGCTCTTTTCTATGGGTGTGAATCCTGGGTCATCTACCGCCACCACCTGCGGCTCCTCGAACGCTTCCATCAGCGCTGCCTCCGTTCAATCCTAAACATCCACTGGTCTGATTACGTGACCAATGTGTCTGTTCTGAACAGGCAGGGGTCACCAGTATGGAGGCCATGCTGCTGAGAACGCAGCTGTGCTGGGCAGGGCACGTCTCCAGGATGGAGGATCACCCACTGCCTCCCGAAGATTGTGCTCTATGGAGAACTCGCCACCGGCTGCCACAAGAGAGGAGCCCCGAAGAGGAGATACAAGGACTCCCTGAAACAACAGCTCAGCCTTGACCGTATTGCCTGCCCCAATGGTCCACTGTGGCCTCCAATCAGGATTCATGGAGACACACCATTCACGACGCTGCTGCTTCCTTTGGGAACGCAGCACAGTCAGTCTGGAGGAGAAAAGACAACGCAGACAGAACCGTTCCTTGCCAATATGGCCAAAGGAGACGTTCCCCTGTGCCTTTTGTGACCGGACCTGCCTACCCCGTATCGGCCTTTTTAGCCACCAGCAGCTTGCAGCAAGCGTGGGTAGTGCCCTTCCCAAATCTTTGTTCACAAAGCCTGGCCATGAGAATGCTTTTTGCTTCAGGACTGACCCCCAACACCCTTCTTCAATCAATCTCTTCAACAGTGCAAAGTCTCCCTGCTATCAGTCCAAGCTGTTTGTTCTGCTGCCCCTTTCTTCCTTCACTCAGAATGGAAAATTCCATTATTTCATATTTTTTGTGCCCAAGATTGCCCTGACCACCACATCACCCACCAGTCACAGAATCATAGAATGGTTTGGGTTGGAAAGGACCTTAAAGAGCATCTAATTCCCATCCCCTGCCATGGGCAGGGACACCTTCCCCTAGATGAGGTTGATCATCCCCCCTGGCCTTGAACAACTTCTGGGGATGGGGCAGCCAGAACTTCTCTGAGCAACCTGTGCCAGGGCCACAGCACTTTCCCAGTAAAGATTTTCTTCCTAATATCTCATCTAACCGTTCCCTCTATCAGTGTGAAGCCATTGTCCCTTGTCCTGTCACTCCATGCCCTTGTAAACAGTCTCTCTCCATCTTTCTTGTTGTCTCCTTCAGGTCCTGGAAGGCCACAATTAGGTCACCCCAAGACCTTCTGTTCTCCAGGCTGAACAATCTCAGCTCTCTCAGCCTTCCCTCATGGCAGAGCTGCTCCATCCCTCTGATCATCTTGGTGGTCTCCTCTGGACTTGCTCCAACAGCTCCATGTCCTTGCTGTGCTGGGACCCCAGAGCTGGAGGCAGCTCTGCAGGTGGGGCAACATCCAACCAGGTGTGTTCCAGCAAGGACGGTGTGGAACCTCCTGGAACCAACGGGGACATTGTGACACCACAGAACCTCCTGGTATGAAAGGGACACCATGACATGACACAACCTTTGCAAGCAAGAAGGAACCGTGCACACTGAAGAATGTCCTGGAATCAAGGAGCCCGTGAGGCACTTTAGAGCCTGGTGGGACCAAAGACATCTTTGGACACTCAGCACAGACCAGCCCCTCCCAATGACCATTCCCAGCACTGGTTTGTCACCCACCTCTGAGAGGTGGTTTGTTCCTTCCCAGAGGGACATCAAGTGACTGAGCCAGAAGTGCAAGAGATCCCAAGTCTTTGTCCCCTCGGGCACAGCATCGTCTGTGCCACCAAGGGCTGTGAGCAGACCTGTTGTGCTGAGGCTCTGGGGCCTCGTGGCCTCCTGACACAGCCCCAGGAAGGCTGGGCACTGTCACCCCTTGTCCTGCCCTCAGCATCACCCCCATGCCAGTGCCCCCAGCAGAGCCCTGAGCAAGGTGTGAGGGACAGGATGTGCCTTCACCAAGCTGGAGGTCAGGGCTGGGCCTTTCTGCTGCCTCCCAGGCTTTGCTCAGCACCTGAGCTGCTCCCAGAGCCTTTGTCTGCCTACTGTCATGGCCTCCAAGGCTCTGCTGGGGTGAGTCCCTGGAGAGGCTTTGTCAGGATTGGCCCTTGAGGGGCTCCTTGAAGCTTCAGGGCCTGCAGGTTTTTCAAGGTGCTTTCGGTTTTGGTTTTGACTTGGAGTTTGTGAGAAGTTTGTACAATCAAGATCTGCAATTATCTCCTTAGGGTCACAGGACTGGGAGGGAGCAGGGCCAGGACAGCTGAGCCCAACTGGCCCAAGGGATGTTCCCTTTGATGCAGGGCCGTGCTCAGGGTGTTAATGGGGGGTTGGTCAGGAAGGGCTGATCTGTGTCTGGGCTGGGCTGGGCATTGGGCACTGAGTGGTGAGCAATGGAGCAATGGTGTTGTGCACCTCATGTGCTTCTTGTGGGGTTTATTGTTATAGTTCCAGCTTTTATTACTGCTATTGTTGTCATGGGTAGCAGCAGTGTGTTCACTGAGGGTAACACAGAACACTCACCAGATCATTTTCCCTGTTTCCTGCTGTAGCCCCTGCAGTTACAGGGCTCTGTTTGGTGGTTCACACTCAGATTTAGAGCCCCTGGAGAACAAGCAAACAAGGAGCCTCTATAGAGTCTATTCCTTGGCATGTTCTTGAGAGTGACTTTGCAAAAAGCCCTAAGGCTGCATGTCCTGAGCTAAGGAGAAGCCCTTTCCTGATGGAGCTGCTGTTGTGGAGCCCAGCTGTGTCCCAGCAGTGCCCATGGCCTGTCCCTGCCTGTGAGCCCAGGATGGACATGCAGCAGGTCTGTGTCCCAGCTGGCAGAGGACCAAGGCCTTAGTCCAGCCCAGGGGCTCTGCAGGAGAGTGTACAAGTGGAAAGAGAGCAGGTCAGCAAAGGCCCAGTGCTGGTGCTCCCTGGCAGTGCTGCTGTGCTGGGACTCTTTTGCCCTTCTCTGCACACATGGAACTGTACAGTAGGTCCCTGAAAGTCTCAAAGGAAAAGTCCAATGATCTCCAATGATCTCCTCAGACACACAAGGCTACAGCAAGAGTGCTTATTATGTTTAAATGTAAAGCTGGCACAATTACTGAGTTAAAGACGTAAAGACTTAAATAAATGAACTAGAGTGTAATTTAGATGACAGGACGAAGAAAATAATTTCATTGAGCACAACATTATGAGCAAAAGCAAAAAAATATTGACAACCAAGAAAAACCTCGGAAGGCAAGTTGAGCTTTCATGAGTTTTATTATGAACACTGTACAGAAGAAAACTGGCAGGTTAGTGCTGCTGAAAAACATGTAGTCATCATTTTCCTCAGGGCATCCTTGAGCTCCTGGTTCCTCAGGCTGTAGATGAGGGGGTTCAGTGTTTGAGGCACCACTGAGTACAGAACTGAAAGGGCCAGATCCAGGGATGGGAATGAGATGGAGGGAGGCTTCAGGTATGCAAATGTGCTAGTGCTGAGAAAAAGGGAGACCACGGCCAGGTGAGGAAGGCACGTAGAAAAGGCTTTGTGCCGTCCCTGCTCAGAGGGGATCCTCAGCACAGCCCTGAAGATCTGCACATAGGAGAAAACAATGAACATGAAACAACAAAAACCTAAACAGATACTAAGGACAAGAAGCCCAACTTCCCTGAGGTAGGAGTGTGAGCAGGAGAGCTTGAGGATCTGGGGGATTTCACAGAAGAACTGGCCCAGGGCATTGCCATGGCACAGGGGCAGGGAAAATGTATTGGCTGTGTGCAGCAGAGCATTGAGAAAGCCACTGGCCCAGGCAGCTGCTGCCATGTGGGCACAAGCTCTGCTGCCCAGGAGGGTCCCGTAGTGCAGGGGTTTGCAGATGGCAACGTAGCGGTCGTAGCACATGATGGTGAGGAGATAAAGCTCTGCTGAGATGAAGAAGACAAAGAAAAAGAGCTGTGCAGCACATCCCATGTAGGAGATAGTTGTGGTGTCCCAGAGGGAGTTGTGAATGGCTTTGGGGACAATGGTGCAGATGCAGCCCAGGTCTGTGAGGGACAGGTTAAGCAGGAAGAAGTGCATGGGGGTGTGCAGGTGGTGGTCGCAGGCTACGGCGCTGATGATGAGGCCGTTGCCCAGGAGGGCAGCCAGGGAGATGCCCAGGAAGAGCCACAAGTGCAGGAGCTGCAGCTGCCGCGTGTCTGCCAATGGCAGGAGGAGGAACTGGCTGATGGAGCTGCTGTTGGTCATCTGCTGCCTCTGGGTACAGGGACCTGTTCATGGGGAAAAAGACAGGGAGAAGTCAGAACATGATTCTTTGAGCTAAACCGTGGCAAGTCAGGGTAGACATTTCTTAGATAAATCTAAACTATTTCTCAATACCCCTCTCCCTCCTGCACACATCCATCACTTTTCGTATTTCAGGAAACTGCTTCATATCCATGGCTGGAGCCGTGCTTGGTGCTCACTATATTTCCCATGAGGAGCAGCCCCTCTTCCCACTGGCTGTGAGGGTCAGCCCTGCTCTGCTCCACTGGGATGATGGCCATGATGGGGGCAGGGCCCATCCTGGTGTTCAGCTGTGTCAGATGAAATTGCTCCTGAAGCAAAAATTCTCATGGGCATCTGCACTCCCAGTTTTGAGAAGATTTCAGGATTCCAGAAGACAGTTTCAGAGGTTTAGGTGTTTTGTTTCTGACTCCCCTCATCTTCCCTGTGGAGTTCTCCTGGATGTCAGAACCCCTCAGCATTTGTGCTGCCCTGAGGAAGAGCAGAGCAGGGCTTCCCAAACAGGACCATGTCTGTGGCTTAGTGCAGAGTGAGGGGAGTTGCTCTGTCCCTCTGCCTTCTTCCAGCTGCCCTGGACTTGGACCTTCCTCAGACAGAGAGTGATCACACTCTCATTTTCATTTGAAATGCCACCAGACACTGTTGAGAGCAGAGAGATCCATCACAGACCACTCAATGTCTCAGCCTTGCTCAATGTCTCAAGGACACTCATGGCTCATCTCACCAACTCAACAGCATTTCCTGGGTTGGGCACAGCATCTCTGCCCCTCTGCACTGGGGATTTCAGGTAACACAATTGTGCTATGAAGGTGATTTCCATTCTTGAGGGCAGCTCCCACCTTGGAAGGACATCTCAGAGAAGAGCCAAGTGTCCTGACAATGGGGTTTGATTCTGGGAAACACACCTCATTCTCCAGGCACACAGAATTCATTACTGACAGCCCCACAGGTCAGAGGAAAATTGGAATGTCTCATTGCCAGGGACCCACCTGCCTGAGAGGGATCACAGGATTAGTGATTGACTCTGTAGCTTGAACTCCCATTCCCAGTGAACCTGACTGAGAGAAGGAGGAAACAACCCCAGCAACATGAGCAAGTTAAGGAAAAAGGAAATGCACACTGAGGGTCCGACTGGGAGAAGCCAGGGCAGAACCAGGTGGGCACTCAGGGCAGTGTCACCCTGAGCCAGCAGTGCCACCTCACAGACACGAACAGTGCCAGGTACTTGTTCTCAGCCACTTTTCAGATCCCCAGAGTTCCCTCTGCAACTCAAACCAGATGTGTGGCTTGAGAGCTTGATAGAAATCCCTCCTTTCACCTTCCCCTTGAAGTATCCCATGGAAAATATCCTGCAGTGCTCTGGTTCTGTAAGCAGTCCTCACCTATGAAACTCTCACTTGATAGCTGAATAAACCTGCCCTGCCCTGCCCTGCCCTGCCCTGCCAGGGTTTGCTCTTTCCACCCACAACCTCTCTCCCAGCACTGAGGGAGCTCCCCAGACCAGCTGAGAGCTGCCCCTGGTGGGTGGCAGAGCTTCTGCTCTGGCACAGCACCCTGGGGTGCAGGACCCTGCTCTGCAGGACAGTTTGGGGCAGCCTGGGTAGCACAGCCTGGGTTCAAACCATGCAGCCATCCCTAGGAGGAGGGAACCCTGCTGGGATGTCCCTGGGATGGTGCAGCAGAGAGTCCCTGCTTTGCAGCACATCCTCAACTTCAGAACAGAGACACTGTGATATCCCACTTTAGAGACCCCCCAGGCTGTGGGATGTGCCAGCGTTGGGAGATCTTCCCACAAACTGCACATACATTGCCCTTCATGCAGACTTACCTTGTGAAAGCCTGGAAAGATTCCTCTTCTGTGGATCTTCCTCTCAACTTTCCTCACACCCCAGACTGTGTGTAACCTCTCTCTGCCCTGCTTTTCTGCTCTCGGTGTGTGCAGGCAGTGCCCTGAGCCCTGCTGGGCTGTGCACAGGAGCTGCTCCTGGGCAGAGCTGTCTCTCTGCAGCGCTGCCCGCTTGCCAGGAGCTCCCTGTGTGCCAGGAGCCCGGCCCAGCTCAGCAGCACAGCAACAGCCCAGGGCATTTAATGGCCCTCTGGGGGGTTTGGTGCTGAGTCCCTGAACATCAGACCCTGAGGAAATTTGCGGGAACCTCTTGAGAAAGCAAAGTCAGAATCAAACTTTAAAGTTTCTTTTGTTCTTAATGGGTCTCTCTGAGGGACATAACTGAGAAAGTGTCCACAGATTCCAGTCAGAAAACAAAGAGACAATGATGACAAATATGGACTAGGAAAGAAAGCTCATTCTGATGCTGAGGAAAGTAAGAAGTATTTCATTAACCCAAAGGTCACAGCCGTGACCCCCAGCCCTGGGAAGGGAGATCCTGTCTCTCCCTCATTCCTCAGGGCTCTTCCTTGAGCACTGGGCTGTGGGATGTGGAATACCAGGGACAGGAGAATGGGGTGGCACCTCCCAGGCTGCTGAGCAGGGACAAGGAGGCAATGAGGCCCCAGGGCTGCAAGGCTCACTTGTCTCCTCATGCCATCAGGGGCACACACAGCAGCCATGGTCAAAGGCCTGCACAACTTGGCTCTCTTGGGGCCTTTCAGCTTCTGCACATCCCTGTCTCCTCTCCAGCCCAGGCTGTCCTACGGTGTCCATGCCCTGCCCCTTTCCCTGCAGGCTGTCGGCATCCCCCGGCTGCCCCACCTCGCTGCCCCTTCCTGCACTGACATCTCTCCCTCCTCCCTTGCTCTTTCTTCCCAGCTGCCCTTGGTGACATTATTTCTTTCTCATTCTACTTCTGACCACAAAAGAAAAGCTCCACCATCTCTGAAACCACCACTGTGACACTGCAGGACTAGGGGGTTTAACTCAGTGTGTCTGTGGACCCCCTAATGTCTGAGGTAATTGATTAAGAGATTGATGTGGAACAGTTCAGAGTGTATTCTTGAATGAAAGAAGTTTGCAGGAGACCTTTTGGCCAGTAGAATGTTTCCATGGATGCTTAACTGAGCTGACTGACCAGTTCTGAGATGACTTGCTGTGGAAGAAAGTAGATAAAAGTAAAGCTGTAACTGAAAATAAAGTCCTTTGTCTTCAGTGTAAGCCTTCTCATTTAACTGCTGCCTGGGTTTGTCTCTGCCTCCTCTGACCGCCATAAATCAACCTTACCCCGACACAGGACCTTGTGGAATCACGAGGTCTCTGTGGAATCTCATGGATTAAAGGGACCTTTGTCACAGTGCAGGGCCTTGTGGAGCACAAGGGACCAGCGTGACACTGTGGAACCTCACGGAATTGTGACACAGCAGAGTCTCATTGATCCAAAGGGATCATTGTCACTCTGTGCAACCTCATGGAATCAAAGGGTCATTGTGACTCTTCAGATCCTGATGGAAAAAAAGGGACATTGTGACACTGCAGAACCTCATGGAATCATGGGGTCACTGTGGAATCTCATGGATTTAGGGGGCCATTATAACAGTGCAGGGTCTTGTGGAGCACAAGGGACCAGTGTGACACTGTGGAACCTCATGGAATGAATGGCCCCGTGTGACACTGAAGAGTCTTACTGATCCAAAGGGATCATTGTTTGTCTGCAGAACCTCATGGAATCAAAGGGTCATCTGGACCCTGCAGGGACTCAGAGAACCAAAAGAACTTTGGGACTCCGTGGAACCTCATGGGGTGATGGTGGAAATAGAAATCTCAGATAACATTTACTGGAGAAGCTGCCTCATTGAGCTGTGAGGGGCAGAAAGGACCTCTTGCTTTCTAAACTCCTTCTCAGAGAGGAGCCTGGTGTGACTGGATCCAATCTTAGCCTCAGAGTTACACTGCAGTGTAAATTATAGAGGTGTGATTGAATCACTTTTCCCCACAGGTTTTAGTGATGGCAAATCAGATATACTTATGTAAAATGAATTACTTATTATGGGAAATGAGTAGAAAAAAGAACAGACAAGTGAACAGATGAAAGATCTTAATAATTTACTTAAATATGTACTATCCAGTGGAAAAGCTAAAAATCACCTAGTGTCAAAGCAGTTATTTAAAACAGTTGTATTGAAACCAGCAAAAAGAAACTATCATTAAGCAGTGAGTGATGTAACTCTCACACAACTAAAGAGGGCAGATCTCTCTCCTTCCCTTAACCCCTGGGCAGTGACCATGAAGAGCCGTCCCTGCTTCATGGGAGAAGCTCCACACACTTCAAGACAGTCTGTGAAAGGATCTGCCATATGGAAGTTGGACTGAGCTTTTAGAGCTATACAGTGAGGGATTGGTAGTCACAAATTTCCAGGCCAGTGAGCAGCTTATCTGTCAGATCCTGTTCCAAAAAGCAGGATGTGCATTTGCAGTTTAGTGCCCCAGGCTGGTTTTAGCAGAATTCAACACCCAAACAGCCCCTTGGTGCCAGCAGTAACTCAGCACAGAGAGCCTGCATTGTTTGCATTCTCTGAGTGGATTCTGGGCCTGATCAGGGCAGAACATCCTGTCATGGTCCATAAGCCTCTGCAGTGCCACAATGGCCCCTTGATGCTATGAGGTTCCAAAATGTCTTGAGGTTCCTTTGGTTCCAGAAGTCCCCACAAGTCACAAAGGCCCCTTGGTTCCATGAGATTCCACAGTGCCCCGGGGTCCCTTTGGCTCCACAAGGCTCTTCAGTGTCAAAATGGCCCCTTGATTGCAGGAGGTTCCAGTTTTCCAGGGTTCTTTCAGTTCCATTAACCCCTGCAGTATCACAATGGACTTTTGATTCCATGGTGTTCAGCAGCGGCCCCAGGGTAGTTTGGGCTCCATAACCCTCTGCAGTGTCACAAAGGCCCCTTCATTCCTGGAGGTTCCAAAATATCTCAGGGTTCCTCTGGATCCCTGAGGCCCCATTTGTCACAATTGCCCTATGATTCCATGAGGGTCTGTCATCTCATAATATCCCTTGAGTTCCAGAAGGTTCTGTGGTGTCACAATGGCCCTTTGTTTCCAGGAGGTTCCACACTGTCCTTGCTGGAACACACCTGGTTGGATGTTGCCCCACCTGCAGAGCTGCCTCCAGCTCTGGGGTCCCAGCACAGCAAGGACATGGAGCTGTTGGAGCGAGTCCAGGGGATTCCACCAGGATGATCAGAGGGATGGAGCAGCTCTGCCATGAGGGAAGGCTGAGAGAATTGGGATTGTACAGCCTGGAGAAGAGAAGGCCTTGGAGTGACCTAATTGTGACCTTCCAGGACCTGAATGCAACCAAGAAGAAAGATGCAGAGAGAGTATTTACGGAGGCCTGGAGTGACAGGACAAGGGGAAATGGCTTCACACTGATAGAAAGAAGGGTTAGATGAGATATTGGTAAGAAATTCTTTATGGTGAGGGTGGTGAGGCCCTGGCACAGGTTGTTCAGAGAAGTTCTGGCTGCTCCATCACTAGAAGTTGTTCAAGGCCAATCAGAATGTGGCTCTGAGCAACCTGGTCTAGTCAAAGGTGTTCCTGCCCCTGGGGTTGGAATGAGAAGCTCTTTAAGGTCACTTATGACCCAAAGCATTCTGTGATTCTGTGTCTGGTGGGTGATGTGGTGATCAGGGATCTCTTGGCACATTTCATGGGCACAGAGACCATGAAATAATGGGGATTTCCATTGTGGGTGAAGAAAGGAGAGGCACCAGCAGAGCTGACACCTTGGATTGACAGCCGACAGACTTCGGCCAGTTTGGGAAACTGATGGATGGAGTCCCCTGGGAGTCAGTCCTGAAGGAGAAAGGAGTGCAGGATGGATGCAGGTGTTTTAAGAAGGAAATCTCAAAGCTCCAGGAGCTGTGCCTCTGTGGCCTGAGACAAGCCAGGGGGCAAAAAGTGTGGCCTGGTGAAACACAGACCATGGGTTGGATGTCAGGGAATAAAAGAGAGTGTATCGCCTCTTGAAAGAGGGACAGAAATCATGGGGGCACCACAAGGATATGGTGAAGTTATGGAGGGTTAAAATGTGAAGGGTCAAAGACAAACTGGAACTGAATTTGGCCACTGCAGTTAAAGACAGCAAAAAATGTGTCTCTGAATCCATGGGCAGCAAAAGGAGGGCTCAGGAGAGTCTCCATCCTTTGCTGGATGCAGAGGCAGCACAGGGTCAGGGCAGGAGGAAATGGCTGAGAGAATGAATGTCTTCTTTGCCGTGGTGTTTAACACCAAAACTTAGTTGTCTTTTGGATACCCAAGTTCCCTGACAAGAAGTTGGTGATGGGAGTCTGAATGAAGCCCCTGCAATCCAGGAGGAAAATGTGAGTGACCTGCTCTGCCAATGAGACCCCCACAAGTCCCTGCCCACATGGGATGCACCTGAGGGTACTGTGGGAGCTGGAGAAAGAGCTGGCCAAGCCACTTTCACTCATTGCCCAGCACTCCTGGTGAACCGGAGAAGTCCCAGCTGATAAACTGTGATGCCCATTTGCAGACAGGGCCAGAAGGACCTGAACAACTCCAGACCTGTCAGCCCGAGCTCAGTACCGGGTTAATCCATGGAGCAGATCATCCTGAGTGCCATCACACGGCACGTGAAGGAACCCAAGGAATAAGGGTCAGTCACTGTGGGTTTGGGAAAGGCAGATCCTGCATGACCATACTGATCCCCTTCTATGACAAAATGACCCACTCAGGAGATGAGGGAAAGGCTGTGGATGTGTCTCTCTGGAATTCAGTACAGCCTTTGGCACCACCTCCCACAGCATCTCCTGCAGAAAGTGGCTGCTCATGGCTGGGATGAGGGAACTGTTTGCTGGGTGAAAAACTGTCTGATGGCCCAGAGAGTGGTGGGAATGGAACTAAATCCAGGTGGGGCTGGTCACTAATGGGGTTCCCCAGGGCTCAGTGTTGGGGCTGGTCCTGTTTAACATCATTATTGAGGATCTGGACAAGGAGATGGAGTGCACCCTCAGTAAATTTGTGGACAACACCAAGGTGACTGTGATTGTGGGTCTGCTGGAGGGCAGGAAGGCTCTGCCGAGGGATGTGGAGAAGCTGGATTGATAAGGCCAAGAGTCAGATCCTGACCTTGGGTCACAACAACCCCATGGAATACTCCAGGCTGTGGGCAGTGTGGCTTGAGAGCTGCTCAGCAGGAAGGGACTTGGGGCTGCTGCTGGAGAGTGGCTGGATATGAGTCAGTGTGCCCAGGGGGACAAGAAGGCCAAAGGCATCTGGCCAGTGTCAGGAATAATGTGGCCAGCAGGACCAGGACAGGGATTGTCCCTCTGCACTGGGCACTGCTGAGGCCACACTTTGAGTGCTGTGTCCAGTTCTGGGCCCCTCCCTGCAACAAGGACACTGAGGGGCTGGAGTGTGTCCAGAGAAGTGAACAGAGCTGGAGAAGGGTCTGGAAAACATGTTGGTTGAGGAACTGGTGTTCTTGAATCTGGAGAAGAGGAGGCTCAGGGAGGACCTTGTTGCTCTCTTCAAAGACCCAAAAGGAGGTCTTAGTGAGCAGGGGTCTCCCTCTCTTCTGCCAAGCCTATATGGAGGGAAAGAGAGGAAACAGACTTGCCTTGCATAGGTCAAGGTTCAGATTAGATATTAAAAAATTTTTTTACAATGAGAGTTTCTTTAGGCAATGAAATAAGTAGCCAAAGGAGTTGATGGTATCTTGAAGTGCTCAGGTGTTGGTTGGATTTGGCACCTTGGAATATGATTTTGGGAGGATTGTAGTGGTGCTTGGATGACAGTTGGACTAGAAGATCTTGAAAGTCTTCCAGCATTGATGATCCTGTGATTCTCTGACCTGTCATCCCTGTTTACACGTTTCTGCTCAAAAAAATCCTGGGGATGTTTTCTCAGTTGTGTCCCTCAGTGGGACCCATTAGCACTGCAAGAAAGTTCACAGTTTGAATCTCACTTCAACTTTCCTCAGGGTCTGATGTTCAGGGACTCAGCACCAAACCCCCCAGAGGGCCATTAAATGTCCTGGGCTGTTGCTGTGCTGCTGAGCTGGGCCGGGCTCCTGGCACACAGGGAGCTCCTGGCAAGCGGGCAGCGCTGCAGAGAGACAGCTCTGCCCAGGAGCAGCTCCTGTGCACAGCCCAGCAGGGCTCAGGGCACTGCCTGCACACACCCAGGGCAGAAAAGCAGGGCAGAGAGAGGTTACACACAGTCTGGGGTGTGAGGAAAGTTGAGAGGAAGATCCACAGAAGAGGAAGCTTTCCAGGCTCTCACACGGTAAGTCTGCATGAAGGGCAATGTATGTGCAGTCTGTGGGAAGATCTCCCAACGCTGGCACATCCCACAGCCTGGGGGGTCTCTAAAGTGGGATATCACAGTGTCTCTGGTGCTGAAGATGAGGATGTGCAGCAAAGCAGGGACTCTCTGCTGCACCATCCCAGGGACATCCCAGCAGGGTTCCCTCCTCCTAGGGATGGCTGTAGGGTTTGAACCCAGGCTGTCCCAAACTGTCCTGCAGAGCAGGATCCTGCACCCCAGGGTGCTGTGCCAGAACAGGAGCTCTGCCACCTGCCAGGGGCAGCTCTCAGCTGGCCTGGGGAGCTCCCTCAGTGCTGGGATAGAGGCTGTGGGTGGAAAGAGCAAACCCTGCCAGGGCAGTGCAGTGTAGTGCAGGGCAAGGCAAGGCAGGGCAGGGGAGGGAAGGGCACGGCAGGTTTCTTCTGCTATCTAGTGAGAGTTTCATAGGTGAGGACTGCTTACAGAACCAGAGCACTCCAGGATGTTTTCCAGGGGATACTCCTAGGGGGAGGTGAAAGCAGGGATTTCTATCAGGCTCTCAAGCCACATGCCTGGTGGCTTGAGTAGCAGAGGGAACTCTGAGGAGCTGAAGAGGGGCTGAGAACAACTACCTGGCACGGCTGGTGTCAGGGAGGTGGCACTGCTGGTGTCTGGGAGGTGGCACAGCTGGCTCAGGGTGATGCTGCCTTGAGTGTCCAGTGAACTCTGCCCTGGTCTCTCCCCACTGGATCTTCCCTGTGTATTTCCTTGTTTCTTAACTTGCCCTTGTTACTGAGGTTGTTTCCTTGTTCTCTCAGTCAGGCTTACAGGGAAGGAGAGTTCAAGCTACAGAGTCAATCACTCATCCTGTGATCCCCCTCAAAATTTTCTCCCTGGGAATGAGACATTCCAATTTTCCTGTGACCAGTGGGGCTATAGGCAGGGAAGTATGTGGGCCTGGAGAACGAGGTGTTTTTCCCAGAATCAATCTCCTTTGTTAGGACATCTCTTCTGAGGTGTCCTTCCAAGATGGGAGCTGCCCGCAAGAATGAAAATAATCCTCATGGCACAATTGTTTTATCTGAAATCCCCAGTGGAGAGGGGCAGAGATGCTGAGCCCATCCCAGGAAATATTGTTGGGTTGGTAAGATGAGCCATGTGTGTCCTTAGGACCTTGAGACCTTGAGGGAGGCTGAGATATTTAGTGGCCTGTGATGGCTTTGTCTGCTTTTAACAGTGTCTGGCACATTCAGAACCCTCTCCCCTGACTTGTCACTCTTATTTCCTCCTTGGACAGTGCCTCCGCTTCCAGAGGCAGCAAATGCCCAACAGCAGCTCCATCAGCCAGTTCCTCCTCCTGCCATTGGCAGACACGCGGCAGCTGCAGCTCCTGCACTTGTGGCTCTTCCTGGGCATCTCCCTGGCTGCCCTCCTGGGCAACGGCCTCATCATCAGCGCCGTAGCCTGCGACCACCACCTGCACACCCCCATGCACTTCTTCCTGCTCAACCTGTCCCTCACAGACCTGGGCTGCATCTGCACCACTGTCCCCAAAGCCATTCACAACTCCCTCTGGGACACCACAACCATCTCCTTCGTGGGATGTGCTGCACAGCTCTTTTTTTATTTCTTCTTCTTTTCAGCAGAGTTTTCTCTCCTCACCATCATGTCCTACGACCGCTACGTTGCCATCTGCAAACCCCTGCACTACGGGACCCTCCTGGGCAGCAGAGCTTGTGCCCACATGGCAGCAGCTGCCTGGGCCAGTGGCTTTCTCTACTCTCTGCTGCACACAGCCAATACATTTTCCCTGTCCCTGTGCAAGGGCAATGCCCTGGGCCAGTTCTTCTGTGAAATCCCTCAGATCCTCAAGCTCTCCTGCTCACACTCCTACCTCAGGGAACTTGGGCTTATTGTGGCTAGTTTTTTTTTATTTATGGGATGTTTCATTTTCATAGTTTTCTCCTATGTGCAGATCTTCAGGGCTGTGCTGAGGATCCCCTGTGAGCAGGGACGGCACAAAGCCTTTTCCACATGCCTCCCTCACCTGGCCGTGGTCTCCCTGTTTGTCAGCACTGGCACATTTTCTTACCTGAAGCCTCCCTCCATGTCCTCCCCATCCCTGGATCTGGTGGCGGCAGTTCTGTACTCGGTGGTGCCTCCAGTAGTGAACCCCCTCATCTACAGCCTGAGGAACAAGGAGCTGAAGGATGGTGTGAGGAAAATGATGACTGGATGCTTTTTAGCAGGAAGAGACTGCCTGCTTTGCTCTGTCAGTGACACCCAGTTCATTTCATGAGAGACCAAGTCTCTCCTCTTATACAGTTTTCCTTTCTTCTCCTAACTTTACTGTTATTTAAAAAAAAAAGTAACTATTCATTTTATCCCAGTTTGTTAGTCCAGTCTTGTGACCAAGGCCAAGGACTGCCCCAGGCATGCCAACAGATGGGCCATTCCCCACCATGGATGCTCCTGCCCTGGGCTGGGGCTGCACAGGGGGCTGTGGGACCAGCTGTGGGGCAGTGGGGCACAAAGGGGCCATGGAACATTTGCCAGGGGGTGACAGCAGGGCCAGGAACAAACAAACAATTCCTGGGCATGGTCTCTGCTGTGCATGTGGGACTGTGGGGAAGGCAAAGCTCCCTTGGAGTTGGTGGCTGCAGGAAAAGTCAAGAGCCAAAAGAGCCCCAGTGGCTGTGCTGGAGACCAAGGCTGAAGGAGGGAAATGCAGGGCTGCTGTGGGATGGGGAGGGGGATTTAATTCCAGCAGACACTGCTGTGGGGCTGAGGGACTCCAGGGCTTCTCTGCCTGAGTCTTCATTGGAAAGGTCTCTCAGACCTCTGTGCTCAGGGAAAGCTTCAGGGATGAGTAGATCCTGTCTTGGCAGGACCCTCCTGCAATGGCAGAGGGACACATGGCAGTGTGTGCCCCTGCAGGGCACTGCCCTGGCCATGGCACAGGCTGGGAGCTGCCTGGCTGGGAGCAGCCCTGTCAGGCAGCTGTGGGTGGGCAGGAGCTGGGCAGGAGGCAGGCGTGTGCCCTGGCAGCAAGGGAGGCCAGGAGCACCCTGGGCTGTGTGACCAGCACAGCAAGGACGTGGCTTATCCTGGTTGCTGGGGCTGAGGAAAGCTGCACAAAGAGCTGTGGAGTTTAGAAATTGTATCCTGTTTAATTTGTACTGTGGGCAATGAAGGGAGACCTTCTGTGTCTCTAAGTGTCACCAGTTCCTGGTCCCCTAAAGAGCACAAACCTGATGGATTTTGGTTCCACTCCAGTGCCACTTGGATCTTGTCCCACATCCAGAGCACAGAGCTCCCTTGTCCAACAGAGTTCTTGGAAATGAAGGGATTAGAGACACACGACAGGCTGTGGGGTTCAGTTGCAGGGCATGGCCAGGGATTTGGGGTGGTTGTGACCCCAGGGCAAGACCCAGCACTTGGCCTTGTTGAACCTCATCCAACTGACCAGGGCCCATTGATCCAGCCTGTCCAGACCCCTCTGCAGAGCCTTCCTGCCCTCCAGCAGATCAGCAATCCCACCCAGCCTGGTGTGATTTGTGAGCTGACTGAGTGAGGCGCACTTGATGTCCTCATCCAGATCATTGATAAAGGTGTTTAACTGAGCTGACCCCAATACTGATCCCTGGGAATACCCCTGGGTGTAACTCCATTCCCCACCATTCCTTGGGCTTGGCCATCCAGACAGATTTATCCCCAGTGAACAGATGTTGCAGAGAATGTTTGATAAAGTTCCTGTAGCCCCAGAATATTGGGGTAAGTGCATATTTAGCTCTGTACAATAGGTAATTTCATTCACTTTTTCTCTTTTCCTCCCTTTGTGGACCAAGGGACCTTGTGACCACTGAGTGTGACTTGCTTGTGAAAGAGCAAATATGGGCAGAACTGGTGACAGGGAGTGTTTGAGGGGACCTTGGGATTTGGGCTTGACACAGAAAGTGTTTGCCATTGATCTAAGGTGTGGCAAGTGGACTTCAGGGGATGCAAGGTAGACTTAATATACATCAGAGGAAGGACTTTTACTTTTTACTGAGCTGTGCCTTCCTTTGGTTTTGTTTGCTGACAATACATGAACATCCCTGTGTGTCTCCTGCAGCTCTTTCTCCAAGTACAGCAGGTGGGAGTTGGTGCCCAGGAGCTGAAACCTGCAGGTCCAGCCTTTAGTGGAGGAAGCTCAGATTCCAAAAGGCTGCTTTGAGTGCCAGGGATGTGATGAGGGAAATGGTGGGGTGGGGATTAGGGATAAAGTCTGATGGATTATCAGACAAAAAAAGGTCTTGATTTTCATATCTATTCACACTGAATTAGAAGATGCTCTGGGTCAATATCAATAGGGAATTGCTGATAATAATGTATAAACAGGCAAAAATAAACAGGCCACACAAAAGACATATTTTTGCTGTGTGAGGTTTTTTTTTAAAGTATAAGATGTTCACTTTGAATGCATTTCTGAGATCTGTGTAATTGACCACAGATGATTTGAAAATGTAAAAGTAAATTATTCCCAGGGGTTTGATTTGTTAAAATGCCATCAGTGAAAAGAGACCATGAAGGGAATGAGCAGACAAGGATACCATCCCTGGTGCTTGGGAAAAATATCAATTAGGGTTTGCTGCTCTCAGCGTATAAACAGGAAAAAGGAAATGGGACAAAAAGTTATATTTCTTCATTTTTTTGTCACTGTACTACACTGACATTGAATACACTTCTGGTATCTGTCTAATGAAGCAAAAAAGAATTGAAGACTTAATATTAAATTATTCCCAAAGGCTTGTCTTGTTAGGATGTTTTGAATGTTAATGAGCACTCTGGCACTGAATTCCTGAACTGAAGATTTGAAAACTGAAAAAACCTCTAAAAAAGCAAAATTCATCATCAAACCTTCAAGTTCCTGAGAGTGTCAGCAAGCCCCACTGAGGCCATGACTGAAAAGAGACCCCAGAGGGAATGAGCAGACAAAAAGACCCTCCCTGGGGCTGGGGAAGCAGCAGCTCAGAGTCACTGGTTACAGGTGGAAAAGGGACTGTGGAATGTGGCTGTGAAAGGGCCTGATGGACTTTGCCAAGCAGGGCAGCCAAGACCTGCCACCCATCTCTGGTTCCTCACAGGATGCTCCTGGAGCAGAGTGATGTGGGGTGTGGAATGGGGAGTGCAGGAGAGCAGTAGGACACCTCCACAGCTCTATGGAGTGGGTGAGGAGGTGACAAGCCCTGGGGCTGTAAGGAACTGGTGTCTTCTCATAGGCTGTCAAGAGCCAGGAAACTGCCCTGTTGCAGAAAAGCACAGTGAAGAGCCAAAGTGTGTGAGAGCAGGAGAGGGCACAGCAGTGTCCCTTCCACAGCCAGGCCTCCAGGGACACACCTGAAGGAGCAGCAGAGCAGGGTCTGGGCTTTGTCTTTGTTTCCTGGACACCCTGGGCAAGGGGCCCCAGGGCAATTGTCACAGATCACCCCCTGCAAACACCATTCCCAGCACTGGCCTCTCACCCACCACTGACAGGTTGTTTGTCACTCCATGAGGACACCAAATGAGCAGCTCACAAGGCCATGCTGCAATTGTACAGAGGAGACTTCAGCATGCACAGTGTGTATGTGGGGGAGATGAACCCAAGAGAACACAAAGACCATCAGCTAATCCTGGAGATGCTGGGAAGGGCTGTGGGACACACAGTGTCTCGAGGTCACTTCACTGTGGGCCCCACATCCCCTGGAAAACCCCCAGGATGCAGCACTGGGATGTGCTTCTGAGCACAGAGCTCCCCCTGTGTCCATCCCTCAGGCCGTGGGGCATCTCAGAGAGGGGCAGAGCAGGTGACACCCCACAGGGCTGAGGTGCCTCCAGCCCCCAGCAGTGGCAGTGAGAGCCCAGGGAGAGACTGTGACTCCTGCAATGATCTCCCCATGGGTGTAAAAGGGAAAGACTCTCTGATCACCCCTGGGTGCATGAGAATCCCACAATCCCAGTTCAGAGGTGGATGCCTTGCTGGACCTCGACATTTCTGTGAGTGACTCCAGGAACAAACTCCACTGGCCAAGTGAGATTCATCTCTGTGGGCTTGGACAGTTCATTGCAAGTGCTCCTGAACTGCTGCATCACCCTTGCCTGGGATTCTGGGCTGTGCTCTCAAAAGGGCCAGAGCAATCTGAGAGGTTCTGGGGTCCTTGGAAAAGGCAGATGCCAAGCCCATCTTTAAGAAGAGGAAAATGAGAATGGGGAAAATTTCTGCAGTGTCCCAGGGTTGCTTGGAGTCCATGAGGCCCTGGAGTGTCACAATGATCCCTGGATTCCATGAGGCTCCACAGGGTCACAGTGGGCTTCTGTTTCCTTGAGGTTCTGCAGAGTCACAATGGAACTATGATTCCATGAGGTTCCCAAGTGTCAGAATGGCCCCTTGGTTCCAAGGCTTTCCGCAGTGTCCCAGGGTTCCTTTGGTTCCTGAGAGAAGATTGCTGGGTGTGAAATTAGGAGTATCAAGTTATCCTCACAGAAGTTGCAATGGTACACAAATTATAGGTAAAGGTCCATCAGGAGTGTTTGCACAGTCAGTGTTTCAACACCCTCAGCATTACCTGAACTTGGTTTTACCTCACCAAAATCTTTCCTCTCTGTTGGCCAAGCCCCTCTTTCCTCCCCCAAATATCCCATCCCTTTTGTCCCACTTTCATCTGACCTCCCCAAATCCTTCAGCTGGTTGGGCTCAGCTTTGTGACACCCTTCATGATCCCTGAGCATCTGCCTGCCCAGCTTGGCCAGTCAGTTCTGGGAACACACCTGACAGCCCAGCCCCCAAGGGGACAGGATGTTCTGCTGTGCTGGAGAGGACCCTCCTCAGCCTGGCCAGCAGTGCTGCAGGGGGGGATTCCCTGTCCCTCCCCAGCTGGTCCTTCCTGCCCAGCAGCTCCTGCTCCAGAAGGGCTCACAGACACTCTGGGGGACTTTTCACACTTGGGTCCTTGAGCTGCCCTGGGGCATCTCTGGGGCAGTGGCCAACTCTGACTGCTCTGGGAAGTCATGGCCTGAAGCCAGGAGTGTGGGTTTTAGGAGGTAGTTGAAACCTCTGCAGACAAGAAATCCTGGTAATTGTTGAAGACTTCCTTGCCTATCATTATGATGTGCTGTTAATTTTTAATTTCAAGATTTTTTCATAATTTTCTTTTTACTGACAACACCACACACTTGTTCTATTAATCTGATTCACTCTCTGTTTATGTGAAAATATTTGTGCAGCTATTTATCAGAGTACATTTCCTACCAGTGTTTTGAATGCAGAAACATTGCTCAGAGGAGCTACTGAACTTCTCTGGGATGGTTTCATATCCCTAATTTTGCCTCTTCTCTTCTTCCTCTCCCAATTTGCCTTCCAAGATCTCTCCAAGCTGTGTGTGCCTGGGAATGTTTTCACAGTCCTGAGCTCTGGACCATGTCAAAGGGGACAAATGCATCTTCTGGAGAACACTGTCACTCCTGCTCATGGAGCCTCTCTGACTGCACAGGGGAGATTCCCCCAGGCTGTTTCCTGGTGTGGGAAGAAAGGGACATAAAGGCAGAGGAGAGGGATGGAGGAGACATGGACATTTGCAATGGGCATGCTCAAGGCTGGTGAGATGAATGTCCCTGGGACAGGGAGGTTGTTCCTGCAGTCACACCCAGAAATGTCAGGGCTCTGGCAGGTTCCCACACCTGAGCTGGGCTCATGCCCTGCTCACACTCCCAGGGCTGTTCAGAGACACGAGTCCTTCCCTTGCACACACACAGACAGTTCCTGGCAGCAGGTGCAGTGTCTCCCTGGGCTCCTGCTGCCACTGCCCGGGGCTGGAGGCACCTCAGCCCTGCAGAGCCCCCACCCTGCACACTCACACACTTCAGCTCAACACTGGGGTTTCCCTCTCCCTGGCATGGCCCAGTCCAGCCCCTCCCTGGTCCCAACAATCCACTTCCCCATCCCCAGCCCCACAGAGCAGCACAATCATGTCTGGCCCTGCAGCAAGAAATGGAGGCAATGGAGATCAGGGACAGTGACTCTGTGTCTGGAATGTTCAGGAGACCATCATCTCAGGCATCTCCTGCAGCCCCAGGGCCAGCCCCACTCCCCAGGACTGCAGGAGAGAATCAGTGCTGGGGCTCCTCAGGCATCACCTACAGCCCCAGGGACAGGACAGACTCTTTCCATGGCTCCTCTGCACACACAGCCTGTCCTGCTCTTCTCCTGGCACATCTCATCTCCCCACAGAGCCTTTCCCCAGGGAAACACGTCTGTGCTGGCCTGACCAGCCATTCCTGCAGCCCCTCCCCGTGCTCCCCACAGCCCCTGAGCTGGGGGTGCTGCTCTGCAGGGCACAGGGACTGTGGTGCCCGGGGCCATGGGGGGGCTCTGCTGGGCTGTGCTGGTCAGGCTGGGAGGCAGAGCCAACTGACGGTGGTCCCTGCCACTGACCCCCTGCCACACAAGCTCTTGTGTGGCCATGGAGGGTGCTCAGAGGGGCCCTGCCTTGTTCCAGTGCTGGGAGATGGGTTTGGGGGCTGCGCTGGATCCAGACCATGAATGCTTATGGAAAGTAAAATGAATCACAAGACTCCTTTCCCTTAACCTGCTGTATTCCCTGGGGTTGCAGGGCTCTTTTTTTTCAGTTCACACTCAGATGTAGAATATTATCTCTGGGTGACTCCGAGCTGGACAGGCCTGTTCTCATTGGGCTCTATTCACTGTCAGCTCCTGCTCACACTGTTGCTGCAGGTCTCATGTTCTCCTGGCAGCTCCAAAGTGTCTTAAGCAAAGCACTTTCCTGCCATCAGCCCTGTCACAAGCTGTTGAGCCCCAGGAAGGTTAATCTCATCTGCATGGTCTCTGGCCACCAACAAGTAAAACCTGAACCAGAACTAAGTCCTTTGAAAGTCACACTGGGACCCTGATCTCATCACACTGAGCCATGGGCAGACAAAGCAGCACAAGGAACCTCTTGAATGTCTCTTCCTTAGGCATGTTCTTAAGAGCAACTTCGGAGAAAGCCCAAAGCCTTCCTGCCCTGCCCTCAGGAGAACCCCTTTCCTGATGGAGCTGCTGTTGTGCAGCCCAGCTGTGTCCCAGCAGTGCCCATGGCCTGTCCCTGGCTGTGAGCCCAGGATGGACATACAGCAGGATGTGACCAAGCTGGCAGAGGACCAAGGCCTTGGACCAACACAAGGGCTTAGGAGAGTGTGGAAGCAGAAAGGGCAGCTCTGAACAGTCCCCTCCTCTCTGTAAACATGCACTGTCCTGCAGTGAGCTGTCCTTTGTGAATGCCTAAGAAGAAGGATCAAAAAAGTCACTGCACTGTCCTTTATTTTGTGTAACTACTCAAGTGGAACAAATCCTCATTTAGACAATCTCTGGGTCAAACTCCAAAGAAACATACTAGATTATAATGGAGGTTAATTAAAATTTAATTTTGCACAAACTTATCACATGACCCCCACCAAAATACTGAGAAACCAGAATGGGGCTGTAATGAGTTCCAGTCCGAATGCTATGCAGACATCAACAGAAACAACAGTTTTATGCTTCTGGAGAGCATCAAGTCATCATTTTCCTCACAGCATCCTTGAGCTCCTGGTTCCTCAGGCTGTAGATGAGGGGGTTCAGTGTTGGAGGCACCACCAAGTACAGAACTGACACCACCACATCCAGAGATGGAGAGGACATGGAGGGAGACTTCAGGTGGGCAAACAGATCAGTGCTGAGAAACAGGGAGACCACAGCCAGGTGAGGGAGGCACGTGGAAAAGGCTTTGTGCCGTCCCTGCTCAGAGGGGATCCTCAGCACAGCCCTGAAGATCTGCACATAGGAGAAAACTATGAAAACAAAATAACCAAACACTAAACAGGTACTAACCAAAAGAAGCCCAATTTCCCTGAGGTAGGATTGTGAGCAGGAGAGCTTGAGGATCTGTGGGATTTCACAGAAGAACTGACTTAGGGCATTGCCCTGGCACAGGGGCAGGGAAAATGTATTGGCTGTGTGCAGCAGAGCATTGAGAAAGCCACTGGCCCAGGCAGCTGCTGCCATGTGGGCACAAGCTCTGCTGCCCAGGAGGGTCCCGTAGTGCAGGGGTTTGCAGATGGCAACGTAGCGGTCGTAGCACATGATGGTGAGGAGGGAATACTCTGTTCCCATGAATAAAATAAGGAAGAAGACCTGTGCAGCACATGCAGTGAAGGAGATGGTTGTGGTGTCCCAGAGGGAGTTGTGCATGGCTTTGGGGACAGTGGTGCAGATGGAGCCCAGGTCTGTGAGGGACAGGTTGAGCAGGAAGAAGTGCATGGGGGTGTGCAGGTGGTGGTCGCAGGCTACGGCGCTGATGATGAGGCCGTTGCCCAGGAGGGCAGCCAGGGAGATGCCCAGGAAGAGCCACAAGTGCAGGAGCTGCAGCTGCCGCGTGTCTGCCAATGGCAGGAGGAGGAACTGGCTGATGGAGCTGCTGTTGGGCATTTGCTACTTCTGGAGGTGGGGCACTGTCCAAGGAGGAAATAACAGTGACAAATCAGATGAGATACTTTTGAGAATAATCACAGCCATATCCCAATACCCCTTTCCCTTCTGCTCACACTCCCCACTTTTCCTTTTTCAGGAAACTGCTTCATATTCATGGCTGGAGCCCAGCTTGTTGCTCACTACATTTCCCATGAGGTGCAGCCCCTCTGCCCACTGGCTGTGAGGGTCAGCCCTGCTCTCCTCCAGGGGGGTCATGGCCATGGTGGGGGCAGGGCCCATCCTGGTGTTCAGCTGTGTCAGATGAAACTGCTCCTAAAGTAATTGGCATCTGCACTCCCAGTTTTGAGAAGATTTCACGATTCCAGAAGGCAGTTTCAGAGGTTTGGGTGTTTTGTTTCTGACTCCCCTCATCTTCCCTGTGGAGTTTTCCTGGATGTCTGAACCCCTCAGCATTTGTGCTGCCCTGAGGAAGAGCAGAGCAGGGCTTCCCAAACAGGACAATGTCTGTGGCTTAGTGCAGAGTGAGGGGAGCTGCTCTGTCCCTGTGCCTTGTTCCAGGTGCCCTGCATTTGGGCCTTCCTCAGACAGAGAGTGATCACACTCCCATTTTTGTCTGAAATGCCACCAGACACTGTTGAGAGCAGAGAGATCCATCACAGACCACTCAATGTCTCAGCCTGGCTCAAGGTCTCAAGGACACACGTGGCTCATCTCACCAACTCAACAGCATTTCCTGGGGTGGGCACAGCATCTCTGCCCCTCTGCACTGGGGATTTCAGATAACACAATTGTGCTATGAAGATTATTTGCATTCTTGAGAGCAGCTCCCAGCATGGAAGGACATCTCAGAGAAGAGCCAAGTGTCCTGACAATGGGGTTTGATTCTGGGAAACACACCTCATTCTCCAGGCACACAGAATTCACTACTGACAGCCCCACAGGTCAGAGGAGAATTGGAATGTCTCATTCCCAGGGACCCACCTGCCTGAGGGGGATCACAGGATCAGTGATTGACTCTGTAGCTTGAACTCCCATTCCCAGTGAACCTGACTGAGAGAAGGAGGAAACAACCCCAGTAACATGAGCAAGTTGAGGAAAATGGAAATGCACACTGAGGGTCCGGCTGGGAGAAGCCAGGGCAGAACCAGGTGGGCACTCAGGACATTGTCACCCTGATCCAGATGTGCAACCTCCCAGACACCAGCAATGCCAGGTAGTTGCTGTCAGCTCCTGTTCAGCTCCTCAGAGTTCCCTCTGCTACTCAAACCACCAGGCATGTGGCTTGAGAGCCTGATAGAAATCCCTGCTTTCACCTTCCCCTTGAAGTATCCCTTGGAAAATATCCCTGAGTGCTCTGGTTCTGTAAGCAGTCCTCACCTATGAAACTCTAACTTGATAGCTGAATAAACCTGCTCTGCCCTGCCCTGCCCTGCCAGGGTTTGCTCTTTCCATCCACAGCCTCTCCCCCAGCACTGAGGGAGCTCCCCAGACCAGCTGAGAGCTGCCCCTGGCAGGTGGCAGAGCTCCTGCCCTGGCACAGCACCCTGGGGTGCAGGGCCCTGCTCTGCAGGACAGTTTGGGACAGCCTGGGTGGCACAGCCTGGATTCAAACCCTACAGCCATCCCTGGGAGGAGGGAAACCTGTTGGGATGTCCCTGGGATGGTGCAGCAGAGAGTCCCTGCTTTGCAGCCTGTCCTCCTCTTCAGCACCAGAGAAACTGTGATATCCCACATTAGAGACCCCCCCAGGCTGTGGGATGTGCCAGCGTTGGGAGATCTTCCTACAAACTGCACATACATTGCCCTTCTTGCAGACTTACCGTGTGAAAGCCTGGAAAGATTCCTCTTCTGTGGATCTTCCTCTCAACTTTCCTCACACCCCAGACTGTGTGTAACCTCTCTCTGCCCTGCTTTTCTGCCCTCGGTGTGTGCAGGCAGTGCCCTGAGCCCT
This sequence comes from Pithys albifrons albifrons, assembly GCF_047495875.1. NCBI lineage: Eukaryota > Metazoa > Chordata > Aves > Passeriformes > Thamnophilidae > Pithys > Pithys albifrons. Next base: position 58,459,572 of record NC_092464.1, read on the forward strand.
GCTGGGCTGTGCACAGGAGCTGCTCCTGGGCAGAGCTGTCTCTCTGCAGCGCTGCCCGCTTGCCAGGAGCTCCCTGTGTGCCAGGAGCCCGGCCCAGCTCAGCAGCACAGCAACAGCCCAGGGCATTTAATGGCCCTCTGGGGGGTTTGGTGCTGAGTCCCTGAACCTCAGACTCCGAGGAAAGGTGCAGGAACCTCTTGAGAAAGCAAAGTCAGAATCAAACATTAAAGTTTCTTTTGTTGCTAATGGGTCCCTCTGAGGGACATAACTGAGAAAGTGTCCCCAGATTCCAGTCAGAAAACAAAGAGACAATGATGACAAATATGGACTAGGAAAGAAAGGTCACTCTGCTGCTGAGGAAAGTAAGAAGCATTTCATTAACCCAAAGGTCACAGCCCTGACACCCAGGCCCTGGGAAGGGAGATCCTGTCTCTCCCTCATTCCCCAGGGCACTTCCTTGGGCACTGGGGTGTGGGATGTGGAATAGCAGGGACAGGAGGATGGGGTGTCACCTCCCAGGCTGCTGAGCAGGGACAAGGAGGCAATGAGGCCCCAGGACTGCAAGACTCACTTGTCTCCTCATGCCATCAGGGGCACACACAGCAGCCATGGCCAAAGGCCTGCACAACTTGGCTCTCTTGGAGCCTTTCAGCCTCTGCACATCCCTGTCTCCTCTCCAGCCCAGGCTGTCCTAAGGTGTCCATGCCCTGCCCCTTTCCCTGCAGGCTGTCGGCATCCCCCGGCTGCCCCACCTCGCTGGCCCCTTCCTGCACTGACATCTCTCCCTCCTCCCTGGCTCTGCCTTGGAGCACAAAGCCTTGGACTGATCCAGACTCTTTCAGGGGGATGTGTTGCACCACAGCACTGCCCTTGGGCAGAAATTCCTTTCTCCTTGTGTGCAGTCTGGACCTCCCCATTTGCCCTTTAACTGCCCTTCAGCCCTCTCAAACGTCTCCTCAGTCTCCACACCACTGGGTCCAGGACTTGTGCTTGAGGCCTCTAAACCCCTCCATGGGATGTTTCTGGTCCCTCTCCAAGATGTTTAGCCATGAAAATGTTGTGCTCTTAGTGCAGGAGAGACACAGTGACATTTTCTGCCAAGGGTTTTATTGGCAAAACAAGGCACAGGAACTGGAACTGAATGAGGGGAGATTTCCATTGGATGTCAGAAAGAAATATTTTGTGCTGAGGGTGGCAGGAACCTGGGCCAGCTTATTAAGTAACTGAAAACTCCATCCCTTGCTCTGTCCAAGTTTGAGAATTTTGTACAGCCTGAACTTGTGGAAGGTGTCCGTGGCTAATGCAAAGGTCCTTGGACTAGTGTCTGGTTTAGGTCTCTTCCAATCCAAACAGTTTATTAGTCTTTTATTCTTATATCCCCAACTCCTTCTCCACAGGGTTGCATATACTGACATGCACCATGTTGGCATTTTAATGTGACCTAATCCCCAACACTTTATGAAAATGGAAAAACAGTCCTTTTAGGGACATGAATTTCAATGACGTTGGAGGAGCCTTTCAAAACTCAAAAGTTACAAAGGAACTAATTGAGATTTCCAAAGTCTCCCCAAGTGATCAGTGACAGCCACCCAGGATGACATTGCAGCTGAGGTTGGGGGTTTTCTCAGTCAGGTACAGAGACTCAGGATGGGCAGTCAGAAAGTCCATTTAGGGACTGTACAAGACTTGCCATGGGTTGTCTAGGAAATGACCAAAGAGATTTGTGGAGGAACAGGCATGAGAAAATAGAGCAAAAAATGGATGAAAGAAGCTGAACATGTTTAAAGAGGTGACTGGTCAGTGCCTTTCCCTGGCCATGCCCTGCAACTGACTCCACTGGCTGTTCCATTTTCCTAATCCCTCCATTGCCAGGAATTTCCTGGAACAAGAGATCTCTGTGCTCTGGGTATGGAGGGAGATCCAAGTGCCTGCCACTGGAGTGGAAGCCACAAATCATCAGGTCTTATGTTCTTTGGGGGCCCAGACACTGGTGAGACTGGTGTGTGTGCACAGAACACTGGTGGTGTGGGTGGGTGTAACCACCAGTAACCATCAAACCAGAGTAACCAGTGACTGACAGAGGCCTGGGAGCCACTGTCTGAGATCATCTCTTGAGGGATCCACATTGTCTGGGTGTCTCTGCAGCTCCACATCTTCTCCTGACATGACAGAGCACACAAACAGCCCAGCCTTGTGTCCATTTCCCCACTCACTGTGCTTTGGTTTGGCCCAGAAACCTCCTGAGGTCCCTTCCAGGATGAGTCCCTGTGCATTTCCCTCCCCCATGGACCTTCCCTTCCTGATGCAGCATCTGTGGGGCAGCAGAGCTGGGTCAGTGCAGGGCCAGGGCTGGCTGTGACAGGGGCCATGAAGCCACTGCCAGGAGGTGACAGCAAGGACAGTCTGCAAAGAAAAAAATTAGATGTGGGGACTTTGTTTTTTAAGGAAAGGAAGGTTTGGCTGAGCTGGCACGTGAAGAGGATGAAAGACAAGGGGTGTTGAGGGAAACAGGGAATGTTCAGCCTGGAGATGAGGATAAGATTTTTCCCCAGTTTCAGGGCCAGTTCAGAGCAGGGTGGCCATGAGCCCAGGCTGCCTTCCTGCCTGCCAGGGTTGGTGGGGCTGTGTGACAGAGCTGCCCCCAGAATCAGAACCTTAGGGGGCTCTCCCACCTGCCCCACTCCTTCAGCTCCCCAAGGATGGAATTTCTGTTGTGTGGGTTCCCTGATGTGCTGGATGACCTCACAATGCTCCCTGGCCAGAATGTCTCCTGAGGGCCACCCAGGCTGCTGCAGTGGAAGTGACCTCACAACCACCACGTTCCAGCCATATCTCCTTGGCCTGAGTCTCCTCTTTCCTCTGCCACCCTCAGGTCTGTGCTTAGATTGTAGGAAATGATATAACTTTTCTAATATCATCATGGTTTTAATTAGCCTTTTAATGAACTGCTTGAATTAAAGACAAGTTGTGTGTTGGGCCTTAAATCTCTTTCAGCCAGCACTCAGCAGAATTTAACCTACCACTGTGAGAACACAGCTTGGGAAAAGTACTAATTCTCTAAGTTTTGTTAAGTGAACCTTGATATGCTTTGATGAACAAAGCCTGGGATAGAAAGATGTACTGTTGATGTTGGACATCTGGAATGCAGAATTTATGGACCACAAGGACATTTGCAGAAACCAGTAGATAAAGAAGATGAGTAACAAGGATTTAGTAGATGTGATGGAAAGTCCCAACCAGGAGAAAAAGACTAAAAATATGGACTAATTAGAGAGAGAGAGAAATCCATAACCAATAGAAGATAAAAATTAATTCAATATTAATTCAAAATTAGTTCAATAAAATATGTCATTTAGAACCAATGAACATTGATTTGTTTGCTAAAAATGTATAAATAGGTGAAAAAGTGATGCATTGGTGTCTGTGTGAAAGGATTTCTGTTGGACACACACAGAGCACTGGGAATAAAGTGATTCCTTCCTTTCTAACACCAAACATGCAGTGTTAGGGGGTTTTCTTACCCCAATCATTTCAGAGGGGTTTGGCAACAGCATGAGCAGGTTTTGATTAATATCTTGTCTCCAAGTTGCTGGGGCCCAATTGCTTCCCCATGAGGCTCCTGTAGCAGAAGTGGCTTTGCAGAGCCCAGCAAGAAAGAACACCCTTAACCAGCAGCTCTGCAGGGCTGCCCACCAGGCTGGGCTGGCAAGGGAGGGCTCCTGGCCATGGACTGGCAGGACCTGCTGCTGCCAAGATGCATTTGGGGTTTCAGGCTCTCCCTGGCAGAGGTGCCACCAAGTCACTCTGCAGTTGTGCCCATGGCCTTCAATGTGCTGGGGCTGGCCTGGGGCTTTTCCTGCAGTGGGATGTGCCCTGGTCCTGGCACAGGAAAGGCAGTTCCTCCCCCAGCAATCTGCTCCTTCTGCATGTCAGGCCCCCACTCACTGCCCCTCACTCTGCTCAGTGTTTGCCTTGCCTCGTGGGTGCATTGATCAGATCTGCTTGAGTGTTCTGAGGCACAACCCAACACCTACTGCCTTCTGCACCCAGAGCATAAGAAATATCACTTTCCTTTTCTATGGGGCTGGACCTGATGGGTCTTTTTGCATTCCTGCTTTTAATTCCCCTTTTTGGAAGGTGACATTTTCCCCAATGAGATCAAAATGTTGGGGTCTTTCACAGTTGCCTCAAGAAACTCAGAATGATAAAATGTCCTGAATTTCAGGGACCTTAAAATATCACCGAGTTCCATCCCCAGTGACATGAACAGAAGAACCTTCCACTAGACCAGGTTACCCAGAGCTCTGCCCAGCCTGGCGTTGAACACTCCAGGGATGAGGCAGTCACAGCTTCTTTGGGAAACCTGTGAAAATTCCTCCGCACCCTTAGAGGAAAAAATTACTTCCTAAAGTCTCATCTTAACCTACTCTTTGTCAATGTCAAGCCATTCCTCCTTGTCCTGTCACTCCAGACCCTGCTAAACAGTCTCTCTCCATCTCTTTGTTGGCTCCTTTCAGGTCCTGGAAGGCCAAAATCAGGTCAGCCCAAGGCCTTCTCTTTTTCGGGCCGAACAATCCCAGCTCTCTCAACCTTCCCTCATGGCAGAGCTGCTCCATCCCTCTGATCATCTTGGTACTTCTTCTGGACTCACTCCAACAGATCCAAGTCCTTGCTGTGCTAGGACCCCACAGTTGGAGACAGCACTGCAGGTGGGGTCTCACCTGAGAGGGCAGAGGGGCAGAATCCCCCTCCCCTGCTGCCCAGGCTGCTTTGGAGGCAGCCCAGGACACCACTGGTCACCACTTGCCTGGGTGACCAAAGATCCAGTAACACATCCCCCCTGGAAAGGCCTCCTATTACCTGGGTCAGGAAGTTTTCCTTCATGCATTCCAGGAGTCTCCTGGAGTGTCCAGAGCCCTCCATGCTGCTTTCCCAAGAGATTTCGAGCAGGTTCCCTCAGCAGGACAAGGGCCTGTGAGCTCGATGCCTCCTGTGAGCTCCAAGTGAGACCATTCCCACCTATTTCATCTCCTAAGTCAGTGTCACACATCCTGTACCCTGGAGGGGATGGAAAGGAAAAGTGTTTTGATGATTTAGGGAGTCTTACAGGAAGCCACTGTAACAGATGTGTGAGATGAGTGCAAAGCTGATCATCCAAACCCCAGGGGTGTCACTGACACTGGTCACTGCTCCCCTGTGTCAGGTGAGAGAGCTCCACCTCAGAAACCTCAGGGAACTCCTTGTGTGAGGTGGGGCAGGGGCAGTGCTGGGCAGGAAGGTTTTAACTGGGGCAGTGGGCACTTTCCTAAGCAGAAAGGTATCCAAAAATCATCCAAAGGGAAGAAAACTTTAAGCTTTTAATATTCTTTTGTGTTCTTCTTCTTGTGTTAGAGGGACACAAATACCTGATACTCTTATGTAGTTTCCCTGGGACCCTCTGCCCAATTTCCATCTGCAGCTCCAAAGGGCTCCTGATGTCCTGCAGGTCCTCTGTGACAGCTGCCAGTGCCAGGCAAGGACCTCAAATACATCTAGGCCTCCAGTCACTCTGGGTGGTGATGGTAAGTCAGTGCAGCTCAGTCTGAAAACCAAAGATTTTCTTTTGATATTTTGAGTTTTAAATAACATATTTTTATCAATTGAAATGATTCAATACATTCAAGGAAATGTCAATACCATTTCCATCATATCAGAATGTGATTGCAGGAGAAAAATTATCAGAATCATAGAGTTGATGAGTCATTGCATCATAGAATCACTGAGGTTGGAAAAGCCCTCCAAGGTCACTGAGTCCAACCACAATGCAGCACTGCCAAGTCCACCAACAAACCATGTCCCCAGGTGTCACATCCACACCCCTTGTAAGCCCCTCCAGGGATGGTGACTCTGCCAGGTCCCTGGGCAGCCTGTTCCAAGGCCCAGCCCCATCCTGGGGCCTGACCTCAGAAGTTCCTCCTAAGCCTTGACTGACCCAGCTGAGCAGGAAAGCGTCCCTGGCCTGTTCCAGTCAAGCCAGGAGGGACTCCGTGATGGCACCAGGAGCTCTTGCATGATAGAGGTGGGAACAGGCAGAAACATCAAGTGCTAAACCAGAGTGGGAAACAAAGGATGAGTCATTAGCCCTTATAACCCTGATGAACTGTTTACCTGACTTGTAGCCCAAGTGGATCAGCACCACTGGGAATTGTTTTCACTGGAAATCAGGGAGATTGTGGTGCAGAGCCAAGGCTTGTGGAAGGGATTGAAGACATGAGAGTGTCAGAGAGGAGGGACAAATGCTTCAACGGATATTTAAAGGCCCCAAGGGATGATCTTCCCTGAAAGAGCTGCCAAGCATTGAAAGAGTCTGCCCAGGGAAGGGGCTGAGTCACCATCCCTGAAAAAGTCCAAAAGATGTCTGGACATGGCACCTGGGGACATGGTTTAGTGGTGACGGTGACAGTTATGATAACTTGGGCTCCATGATCTTAGAGGTCATTTCCAACCTTAACTACTCTGATTCCATGGTGACTCAGTCACTTCCCTGGACATTCTCCTCCAATGCTCTACAACCCTCAGTTGCACAGACCCCACAGGCAGTCAAGCCCTGTCCTGCCAGCCTGCACAGCCCAGCTCTGCATCTCTCTGGCCCTGGGGACAGCAGGGATTACTCCTTGGGGACACCTCAGTTGATCTTTCATTGCCACCCACCCCAGCAGGCTCTGGAGCAAACCTGTTGCTTGCCTGGGATTTTGGGCACTTGGTACCAGCTTTCTGTGTTCCAGTGAGGAGTGACAAAGAGCCTCAGTGGGCACCTGGAAGTCACATCAACCTCCCAGTCCCTTGACAGTCACAGCTGGGCTCAGCACAATAGCTCCTTTAGGTCTGGAGGTTCTTTGCAGCAGCTTTTTAGCAGACCTGCCACCTGGGCCAGTAAAGGGGATGCTGAAACCTGTGTGAGCCTTGTCAGCCTTGGCTCCTGTAGGACAATAAGGAACTACAGAATCATAAACAGTTTGAGTCAGAAGGGCCCTTATAGGTCATCCAATCCAGACCCCTGCAATGAAAAGGGGCATTTTCAACTAGATCAGGTTGCTCAGAGCCCCATCCAAGCTGCCCTTGAATGTTTCCAAGGGTGGGGCACCAACCACCTCTCTGGGCAACCACCCTCAGTGTAAAAGTTTCTTCTTTATATCTAGTTGGAATCTGCCCTCTGTAAGCTTAAAACCATTATCTCTTATCAAGCCCATCAAGCTCATCTGCCCAGGACCTACTGAAAAGTCTTTCAGGTGCTCCTGACAAGCCTTGACCAAACCAGATGAGCCATGAAAGGTCCCTTGACTGTTCCAGGTGTGTGGTGAAGTGTCCTTGTTTGGGCCAAGTGCTCCTGTATGATAAAGGTGGGGACAATCCTGACCATAACAGGTGGGGATCACAGGACAATCACCCACTCCCTGAAAGCCTTGGAACATTCCCTACGTGAATTGTATGTAGCACAAGTGGAACAATTCCCAAACATTTTGGAAACTCCAGTAATTACTGACATGAGGATGGAAATTCAGCAGAGAACTAAAGCCAGTCACCCTGTGACCCCACAAACAGAGGTCCTGAGGGAGGCCCCTGGAGCTCCCCAGCACCTCCCTCTCAGTGGGCACCTCTGGGAGCCTCTTGGAGCTCGGGAACCCTCAAGTTTGCAACACTCCAAAGAGCGTCGCTGATGCCCAGGACAATTCTGATCCCCCCTCAACAAACACACCCCTCCAGGTGACCCCCTTGTCTCTTGGGAAACACAAAGGGATGGGATGGGAGTGTTTCACTGACAACCAGGAGAATTGTGGATGGGCACCTTTACACACACAGATATTGATGTGTCCAAACATCTCTGCCTGTGTGTGTGTGAATTGAGTGTGGTGTGAATGTTACTGCGAATTTATAATTAATTCACTGTTAACATTGCTAATCAATGCTATTGAATCACTTGAGAACTGTTCAGTTGGTCAGTGATTAAGTACTACTAATTTCTTTTGCTCCCTTTTGTATCCAAATCCTTTGTACCCTGATCCTCTTTCATCCCATGTCTCTGTGTAAATCATTCCCTTTCACTAAAAAAAGAAAAAGAAATAAATAGTTTTTCTGTGTTTTAATGAGCCCCACTGTGTATTTGGAGATGAGTCCATGATCCTCAAGTAGTGAGACAAAATTTGAAATACTGCTCAAGAAGTCAGAAGCCAAACTCCAAGTTCCTTGAAGCACCAATGACCCCACTGAGGGCAGGCACTGACAAAGCCTCCCCAGGGACTCCTTAGAGCAGATCCTTGGAGGCCCTGATTGCAGGGAGACAAAGGTTCTGTGCAGGCACCTGCAATGCTGAGAAAACCCTGGGCTGGTTGGAGGAAGCACAAAGGCCAAGGCCTGAGCCCCAGGTCCTGGGACAGCAGGTCCTGTCCCTCACTGGTGGCTCAGGGCTGTTTGTGGGGCAGTGGGATGGGAGGGGGAGGAACAACAAATGTCAAAACCTGTGCAACCCCTCCCAGCCTCCTCAGGGAGAGGTGAGAAAGAAGCAAAGTCCAGAACTTCCAAAGAAAGTTCCTTCTGGTGGCCTCAGTGGCTGAGGCAGCTGCCAGAGTGCAGGGGACAAAGGCCTGGGTGCCTTTGTGCCTTCCAGCCCTGCCAGAGCCCTTGGTCATCTGTCCTGCAGCCTGTCCTGCCCTGTCCCTGCTGCTCCTCTGGCCTTGCAGGCTGCACACACCCATCCTGCTTTGCCACCAGCCCTCCCAGCAGCATTTCTGTGCCCTCACTGATGTCTCTGCACCATCTCTGGCTGTTCCCTGGAACACAAAGTCATGGGATGATACTGACATCCTCTGGGTGACCTCTTGCACCTCAAGACTACACTGTGAATTACGTTTCTTTCTCCATACCCCTACTGTAAATCATCCAAGTTTGACTTTGTGGGTTTCCTTCCCATTCCACTACCAAGAAAAGCTCCATCTTGGCAGATCTCCTCTGGACCCTCTCCAGTTCTTTCTCATTCTTCCACAATGGGAAACATCACTGACAGACAGACCAGCCCAGCTGTGGTGACACCAGAGCTGAGTCCAGGGAGGTGACAACTCCCTTGTCTGGTTTGTCACACTGTTGCCGGGACAGCCCCATGTCCATCTGTCCTTACTAACTTTGATCCTGAGCCCCTGTGCCTCAGGACATCCCTCACACAGGCCAGGGCCTTCTCCTCAGGGTCACTCCAGAGCTGTTCAGGTCCCTGCCCTCATCTCTGGGTCATTGTGCCCCCAGGGCAGGACTGGCCTCTTTTCCTTCTAAAACTCCAGCAGGTTTGTGTTGGCAGAGCCCAGAGCTCCTCAGGGCCCCTGAGAGGGACTCTCAGCTGGGGCAGCTCTCAGGGTGTGTGCACAGGTGGCTCAGCTGCCTCTGGGTGCCCAAGGCTGCTGCTGCCTGTCAGGGAGGTGACAGATGTGACCTGGCAGCCCCTTCCCAGCCATGGCCCCCTGGAGATGCTGAGGCCCAGCTGACTCCTCACAGCATTGCCACCCATCTGCTCCTTGTGTGCCATGAGCTGATCAGGTCCAGGTCACCTCACATTCCTCTCCCAACACCTTGTGCCTGCTCTGGGCCCTCAAGGTCCTTGTCCTGCTCCCAGGGGCTGTGTGGGGGCAGTTAATGGTCAGGGGTTGGGGTTTAGAGCTCAGAGTAGGGATTAGGCAGAAATTTAGGGAAGCTTGGTGTTTTACTGACACTGACTGGTTCATATTTAGAGACCAAGTTTTTGGTCTGGGTTAGGATTAAAGCTTGGGGTTCCATACTAATACTACAAATGTGGGATTGGGATGGGTATTAGAGTACAAATAAGAGTCTGGAATGCTTGGTTTGGCCTTTTCCTTTGAGGTCAGGTTGAGGTTGGGATTACAGCAGTGGTGGTGGAGCTGGAGTAGGTTTGAAAGTTTTCCTCCAGCAGCCCCATGATGAGGCTGTTCCCAAGCACAGTCATGGGGCAGATCAAGAGAGAGAGGAGAATGAGATTTTCTGAGGGTTCTGGACAGTCCTCATTTCAACCAGCAAGAACTGCAAGGATGATGTCTGAATTTCCTAGTCCCTTTTATCAATGGAAATATTTATTCTTCCCTTTAACTTCTTTATCTCCTTTAATCTTCATGTCCCCTCTGCCCTGCTTGGACACCTGTGACTGAGAGCATTTGTTTCTCTGTTGGGTGCTCACTGAAGCTGTGCAGGCAGCTCAGAGGGGTGACCCATGGAGGTGTGTGTTCCTCTGGCTGCATCCCACTGCCCAGCTGTGCTCTGTGCTCTGGGAAAGGGCAGGAATGCTGCCTGCTGGAGGGCAAAGCTGCTGCTGCCTGCAGAGCCCTTTCTGCCTGCACAGGGGAAATGCTGCCCAGCCAGGCTGCTTTGCTGCTGGGCAGGGAAAGGGACAGGCCAGAATGGAGGGCTGGGGGATAGAACAGACAGGGGCATTTGCAGTGAACTGGATGAGGCAGGTGGGAGAAAGCTGATTGGGATATTGGGGCTTGTTCCAGAAGTCACACCCAGGAATGTCAGGGCTCTGACAGGTGCCCACACCTGAGCTGGGCTCATGCCCTGCTCACACTCCCAGGGCTGTTCAGAGACACGAGTCCTTCCCTTGCGCACACCCAGACAGTTCCTGGCAGCAGTTGCAGTGTCTCCCTGGGCTCCTGCTGCCACTGCCAGGGGTTGGAGGCACCTCAGCCCTGCTGTGTGTCACTTGCTCTGCCCCGTCTGAGATGTCCCATGGCCTGAGGGATGGACATGGGGAGCTCTGCATTCAGAAGCACATCCCAGGGTTGCATCCAAGGGGTTTCCCAGAGGATGTGACTCTCAAAGTGAAGTGACCTCACAACACTGCCTGTCCCACCCCCAGGAATAGCTGATGTTGTTTCTACTCACTGAGGTTCATCTCCCCCCCACACACAATTCACATGTTGAAGTCAACTCAGTACAAAGCAAACATGGACTTCTGACCTGGTTACTTGATGTCCCTCCAGGGAGAAACAACCAACTTCTTGCAGGTGGTGTGAGAGGCGAGTGCCGGTAATGGGAGTTGCAGGGTCACCTGCCCAGGAGTACCTTCCCAGGCTGTCCATGGAACAAAGACAGAGCCCAGGCCCTGCTCTGCTGGTCCTTCAGGTCTGTCCCAGCAGCTCTGGCTGTGTAAGCAAACTACTGCATGCCCACATCCTGCACACTCACACTCTGCAACTGGGCACTGGGATTTGCTTTGCCAGGGAACTTCCTTGGGCACCTTCCTGACAGTGACTTTGGAGAAAGACCAAAACCTTCCTGCCCTGCCCTCAGGAGATGCCCTTTCCTGATGGAGCTGCTGTTGTGCAGCCCAGCTGTGTCCCAGCAGTGCCCACGGCCTGTCCCTGCCAGTGATCCCAGGATGGACATGCAGCAGGATGTGACCAAGCTGGCAGAGCACTCAGGCGTGGCACCACCAGCAGGGCTGGAAAGGAGAGTGTGGAGTTGGAAAGTGCAGATGTGGAAGGAGCAAGTCCCCTTGGCCCTGGTTGTGCTGCTGTGCTGGGAGTTTCTTAGTCCCATCTCTGCACACAGACACTGACGCTGAAGTCAGGGGGCAAAGGAATCTTGGACACACAGAAAGCAGGGAAGGGTATTTATTTAATTCAAATGAGTAAAAACCACGTCCTTTGAAAGTCTTTGCATTACGAAAGAATGGTAGATATTGATGTAGAAATTCTGAGTAATGACATACATTTGTGAATAATATTATAAACGTAGAAAAAGAACAAGAAAATGCAAAAAAGAATAAAATATTGAATAAAAATAATAAGGCTGAGATTGAAATGCATTAAATTCTGAATGCTCTGCAGAAGAAAAAGAAACAGTTTATTTCATCTGAAAAAGTACAGTCATTGTGATCCACAGAGCATCCTTGAGCTCCTGGTTCCTCAGGCTGTAGATGAAGGGATTCAGTGTTGGAGGAACCACCGAGTACAGAACTGACAGTGCCAGATCCAGGGATGGGGAGGAGATGGAGGGAGGCTTCAGGTGGGCAAACAGCAGTACTGAGAAACAGGGAGACCACGGCCAGGTGAGGGAGGCACGTGGAAAAGGCTTTGTGCCGTCCCTGCTCAGAGGGGATCCTCAGCACAGCCCTGAAGATCTGCACATAGGAGAAAACTATGAAAATGAAACAACCAAAACCTAAACAGGCAGTAACCACAATAAGCCCAGGTTCCCTGAGGTTGGAGTGTGAGCAGGAGAGCTTGAGGATCTGTGGCACTTCACAGAAGAACTGGCCCAGGGCATTGCCCTGGCACAGGGGCAGGGAAAATGTATTGGCTGTGTGCAGCAGAGCATTGAGAAAGCCACTGGCCCAGGCAGCTGCTGCCATGTGGGCACAAGCTCTGCTGCCCAGGAGGGTCCCGTAGTGCAGGGGTTTGCAGATGGCAACGTAGCGGTCGTAGCACATGATGGTGAGGACACAATACTCTGTTGTTATGAACAACATAAAGAAAAAGAGCTGTGCAGCACATCCCATGTAGGAGATGGTTGTGGTGTCCCAGAGGGAGTTGTGCATGGCTTTGGGGACAGTGGTGCAGATGCAGCCCAGGTCTGTGAGGGACAGGTTGAGCAGGAAGAAGTGCATGGGGGTGTGCAGGTGGTGGTCGCAGGCTACGGCGCTGATGATGAGGCCGTTGCCCAGGAGGGCAGCCAGGGAGATGCCCAGGAAGAGACACAAGTGCAGGAGCTGCAGCTGCCGCGTGTCTGCCAATGGCAGGAGGAGGAACTGGCTGATGGAGCTGCTGTTGGACATCTGTTGCCTCAGGGTATGGTTATCTGTTGAGAATGAAAAAGCAGAACTGAGTTAGGCCAGACATCATCAGCAAAACATATTGACTCTGTCATGGCAACTCTACATTCAGGGTGTTTTTTTCTTAAGAAGCCCTCTCTGCATCCCCCTCTCCTGAGCTCTGGTCTTTTCTGCCTGATGGGGGCATTGGGAGCAGGGACCATGTGATGGGCTCCTGAGGAGTCTTTGCTCTGCAGAGTGGGGGAACTTGAAATGCAGAGTCATCTCAAATTAAATGGACTTGGAATTCATCAAAGAGCTGTTCAAATTTTGTCCAAATTTAGAATTGATTTTAAGGATTTCTTTGTATTTGTTGATTTAATTCCACCCACTACATTTAGCAGCTGTTGTGGATGTTTGATATCCCTGAAATTTCTACTGCACTGCAGGTCAAGTCATGTGGGTCCTGAGGGTCAAAGGAAGGCTCCCTTAGGGCAGAGAGAAGAGCTGCTCTGCCTATCAGAGCTGTTCTCAGTTGCCCTGGGCTGACAGCTTGGAGCTGGATGAGCATCATGCTGGACTGTTCTCCTAAAACAAAACTGCACACTGCTGAGAGCAGAGGAATCCAGGAATCCAGGGTCAAAGAGCAGAATGACAGACTCCTCACCTCTTTCATCCCTCTGCTCCCAAATTGAGACTCAGAGCAATCCTTGCAGTTGCCAATCAGCCTTTCCATGGATTTAGCACAGAGGTGTTTTTGCATGGGGATCAAAGGCAGCACTTTGTGAGACCTCTGCCCTTCTAGAGTGCACCCTGCAGCCCTGCAGGACACCCAGGGAAGCAGCTGAATGTCCAAAAGTTGCCTGGAGGGCACTTGGGCACTTTTCTCCCACAGACATATTCCTCCCACAGGTCCAAAAGGGTTTGTGTCTGAACAGGAATCTGCCACCCCCAACCGCCCTATATGGGCTCAGAAAAGCCAATGGTGAGAACAAGGACAGCACAGACAACAGGGGATGGCAGTGAAATGCCACAATGCCCCTGCCAAGGGAGGAGGGACACACAGAGACAGATGGAAATCAGAGGCTTATCCTTCCCTGGGCTCTGGCTGCTGCAGAGCAATGCCCACCTGAGCCCCCACAGGCCTGAGGGCAGAGGCTCTGCTTAGGCTGGGAAAGGAGCCCAGGGAGGAGTTGGCCAGGGGAAGGTGTCTGTGCCACAGGGCCAGCAGGGAGGTGCCCACATGCCCCTCCCCAGCATTTGTGGCAGCAGCTCTCTCTCCCTCCCTGCCTGTCTGTGCTGTGAGGAGTTGTTCCTGCCAGCAGCCACCTCCCTGTGCCCAGCTCAGCTCCCTCCAGTGCTCACACAGCCCATGCCCAACCCACTGCCCAGGGGCAGCTCTGCCTGTGCAGGGGCTGGAGAGCAGATCCCAGACAAGCTGAGGTGTCTGGGGAGGGGAAGGTGTTCTGAGTGGATGTGCTTCCTGAGAAGTGCCCTTGGACATGGCAGGAGGTAGAGCTGAAGCTGAGAGAAGCCCAGAGCCATTGTAGCTGAAGGACCCTGCCCTGCCCTGCTCATCCCTGCCCTGCTCATCCCTGGCCTGCCAGGAGGGGGTCACTCCTTCCACCCACACCTCTTCCCGGCAGGGCCATGGGGAGCTTCTTGGCCAGGCTGAGGTGTTCCTGGCAGGCAGAAGAGCCCCTGCCCCAGTACACAGAGCCCTGGGCTGCAGGACCCTGCCCTGCAGGACAGCCCTGGGCACCCCTGGCTGCACCCCCACCCTCTGCCACATCCCACTGCCATTCCTGCCAGAAGGGAAACTTCTTGCCCTGTGCCTCTGATGCTCCACACCAGGAAATCCGGGAGAGCCATCCTGGCAGGTCTTCTCAGTGGTAGCATTTGGCAGGTGTAAGAGACACTTCTAGGAACTCACCTGCACTGGTCTGCAGCCAGAGACTTACCCTGGCAAAGGGCTGTGAAGATTCCTCTCCTGATGAGCTCTCACCTCTCCTCCCACTCCAGGACAACTTTAAACTGTTTCTTACTTCCCTTGTCTGTCTTTAATGCCTGCAGGTCCTGCCCTGCTCTGCCATATGGCCACCTCCTCTCCACTGAAGAACTGTGGGAGTCCTTCTGAAAGATCCTGGATGCTGTGGGATGTGCCAGCTTTAGGAGATCCTTGCAGGAAAGGAAGGTTAACTTTCCTATAGCAAGAGAATTCTTCTTTCAAATACTGTGGAGGTTTCTCCTTTAATGAGAGCTCAGTCTCCTCCCAGCCCAGGCTGCCTCTCACCTCTGTCACTTCTCTGCTGTGCCCTCGGTGTGTGCAGGCAGTGCCCTGAGCCCTGCTGGGCTGTGCACAGGAGCTGCTCCTGGGCAGAGCTGTCTCTCTGCAGCGCTGCCCGCTTGCCAGGAGCTCCCTGTGTGCCAGGAGCCCGGCCCAGCTCAGCAGCACAGCAACAGCCCAGGGCATTTAATGGCCCTCTGGGGGGTTTGGTGCTGAGTCCCTGAACATCAGACCCTGAGGAACCTCCTGAGAAACCAAAGTCAGAATCAAACTGTAAAGTTGCTTGTAGTGCTAATGGGTCCTTCTGAGGAATCCAACTGAGAAAACATCTCCAGTTTCTTGTAAAAGCACAAACCCGGAGACAGTGATGACAGGTCACAGAATCACAGAACCATCAGGGTTGGAATAGACCTTCAAGATCCTCTTGTCCAACTCTGAATGAAAAACCGCCATAATCACCCCTAAACCACTTCCCAGAGTGTTACATCCAGGTGCCATGTGAACACTTCCAGGGACACCACAACCTCCCTAAGCTACTTATTCAAATGCCTATATACTTATTGAAAAAATATTTTTAATATCTAACCTGAACCTCAACTGAGGCATTTAAGGGTCATTTCCTCTCATCTGGTCACTACAGCCTTGATAGATTAGAGAAAATCCCACCCCACCCAAACCTCATTTTGGGTATTTGCAGAGAGCAATGAGGTCCTGTCTGGGCATCTTCTCCTCCAGACTCCAGAACACCAGTTCCTTTAGCCATTCCTCATGACACATTATTTCCAGACTCTTCCCAAGCTCCATTCCCTTCTCTGGACACACTCCAGGCCCTCAAAGTCCTTTTTGCAGTGAGGGGCCCAGAACTGGACACAGGACTTGAGGTGGGGCCTCACCAGTGCCCAGTGCAGAGGGACAATCAGTGTCCTGGTCTTGCTGGCCACACTATTTTCCACACAGGCCAGGATGCCTTTGGCCTTTGCACCCACCTGGGCACACTCTGACTCATATTCTGCTGCTCTCCAGCAGCACCCCTGTCTTGGTTTGAGATAAGCAGCTGCCAGCCTCCCCCAAGTCCAGAGAGAAAAGCCTCCCTCCTAACACTAAGGGAAGGGAGGAAAAGAGAGGGGAAAGGAGAAAACCACTTCAGACCACGTTTATACTAAAACTACATATATTTCTACAGGAAGGAAGGGAGAATTAAAAGAGAGTACAAATATACACTCACAAAAGTCTGCAACAACACATTCCCCATTTCTCAATGAACACATTACTTAAGAAAGAACTTATTCCCCAGGGAGGCAAACTCAAGCAGAAAGGAGAGACCCAGAACAACACATTTTACTTTCCTGAGATACCCAGTGAGCCAGTGGTGGGCCTGGTCCTCTCCATCCCCCCTGGGACAGCATCGTGTGTCCTCCCAAGAGGAGGGCTGAGAAGCGACTGCCTTAACCACTCCCACACTGGTTCCTACTTCCCTGGAGATGATGTCATAATGTGGTATGGAATACAAAATTACTGGCTAGAAGAGGTCAGCTGTTAGCTCAGCCCAGCTCAAGTCAGCTGACAGCTTCGGCCTAGTCCAGACTTCAGAGCCCAAATCTAGGCCCACCTAGGTGAGTCCATAACAACCCCCAAGTCCTTTCCTGCTGAGCAGCTCTCAAACAACTCTGCCTCCAGCCTGGAGTATTCCATGGGATTGTTGTGACCCAAGGTCAGGACCTGACACTTGGTCTTATTGATCCAGCTTGTCCACATCCCTCTGTAGAACTTTCCTGCCCTCCAGCAGACCCACAATCACACCCACCTTGGTGTTGTCCACCAATTTACTGAGGGTGCACTCCATCTCCTTGTCCAGATCGTCAATAATGATGTTAAACAGGACCAGCCCCAACACTGAGCCCTGGGGAACCCCACTAGTGACCAGCCCACCTGGATTTAGTTCCACTCCCCACCACTCTCTGGGACATCAGACAGTTTTTCACCCAGCAAACAGTTCCCTCATCCCAGCCATGAGCAGCCAGTTTCTGCAGGAGATGCTGTGGGAGGTGGTGCCAAAGGCTTGACCGAATTCCAGACAGACACATCCACAGCTTTTCCCTCATCTCCTGAGTGGGTCATTTTGTCATAGAAGGGGATCAGGTTTGTCAGCCAGGACCTGCCTTTCCCAAACCCACACTGACTGGGCCTGATCCCCTGGTTGTCCTGTTTGTGCTGTCTGATGGCACTCAGGATGATCTGCTCCATGGACTTCCCTGGCACCAAGGTCAGGCCTGACAGGGCTGCAGTTGTCCAGATCCTTCTGGCTTTGCCTGCAAATGGGTGTCACTTTGGCTGATTTCTTTTCAGCTGGGACTTCTCCAGTTCACCAGGACTGCTGGGCAATGAGTGAAAGTGGCTTGGCCAGCTCTTTCTTCAGCTCCCACAGTACCCTCAGGTGCATCCCATGTGGGCAGGGACTTGTGGGGTTCTCATTGACACAGCAGGTCACTGACCATTTCTCTCTGGGTTATGGGGGCTTCACTCAGCTCCCCATCACCACCTTCCAGCCCTGGGATCTGGGTATCCTGAGCACAACTGTGTTTGGTGTTAAAAGACTGAGACAAAGAAGTCATTAATTTCCTCAGCCATTTCCTCCTGCCCTGACCCTGTGCTGCCTCTGCATCCAGCAAAGGATGGAGACTCTCCTGAGCCCTCCTTTTGCTGCCCATGGATTCAGAGACACATTTTTTGCTGTCTTTAACTGCAGTGGCCAAATTCAGTTCCAGTTTGTCTTTGGCCCTTCACATTTTCCCCCTCCATAACTTCACCATATCCTTGTAGTTCCCCCAAGATTTCTGCCCCTCTTTCCAGAGGTGACACACTCTCTTTTTCCTTTTGAGTTTTAGCCCATGTTCTCTGTTTAACCAGGCCATAATTTTTGCCCCTGACATGTCTCAGGCCACATGGGCACAGCTCCTGGAACTTTGAGATTTCCTTCTTAAAACACCTGCAGCCTGGCCAAAGTCTGTCAGCTGTCAGTCCAAGGTGTCAGTTCTGCTGGTGCCCCTCCTTCCTTCACCCACAATGGAAATCTCCATTATTTCATGGTCTCTGTGCCCAAGCCAGCCCTGACCACCACATCACCCACCAGCCACAGAATCACAGAATGCTTTGGGTCATGAGGGACCTTAAAGAGCATCTCGTTCCAAGCCCATGGGCAGGAACACCTTTGACTAGACCAGGTTGCTCAGAGCCACATTCTGCTTGGCCTTGAACGACTTCCAAGGATGGAGCAGCCAGAACTTCTCTGAGCAACCTGTGCCAGGGCCTCACCAGCCTCACTAAAAAGAATTTCATACCAATATCTCATCTAACCCTTCCCTCTATCAGTGTGAAGCCATTTCCCCCTTGTCCTGTCACTCCAGGCCTCTGTAAATATGGATGGAGCTGCTCCATCCTTCTGATCATCTTGGTGCCTCCTCTGGACTCACTCAACAGCTCCATGTCCTTGCTGTGCTGGGACCCCAGAGCTGGAGGCAGCTCTGCAGGTGGGGCAACATCCAACCAGGTGTGTTCCAGCAAGGACAGTGTGGAACCTCCTGGAACCAAAGGGACATTGTGACGCCACAGAACCGCCTGGAATCAAAGGGGATATTGTGACACCACAGAACCTCCTGGAACCAAAAGGACACTGTGACACCACAGAACCTCCTGGAACCAAAGGGGACATTGTGACACCACAGAACCTCCTGGAACCAAAGGGACACTGTGACACCACAGAACCTCCTGGAACCAAAGGGGACATTGTGACACCACAGAACCTCCTGGAACCAAAGGGGACATTGAGACACTTTAGGGCTTCATGGGAACAAAGGAATCCAGGGAGACTTTGGAACCTCATGGAATCAAGTCATTGTGACACTCCAGGGCTTTTGGAACCCAAGGAAACCTGGGACACTGTGGATCCTCATGGAGCCATGGGGAAATTGTGACATGTGGGAACCAAAGGAATCCTCAGATAGTTTGGAACCTTCTGGAATCAAGGGGCCATTGTGACACTTCAGGGCCTCATGGAACCAAAGGAACCCTGGAATATTTTGGAACCTCATGGAATGAAGAGGCCACTGTGACACCTGAGGCCTCATCAAACCAAATGAACACAGGGACACTGTGGAACCTCTTGCATATAAGAGGCCATTGTGACACTGCAGGGCCTCAGGGAACCCAGGGAACACTGAGACATTTCAGAACCTTCTGGAACAAGGGGCTGTTGTTACACTGAGGAGCCTGATGGAATGAAGGGGCTTTGTGACACTGCAGGGCATCATGGAGCCAAAGGGGCTCTGGGGCACTGTGGAGCCTCATGGAATCAAAGGCCGTTGTGACACTGCAGAGATTAATGGAACCAAAGGAACCCTGGGAGACTGGAACCTCATGGAATCAACGGGCCATAGTGACTTGTGAAGAGCCTTATGGAGCCAAAGGGACCCTGGGGCACTGTGGAATCTCATGGAACTAAGGGCCCTTTGTGACTTGTGGGGAATGCTGGAATCTAATGAACCTCAGGACATTTTGGAACCTCATGGCATCAAGGGACCATTGTGGCACTGCAGAGCCTTATGGACCATGACAGGATGTTCTGCCCTGATCAGGCCCAGAATCCACTCAGAGAATGCAAACAATGCAGGTTCTCTGAGCTGAGTTACTGCGGGCAGCAAGGGGCTGTTTGGGTGTTGAATTCTGCTAAAACCAGCCTGGTTCACCAAACTACAAATGCCCATCCTGATTTTTGGAACAGGATCTGACAGATAAGCTGCTCACTGGCCTGGACATTCATGACTAGCAATCCCTCACTGTATAGCTCTAAAAGCTCTGTCCAACTTTCATATGGCAGATCCTTCCACAGACTGTCTTGAAGTGTGTGGAGCTTCTCCCATGAAGCAGGGATGGCTCTTCATGGTCACTGCCCATGGGTTAAGGGAAGGAGAGAGATCTGCTCTATTTAGTTGTGTAAGAGTTACATCAATCTCTGCTTAATGATCATTTCTTTTTGCTGGCTTCAACACAACTGTTTTAAAATAACTGCTTTGACACAGTGCACTGCACTATTTTATGCTATAATATACTCTACTAGGTGGTTTTTAGCTTTTCCACAGTGTACTGAATATTTAAGTAAATGATTAAGATCTTTCATCTGTTCACTTGTCTGTCCTTTTGTCTGTTCATTTCTCATAACAAATAACTCATTTTATGTATCTGATTGGCCATCATTAAAACCTGTAGGAAAAAAAGTGATTCAATCACAACTCTATAAATCTGCACAGTAAATCTGAGGCTAAGATTGGATTCAGTCACCCCCAGGCTCCTCTCTGAGAAGGAGTTTAGAAAGCAAGGAGTCCTTTCTGCCCCAACAGCTCAAAGAGACGTCTTCTCTAATAAACTCTGTCTAAAACTTCTTTTACCTCTGTTACACCATGAGCTTCCACACTGTCCTAGGACTCCTTTGGTTCTATGAGGCCCTGCAATGTCACAGTGATCCCTTCATTCCATGAGGTTGCAGAGTTACAATGATCCCATTGTTTCAATAAGACTCTGCAGTGTCACAATTCCATGAGGTTCCACAGTGTCACACTGGTCCCTTGTGCTACTCAAGGCCCTGCACTGAGACAAAGGTCCCTTAAATCCATGAGATTCCACAGTGACCCCGTGATTCCATGAGGTCCTGCAGTGTCACAGTGGTGGTGTCAGAGGTGGTGGAGCTTTTCTTTTTGTAATTATAAACAGAATGAGAAAGAAATAATGTCACCAAGGGCATATTGGAGGTCCAGACTGGACATGCAAAGAAAGGAATTTCCCTCCAAGAGAAATGCTCTGATACAAAGTGTCACAAAGATGGAGTCTGGATGAGCCCCAGGCTTTATGGAGGAGCCAGGGAGGAGGGAGAGATGTCAGTGCAGGAAGGGGCCAGCGAGGTGGGGCAGCCGGGGGATGCCGACAGCCTGCAGGGAAAGGGGCAGGGCATGGACACCGTAGGACAGCCTGGGCTGGAGAGGAGACAGGGATGTGCAGAAGCTGAAAGGCCCCAAGAGAGCCAACTTGTGCAGGCCTTTGGCCATGGCTGCTGTGTGTGCCCCTGATGCCATGAGGAGACAAGTGAGCCTTGCAGCCCTGGGGCCTCATTGCCTCCTTGTCCCTGCTCAGCAGCCTGGGAGGTGCCACCCCATCCTCCTGCCCTTGGCATTGCACATCCCACATGCCAGTGCCCCAGGAAGAGCCCTGACCAATGAGGGAGGGAATGGATCTCCCTTCTCAGGGGCTGGAGGTCAGGGCTAGGACCTTTGAATTCTGAAACACATCCAGTTTAACTCAGCATGAGAGACATCTTTGACTTGCTTGTCCGTAACTGTCATCACTGCCTCCAGTTTTCTGCTCTAGCTGGAATCTGGGGACACTTTCTCAGTCCTGTTCCTCAGTGGAACCCATTAACACTACAAGAAACTTCAGTGTTTCAATCTCAATTTGATTTCTTGAGAAGTTGTTTGAACTTACTCTGATGGACTGAGTTTAATGTAAACAACACAAATCCCCCAGAGAGCCATTAAATGCCCTGGGCTGTTGCTGTGCTGCTGAGCTGGGCCGGGCTCCTGGCACACAGGGAGCTCCTGGCAAGCGGGCAGCGCTGCAGAGAGACAGCTCTGCCCAGGAGCAGCTCCTGTGCACAGCCCAGCAGGGCTCAGGGCACTGCCAGGGCAGCTCAGGGACACCAGCAGGGCACAGACAGAGCTTAAAGGGGCTCAGCATTGGGAGGATGCCTGAGAGCTCATGGAGGAGAAATCTTTGCAGTGCTGGACACGGTGAGTCTGTGGGTGCAGGGCAATGCAGGGGCAGCTCCTGGAGACATCTCCTAAAGCTGGCGCAGCCCCAGCTGATATGATGTGTGAGGAGGGTGCTGTTGGTGGGCACTTTGGAATAGCTGTGGAGCCGGGGGCTGCAGCCAGGGGTGCCCAGGGCTGTGGGGCAGAGCAGGGTCCTGCAGCCCAGGGCGCTGTGCTGGGGCAGGGACTTTGCTGCCTGCCATGGTCAGCTCTCAGCCGGTCTGGGGAGCTGATCACAGGGCTGGGGGAGAAGGGCTGTGGGGAAGGAGCAACCCCTGGTAGGGAAGGGCAGGGTCCTTCTGCTTTCAAAATTGTGCTGTAGAGGCAAGGGCTACTTATAGCTCCAGATTAATGCAGAAAAATTCCCAGGGGCATTTGCAGGAAGCACAGCATGAGGGAGGTTGCCTTATGGGGAAAACTCCTTTTCTTACAGTTTTCCCCTCTGGATTGTCTGGGTAGGAAATGAGACAGAAATTCATCTCTGAGCTGAGCAAGAGACTCTAAAACCTGTAAACTGTTGCTTTTAGAGGTGCAGAAACCAGGGACTACCACAAACCACCACACTGTGGCTCACAGGCAGCATCAGTGTTGCTTTTGCAGACTCCTCAGGGTTGCTCTGACACTGGCATCAGAGCCTGCCCAGCCAGAGCTGCCCCTGGGCAGTGCCCTGTCCTGGGAGAGCTCTGCAAGGCAGAGCTGAGCACCCAGGACTGGGATGGGCTCTAGGAGCACTGCCAGGGGCCAGCCCTGGGCACAGGGAATCAGCTGCTGGCAGGAACAGCTCCAGGCAGCAGAGCCCTGGGCAGGGATTGGGGGGAAAGTTCCCCCAAGCACCCCTGGGGGAGGGGGCATCCAGACAGCTCAGGGCATCCTTCCCTGCAGCTCTGCTGGGCACTCTGTTCTGGGCCATGAAAATGAGGATTCCTCCAGGGGAACAGAAACTTCACCAGATGTGTCTTCTGAGTCATGAGTGCAGAGGTGGAACTTTTGCATTCAAGGTGAGTTCCATCTGAATGTCCCTTTTGAATGTCAGAGCTGTAATAAAAAATTTCCATGTCAGCAGTCTGACTCCTTGGCAGAACATTTGGCAAAATTTGACTCATTGATTTTGGATAAAAATCAGACTGGTTTTGTCAGAGAGCTTTAGGCTTAATTAATCCCTGTGTTTTCCTTTTCGGAACAAACCGTCTTCTAAGAAACAACACATGTCCAACAGCAGCTCCATCAGCCAGTTCCTCCTCCTGCCATTGGCAGACACGTGGCAGCTGCAGCTCCTGCACTTGTGGCTCTTCCTGGGCATCTCCCTGGCTGCCCTCCTGGGCAACGGCCTCATCATCAGCGCCGTAGCCTGCGACCACCACCTGCACACCCCCATGCACTTCTTCCTGCTCAACCTGTCCCTCACAGACCTGGGCTCCATCTGCACCACTGTCCCCAAAGCCATGCACAACTCCCTCTGGCACACCACAACCATCTCCTACATGGGATGTGCTGCACAGGTCTTTCTGATTTTTTTCTTCCTTGGAGCAGAGTATTCTCTCCTCATCCTCATGTGCTACGACCGCTACGTTGCCATCTGCAAACCCCTGCACTACGGGACCCTCCTGGGCAGCAGAGTTTGTGCCCACATGGCAGCAGCTGCCTGGGCCAGTGGCTTTCTCAATGCTCTGCTGCACACAGCCAATACATTTTCCCTGCCCCTGTGCCAGGGAAATGCCCTGAATCAGTTTTTTTGTGAAATCCCTCAGATCCTCAAGCTCTCCTGCTCACACTCCTACCTCAGGGAACTTGGACTCATTTTGGTTAATGTCTGTTTAGGCTTTGGCTGTTTCATTTTCATAGTTTTCTCCTATGTGCAGATCTTCAGGGCTGTGCTGAGGATCCCCTCTGAGCAGGGACGGCACAAAGCCTTTTCCATGTGCCTCCCTCACCTGGCTGTGGTCTTCCTCTTTATCAGCACTTCTGTGTTTTCCTACCTGAAGCCTCCCTCCATCTTCTCCCCATCCCTGGATGTGGTGGTGTCAATTCTTTACGCAGTGATTCCGCCAGCACTGAACCCCTTTATCTATAGCCTGAGAAACCAGGAGCTAAAAGACGCCCTGAGGAAAATGATGACTGGATGCTTTTCTGCAGCAAGAACCTGCCAGTTTTCTTCTCTACAGTGTTCATATTAAAACTCATGACTGCTCAGTTTGCCTTCGTGGTCAGTGGTTGGGTTTTTTTCCTAATGTTGTGCTCAATGAAATTATTTTACTCATCCTGTCATCTAAATCACTGTCTCATTTATTAATTTAACTCTTTCAATGTTTAATTGAGTAATTGTGCTATTTTTATATTTAAACAAAATAAACTCTCTTGCAGTAGCCTTTTGTGTCTGAGGAGATCATTGGAGATCATTGGATTTTTCCTTTCAGGCACCTACTGGGCAGTTCCATGTGTGGAGAGAAGGGCAAAAGAGTCCCAGCACAGCAGCACTGCCAGGGAGCACCAGCACTGGGCCTTTGCTGACCTGCTCTCTTTCCACTTGTACACTCTCCTGCAGAGCCCCTGGGCTGGACTAAGGCCTTGGTCCTCTGCCAGCTGGGACACAGACCTGCTGCATGTCCATCCTGGGCTCACAGGCAGGGACAGGCCATGGGCACTGCTGGGACACAGCTGGGCTCCACAACAGCAGTTCCATCAGGAAAGGGCTTCTCCTTAGCTCAGGACATGCAGTCTTAGGGCTTTTTGCAAAGTCACTCTCAAGAACATGCCAAGGGATAGACTCTATAGAGGCTCCTTGTTTGGCTTGTTCTCCAGGGGCTCATTCTGATGTGATCAGGGTTCCAGTGTGACCTTCAAGGGACTCAGGTCTGTTTCAGGTTTTGCTTGTTGGTGACCAGTGAGCTTGGAGATGTCAAATCATCCTTTTTATTCTCTCAATGGCTATAGAGAAGGTGACAGAGGTGGTGGGAGGTGAATGTTTAAGTGAACCAAGTTGGGAGCTGCCAGGAGAACACAGGAGACCTTCAGGGACAGTGTGTGCCAGGGATCAGCAATAAATGGAGGCCAGTGAGCAGAGACCTGTCCAGGGTCATGATGCCCACAGATAAAACTCTAAATCTGGGTGTGAACCAGTAAACAGAGCCCTGTAACTGCAGGGGCTACAGCAGGCAAAGGGAAAAATACCTGGTGAGTTTTCTGTGCTACCCTCAGTGAAGACACTACTACTACCCATGACAACAATAGCAGTAAGTAAATAAACCCCACATGAGGTGCACAACACCATTGCTCCACTGCTCACCACTCAGTGCCCAATGCCCAGCCCAGCCCAGACACAGATCAGCCCTGCCTGACCAACCCCCCATTAACACCCTGAGCACGGCCCTGCATCAATGGGAACATCCCTTGGGCCAGTTGGGCTCAGCTGTCCTGGCCCTGCTCCCTCCCACCCCTGTGACCCTCAGGAGATCTTTGGAGGCCATGATCTCACAAACCTCTCACAGATTCCAAGTCAAAACCCAAACCCAAAGCACCTTGAAAAACCTGCAGCCCCTGAAGCTTTAAGGAGGCCCCCAAGGGCCAATCCTGACAAAGCCTCCCCAGGGACTCGCCCCAGCAGATCCTTGGAGGCCACGACTGCAGGGAGGCAAAGGCTCTGGGCAGCAGCTCAGGTGCTGAGCAAAGCCTGGCTTGGCTGGAGGCAGCAGAAAGGCCCAGCCCTGACCCCCAGCCTGGAGAAGGCACATCCTGTCCCTCACACCTTGCTCAGGGCTCTGCTGGGGGCACTGGCATGGGGGGTGATGCTGAGGGCAGGACAAGAGAAAGAGAATCAGGAGGGGAGGGGGCAGATCAAGAAGCCAGTCTTTCAACAAAGAAATTGAAACGTGTGACACAAATGAAAACAGGAAACCAAAGTTACCTGGTCCCGCAACTCATAAAAACTTTCAAACTTGTGAATAGATTCCAGCTGCCAGCCAGGTGAGTGGATTTCCATCTGGCTGCTTCCATGCTGGGATAGTGGGGCTGATAGTGAGCAGTTGCAAGGTCATGAAGGCCAAAAGCTGAGATTCCTTTGCTAGAGATTCGGAAATTGAAAGAGGAATTTGAAAAGAAGGAGAAATTTACAGTCTCTGGAGATGACTCTTCTCAAGCGTGAGGGCAAGAGATCCATTTCAGGAAGATGTTGTGAACTCCCCAGGAAAGTGGAGCTCTGGAAACAAAAGTATCCAGTACTTGAGGGAATTACCTGCGCTGGAAATCATCTATAGTGACCTAAAAAGTGAAAACACCCCTAAAGACTCAGAGGATGTTCCTTGCACAATGGGCATGAGGAGGTTCAAAGAACTCCTGGATAACGTTCCAACAGCCTGATGGCATTGTATTCCCCCCAAAGGGATACACCAGGAGATGGCACCCTCCTGGCTCTGAAATGTGGAAGAAATTCTGGGTACTTCCTCACCCCCATGGCCCAGCAGCTCAGCTCTCAGGGGCAGCCCAGGAGATCAGTCCTCTCCTGCCCCAGCCAGAGGGAAAGGGAGTCCCAAGCACAGGCCATGTGGTGATCTCTGGTTCTTTGTCCATGGCCAGAGGGAGACATGAGGAAATGGGATGGTGAACCCACCTTTGAGCTGGGAGCCCATGGAGGTGAACTGAGAGGGAAGAGAGCTGTGGAGAAGGGGTCACCCAAGAAGGATGTCCATGTAGTTGCTGCAGGGACACAAGAAGACAATCAGAAATCTCCCAGGCATAAAAGGACTAAAATCAACTCTTTTGATCCTGGTGATGGGACTTCTGGTCTGGTATCACAGAGGTCAGACAGTGAATACTCTGGCCAAGAACAGGAATAGAGGGTCCCTGCCTTTGGTCAGGAGGAGGAAAGGGATGACCAGGCACACTGCACTGTGTGGATCCGATGGCCTGGCACAGCAGATCCACAGAGGTGTAAAGCTTTAGTAGACACTGGTGCCCACTGCACACTGATGGCATCAGGGCACAGGAGTGCACAACCCTCTGGATCTCTAGAGTGGCAGGGGATGCCAGGAGCTGTCTGTGTTAGAGACTGAGGTGAGTTTAGGAGGGGGCAAGTGGGAAAAGCCCCACATTGTGTCTGGCCCAGACTGGCCTTGTTTTCTGGACACTCTGCTCAAGGTGCTCCAGGACACCCATCGCAGACCAGCCCCTCCCAATGAGCATTCCCAGCACTGGTTTGTCACCCACCTCTGAGAGGTGATTTGTTCCTTCCCAGAGGGACATCAAGAGACTGGGCCAGAAATGCAAGAGATCCCAAGTCTTTGTCCCCTCAGGCACAGCATCATCTGTGCCACCAAGGGCTGTGAGCAGACCTGCTGTGCTGAGGCTCTGGGGCCTCGTGGCCTCCTGGCACAGCCCCAGGAAGGCTGGGCACTGTCACCCCTTGTCCTGCCCTCAGCATCACGCCCCATGCCAGTGCCCCCAGCAGAGCCCTGAGCAAGGTGTGAGGGACAGGATCTGCCTTCCCCAGGCTGGGTGTCTGTAACAGTTCATTTTGGATACATGGCCAAGACAAAGACAAATACAGAGAGTAATACACTACAAATTACATCTATTATGATACCAGTTAGTGGCAATGACCAAAAAAGATCAAATCTTGAATAGTTCGTTCAAGGAATTAAAACAACTTTAAATTACTTACTATTTGTTAAAACAGATTAGCAAAAGAGAATAAAAGAACGAAAATTCTCAATACTCATAAATGATACAAAAGGATACAATATAGTTGAGATGTAGTTGATGCTGCAGCAGTTGCTCCCTATCCCCGATGCTCCCTCGAGCAGACAGACCAGCACTGCAAGGCCCGGCAGCAGCGGGATGCCATCCATACTCAGCAGGCGTCCCCGCGGAGCCAACACGGGCTGGGTGCAAGGGTGGGTGTGGCTCAGCTCCCCCACTCCTGTGTCCCTGTTTATCAGCCATCCATCATACTGCAGAGGGCCAGGACACAGTGTAAGGTGATGTCTGGGAGGCAGCCAAGCACCGCCTGTTCATTGCATAAGTGGCAACAGTCTGAACATGTCGCCTGTTCGGTAGTGGTTGTACGACTCCTGCTCACATTATGTTCATCACATCATCAACTTCCTCTCCCCACTGTACAACCTTCACCAGTGTGTTCTCATGCGTGTGGCCAGGTCAGAGAGGAAAACGGCCTTGATAATGGAGAACTTCGAGTGTTATACAGTTACTTTGTATACTACTCTGCCTAGTTTCCCAATATGTATTTCTAGTTTCTCAGGAAAAACTTTCTTACCCCTCTGTGCTCCATTGATCATCTAAATTAAACGTACCCCCCTTACAGGGTCGGGGCTGGGCCTTTCTGCTGCCTCCAGCCAAGCTAGGCTTTGCTCAGCACCTGAGCTGCTGCCCAGAGCCTTTGCCTCCCTGCAGTAGTGGCCTCAAAGGATCTGCTGTGACGAGTCCCTGGGGAGGCTTTGTCAGGAATGGCCCTTGGGGGATCCTTAAATCTTCAAGGGACTGCAGGTTTTTCAAAATACTTTGAGTTTCCCTTTTGATATGGAGTCTCTGAGAGGTTGTTCAATTGAGCCCTTCAATTATCAGCTGTAACGAGTCCCTTGAGATTCTTCATCAGTATCAACACTCAGTGGGGCTCATTAATGCTTCAAGGTACTCAAAGCTTATTGAGGTGCTTCTTTTTGACACCCAGTCTATGAGAGGTTTGTGAAATCACGGCCTGCAATGATCTGCTTTAATTAGTCCCTTGAGAGGCTTTGTTAGTAACAGCCCACAGAGAGGCTTGTTAATGTTTCAAGGGACTCAACATTTATTAAGGTACTTTCCCTTTCCTTTCGAAACTGAGTCTTTGAGAGGTTTATTCAATCAAGGCTTCCAATTATCTCCTCCTACCAGTCAGTGAAGAGCCTGTATTGGGAATGGCCCTCAGTGGGACCCATTAGTGCTTTGAGATACTTTGTGATTTTCTTCTGGCTTTGACTTATGGAAAGGTTTGTGCAATCTCCTCTCAGGACCTGAGGATCAAGGGCTCAGCACCAAATGCACCACGGGGCTTGTTAAGATAAAGCAAGTCCTAACAGATCATGGCTCTTTCTGAGTTTGTCCTCTAATCAAGGAGAGTTAATTAAGAAAGATGCCTCATACAGTTTTGGAGAAAGGATAGAAAGAGCTTCTAACAAATGTGCATTCCTATTTTAAACTATGTGGATAATTACTTTTCTTTTTAGAGAAGAGGTGATTGCAGCATTCTGTGATTGATATTGACTCAGGTACTCTCCTAAGAAGGTCTGGACTAATTGGAGAGCAATCCCTTGAGGTCTGACAGTGTGGACAACCTTGCTTCACACCTCCCCAGCCCCATCATGTCTCTCATCAGTCAACTGGGACCTGCTTTGCTCTGAGAACTGGCTGAACACAGGCAAGAGGGATTTTTCCTCTATTTTTGCAGCAATCTAAACCTCCTAAGTTTCACCATTGAAAACACACTCCTCAACTCTGTGCCAGGTCCAAAGAGCCACCTTTGGGCTTCACCTTCCCAAAGCATAACCATGCAAGAAATGTCTTAGACAGAACAGAAATGAAACAAACACAACTACAAAGCTGTCTGAAGACAGAATTAGACCAATTACTGAGGGACAGGCAAACTTTTAACTCCCTGAAGCTCAAAGCCCAAAGTTGGTCTTTGAGAGGTGTGTGAGCAACCCAAGAGTGAGGGGAAGGGAAATGCAGAGAGCACTGGCAAGTGCTGCTGTGCAGACAGGCTGCTGGGAAGGGGACTTCAGCCACAGGCAGTTCAGGCACGACAGGTAAGAAGAGGTGAAAGGTGAAGCAGATGAAATGTGCAGCCCAAAGGACAAAATGCTGACAGTGCCAAGAGGATGGGAGGGCAACAGTTCTGCCCTTGCTGTTAATGCACATCCTGAAAACATCTCAGTGTGATCCCATGGGGAAACAGGGACATTTTATGACAAGTGTTCCATTGTTCCAGCTGATCAGGTCATGCTCAGACTTTTCAACATGTGTCAAATGTCTCAGGATTTCAGGCAGCTCCTCTGTTTGACCATCCGTATCCATGTGGTTCCACAGTGTCCCAAGGTCCCTTTGACTCCATGAGGCTCCACAGTGTCACACTGGCCCCTTGATTTCATGAGTTTCCACATCTCAAGGTTCCTTCAGTTCCATGAGGTTCCTCTGTATTCACAATACCCTTTACATTCCATGACGTTCCACTGTGTCTTGGGATCCCTTTCCCTTTCCTCTGCCCTCTCCCTTGTCAATTCCCATCCCCACCATTTCCCAATCTTGCCTGCTCCCTTCCTGTTCAGGTTGTCACCTCACCTCTTGTGTCTAACAAGGATGAGGCCAACCTGCCTTCCCCTGTTGCCTGGAATTTCTGGAAAACTTTCCAAGGCACGTTCCCTGGGTAGGGTCAAGAGGAGTTCTTTACTTACAGGGTTTGAGGTGTACAGAGGATGGAAAGCACACAGAGAGATGCACACCCTGCCCCCAGTACCCAGCTTGATGCAACACCAAACAACATCTTGGTCCTTGGAATTGCTTCCCACAAAGAGCTTGCCTTCTCTGAACAGATTCCAGGCCTCATGGAGGGCAAACCCTCCTGCCACACTCTGCCCTCTGACTGTGCTCAACCCTCTCTCTGTCTCCTGCAGTGGCTGTGCAGGGCCCTCTTGCCTCCATGCTAGAAAAGCATCCCCACCCATACCAAAATGCTCATGTGTGTGTTATCGTGGCACACCAGTCAGTATCCAATTGGCCACTGACTTTGGCATTTTCACATGTTGGTGTCTGGAATAGACACCACAGTAACTGGGTATTACATTAAAGCCAGTCAGGGCATTCATTTCAGCTGGGTACAAGCTAAACAAACCTTTGGAAACCATGATGGTACCAATTTATCTCCAAGATTGCAAACAGGATGTGAGGCAGTGCTCATGGGAGAGTCCACAAAACTAATCCTTCAGCTGCAGTGTGGCAAACAAACCACTTGGTGCTTTTTAACACAGGTCTCTTCCTCTGTGAGGCTTCTGTGAGCTCACACACTGAGTAGATGACAAAACATTATAGAGACAAATTCAAGGCAGACAAATTCGATCTTACAATCTCATGAACTTTTGTGTTGACTCTCAAACTGAATTCAGGGCAGTCTTTTTCACAAGTTGCAGCAATCGGAGAGGACACAGGAATATTCCCAATGGTGTTCACAAAATGCTGCAAAACTATTGGGACAAAATATATACAAAATGTGAACACTGCAAATAATCAATATCACAAAACAATACAAGCTTTCAATTCTATTGCTGCATTATCTTCTTAGTGAATCAGCTGTAAAAGGAAAACTCAGTTCAGTGTAAGGAGGTTCACAAATAATCAAACTAACAGTAAAAATCTGGAAAGCAATGAAAGACACCTGAAATACAGTAATTAACAGTCACTGTATTGTCTGGTGTTTTGACAATATTATTAGAATTAGATTAGCCATCCATCTTTTGGGAGTCTTTTCACTTCCCTTCTGGGCTGTTTAAAAGTAAATTGACATTAAACCCCTTACAAAACAATCGTGCTTATAACCATGGCAACAAAACCTTCTTTGCCCCCCCCCTTTGCTGACTTTGGCAATAACTTTGCAGGAGAGGGAGGTAACCACAGTGACCAGGCAGTGGCACAGCCAGCCTGGTTTCTGGGCCTGTGTTGCCAGGACTGAAATGGTACCTGATTTGGACTAGAATATGTTCCAGTTGCTCTCTGAGCCTCAAGACAGAAAATGCGGGAATGTAGCTCAGGGCTGAGAAGGTGCCAGCTCCTACTTTAAATGTAAGGAACTCCATAGCTCTATAAAATCTACAGATCCATAAAATCCTAAGAGAACACCCCATTGGCTGCCCCTGACAGCAGGACCAGGGCCCTCCCCAGCCCCTGTGTTGCCCCTGCTCAGACACCCCCAGTGCTGGTTCCCTTGGGGGCCCCTCAGCATCACCCCCACACTGAGCTGCCCTGCTGGGGCCTGCAGAGCTGCCCATGGCAGCAGCTCCTCTGGGATGGCACAGCCCCTCCTCTCCATCCCTGCAGAGCTGCCCATGGCAGCAGCTCCTCTGGGATGGCACAGCCCCTCCTCTCCATCCCTGCAGAGCTGACCATGGCAGCAGCTCCTCTGGGATGGCACAGCCCCTCCTGTCCATCCCTGCAGAGCTGCCCATGGCAGCAGCTCCTCTGGGATGGCACAGCCCCTCCTGTCCATCCCTGAGCCCTGCCCCTGGCAATGGGCCCCCAGGGCTGCCCTGCCCAAAGCAGCCCCTCCAGACCAGGCCCCGAGACACAACTGGGGACACCACACATGATGCTTTTAGGAAACAGCTACAAGCTTTGCTTGACTCTTGGGAGGGGTCATTGTTTTATTCTAAGTGTTTAGAGTTACCCCCTTGGGGGCAGCATGTCCAAAAGGCCACTGTTGTGTTCCATTTGGAGGCAGAAATATTTCCCAAAGGAATCCAGGTGTCACAGACGGTGCAGTGGAAGCTGCCAAGTCACCCCAGTGTTCAGCCCTGCCCTGACTGGCACCACCACTGCCCTTTCTCACACAGCTCTGGTGAAGAAAAAGATCTCAGGGTTTAGTTTGTAAACAAGGAACCCTTGAAAAGACCAGTTTAGGACCTGCCAGCAAGGTCATTCAGGAGCAACCAGCACAGGAGTGGGCAGGAACTGTTGGCCAGAGGTCCATCTAAGAGGGGAGGGTGGATATTTTAATTTTATTTGACAGTACAGAGGCAATTTCTGGGGTGGCCTCTGGAATTTTATTCTATTTCAAGAGCACCAGCAACAGGGCTGTGTTTGAGTTCTGGGAATGAGGCCTGTATGGCCCTAACTCTCCTTGACTTATTGCTCAGGGGCTTGTGGGCATTCCAGTGTCTGCTGATCACTACACCTGAGACAGAAACACTGAGTTCACTGTCACAAATACACTGTGGGTGGCTCTGATCAAAAGAGGCAATTGCAATTTTACTGATAAAATTCAGGTGGCAACCAGTAGCCATGAGTAAAAAATGAAAAAGTAAATTTATACAGCATAAAGTTTTATTAACAAAAATCAGATCTGTTCCAGAAATGCCTTTGTGCACTGCCTGTTTTAGATGGATGTTCCTGTGGTTCCATGGGAGCCCGAAAATGCTACTCAGCCCATCATTGTCACACCTGCAGCATCAGGGGCTGCAGGAGTAAAGGGGACCCTGCAGGGAGGCTTCAGATCTGTTCCCTAAATCCCGTTCTGAAAGGAGATTGGATGAGGGAGAGCCCAGCAAATTCTCAGTGAGAGACAGGCAGCTGCCAGCAGGTCCAACCAGCACACTGGAGTTACACCATCTGATCTCTGCTGGGGGGTCCCTCTGGGCTCTGACACTGCCCCAGACCCCTCTCCCAGCCCCTCGCTGGCCCAGAGGAGCCACTGCCCGTGCTGGGATGCTCAGGGACCACTGGGCTCTTGCCAGTGGCTTCCCTGCCCAGACAAGCAGGGCTGCCTGAACTTCTCATCCATCAACACCCCAAGTCCTTCTCCTCAGGGCTGCTCTCAATCCATTCTCCACCCAGCCTGTGTTTGTGGTCCATAATCATGTGACAAACTCTAATGCATGGGAATAGAACAGACTGGGGCTAAGCCTTATCCTCCCAATCCCCAGAAGCAGAGGAAGGTTTGTATTCTGAGGAGGTTTTGTGTCAGGGACCAGAGCCGTGTCTGGGCCTGTCATGTTTGGTCTGTGGTTGTGCTTGTTGATTTGGTGTGAGAAAATTCTGCAGAGTTTGCCTGTGGAGAGCTCAGGCCTGGAGAAAGAGCCATCAGTGTGAGCTGGAAGTGCTGAGAGCTTGGGCTGTGCCCCAGGGACAATAAAGGGCAGAGCTGTTGTTGTCCCGGAGTCAGCCCTTGAGCTGCTGCAGCCTGGGCTGGTGCAATGGGCACGCAGGGGCTGGTGCTGCAGCTGGCAAAGCTGCCCTGCAGAGAGAGAGGACAGGAGGGGTGGGCTGGGCTGGGGGTGAGGAGGCCCAGCTGGGCCTGGTTTGGTGCAGGGCACGGCCTGAAGGGGCAGTGCCTGCCTGCCCTGGCGCCAGTGCCGCTGCACCTGCTGCTCCTGCCCCGCGGGCTGGGGAGATTGCAGGGCTGGGGATGTGCTGTGTGTGTGCCAAGGAACAGGATCCATTGGCCTGGGGAGATTGCAGGGCTGGGGATGTGCTGTTTGTGTGCCAAGGAACAGGATCCATTGGCCTGGGGAGACTGCAGGGCTGGGGATGTGCTGTGTGTGTGCCAAGGAACAGGATCCATTGGCCTGGGGAGATTGCAGGGCTGGGGATGTGCTGTGTGTGTGCCAAGGAACAGGATCCATTGGCCTGGGGAGATTGCAGGGCTGGGGATGTGCTGTGTGTGTGCCAAGGAACAGGATCCATTGGCCTGGGGAGATTGCAGGGCTGGGGATGTGCTGTGTGTGTGCCAAGGAACGGGATCCATTGGCCTGGGGAGATTGCAGGGCTGGGGATGTGCTGTGTGTGTGCCAAGGAACAGGATCCATTGGCCTGGGGAGATTGCAGGGCTGGAGATGTGCTGTGTGTGTGCCAAGGAACAGGATCCATCGGCTTTGCTCACCAATATATCTGCTTTGCTACCTCAGCTGTGTTTTAGTGTCTTGTATTTTGTTCTGGGAATCCTCATGAACCTGGAACATTGGGAACAACCTGGTGAGCCACATTCCCAGTGACCCACGTTGGGAACACACCTGGGGACTCACATTCCCAGTGACCCAGACTGAGAGCACACCTGGCTGGAGGACTCCACACCCTCCTGGTTCCCTGTGGGCACTTGGGTGAGTTCAGGGGGAGGAACATCCATCAGGACGCAGACCAGCATTGGGAATTCATTGGGAAGAGGGGATTTATTGACTTTACACCCCTAAAAATGTCACCTGCTCCATCCCATCATCTCTTAAGGTGCCATCAAGCCTTCTAATTCCTCCTGAAATCCCTGAATTCCACTCAAGAGTCCCTGAACGTCTCCTGAAATGCCCAGAATTTCATCCCAAATCACCCCAGTTTTACTCCAAACCCCCTAAAGATTCCACTCAAAGTTCCCTTAATTCTATCCCAAATTTCTTTTAATTCCACCAAAACATTCCCTGATTTTCACCTTATATTACACTGATTCTCCTCAAAGTTGCCTTAATTCCACCTCTAATCCCTATAAACCCATCAAAATCCTGCTGATTTTTCCTCAAATCCCCTGAATTTGATTCAAAATTTTCTTAATTCTACATAAAATTCTTCTCATATCTACCCAAATCACGAATTTTAAACCTAATCCCCTTAGTTTTACTGAAAATCCCTAATAATATTTCTCACAATTCATTTAATTTCATTTAAAATCTTCATAATTGCATTTATTTTACTGAAAATTCTATTAATTCCACCTAAAATTCCCCAAATCTTCATATTTCCAATTAAAATCTCATTTTTTCTATCTAAAATTTTCTTATTTCTTCCCAAAGTATTCCTAATTCTACCCCAAATTTCTTAGTTGCACCCCAAAATTCCTTAATCCCTCTTAGAATCCCTGGTATTCCATCCAAAATCATTAAGATTCCACTCTAATCCCCTTAATTTCACACAAGGAATATTGAATTCCATCTCAAGTTCCTTTCATTCCAGCCAACCTCTCCTAATGTCACCTTAAACCGATTTAATTCTGCACTAAAACCACTGAATTCCACCCAAAATTCCTATAATCGCACCACAAATCTCTTAACCCCACCCCAGATCCCTTCCCCACCTCACCAGCCCCCAAAGTGCCCCCAATTCCCCCCCGGCCTCTCAAGTGCCCCCTTGGAGAGCCAAATCCTGGGAAAAAGCACCACGGGAAAGGGGGGCCTGGGGGGCTTTGGAGGGATTGGGGTGGAATTGCCGTCTGGGGGGCACTTGGGACACAAAGGGAATCCCACGGGGGTCTGTGGGGGCATTTATGGGGCACTTGGGGGTACGAGAGGACACCTGGGGGGTCACTCGAGTATCCAGGGACGGAATCTGGGGGTCCAAACAGGATTTTAGGGGTCACTTGTAAGTCCTGGATGAACTTGGGGGTCACTTGGAAGTCCAGAGAGTGATTTGGGAGTCTGAGTGGGTATTGGGGGAGCACTTGGGGGTCCTGGGGCCCTTCTGGGGCAGTTTGGGGTCCGGGGGGCACTTGGGGGGCTGCAATAGGGGTGGGACCGACCCGATTGGGCGCGGGGGGGGCGGGAGTTGTAGTCCCGTCTGTGATTGGCCAGGACGGGCCGCGGTGCATGACGGGAGATGTAGTACGGGACAGGCTCAAAATGGCGCGGGAGTCCGTGGCCCGTCACCGCCCGCTGCATTCCTGAGCGCTGATTGGCTGCAGGTGGTGATGGGCAGGCACAGTGCCCAATCAGAGGCGGCGCAGACGGAGGGCGGGACTCGACGGCGCTGCCGGGAGAGATGAGCAATGGCGGCGCCATAGGGAGGTTCGCAAGATAATTGGAAACATTTAGGAAACAATCGGGGACTCGGGGCGGGCTTTGGGGATCCCTCACGACCCACCCACCCCCCACAGACCCCCCCGGGACCCCCCCGGGGCCGTGTTGGCCGTGACGGTGAAGGAGCCGGGTAAGCCCCTCCCACTACCCCGGGATCCGCTTCGGGACCCCCCAAGATCACCCCAAAAAATCCCTGAGACCCCCAAACCGCCCACCTGGGACCTCCCAAACTGCCTCGGCCCCCCAGGATGCCCCAAATCCCATCCTGAATGCTCTGGAGCATTTGAAACACTTCGGGCCCCCCCAAACACCTCAGAGACCCCCTAAACCCCCTCCTAGACCCCCCCAAACCTCTTTCAGAGCGTCTAAACTGCCCAGAACCCACCGAACTACCCTCAGGCTATCCTGTATTTCCTCCCAGACCCCCCCAAACCACCGCAGGACCCGCCAAAATCCCTTTCTGAAGCAACCGGACCTGCCAAATTCCCTCAACCTCCCCCCAGACCCCCACCCAGACCTCTCCAAATTGCCCCAAGACTCCCAAACTACCTCAAACCCCTCCTAAATTCTCTCCCAGTCTCTCCAAACTGCCCCAAGGCCCTCAAACTACTTCCAGAACTCCCCAAACTAGGCCAGGATCCCCCTAAACCCCCTCCCAGAACCCCCATACTGCTCCCAGATCCCCCAAAACCATCTCTGGGTCCCCAAAACCTTTCCCAGAACCCCCACACTGCCCTCAGACCCCCCTCATACCACCCCAGGACCCCCCAAACCCTTCCCTGGCCCTCCAAAGTACTTCTGGATCTCCAAACTGCCGTCAGACCCTAAAACAACCCTAGGACTCCCCTAAACTGTCCCAGGACCCCCAAACTGCCCCAAGAGGCCCCTAAAACACCTCAGGAGCCCCAAACTGGGATCTGGAAGTGAAGCTGAAACAGAGAGAACTGAAGCTGAGTGAGACACGTGGGCAGCCCGAAAAAACTGGAAAATGGGGTTTATTTGTTGTTTTTTTCTGCAAGATCAAAGGGGGAAATTGGGGATGATGCTTTTGGAAAAGGGAACGGTGTGAGCGAGTGAGGAGCAACCTCAGTGTGGGGAACAAAGGGAGTCATCCCCAAAGGGCCTTTGCTTGGGGAGCATCCCTGGATGCTGGAAAATCCTGGGATCCTCCCATTCCCCCAAATGGAGGTGCCTGGCACAGATCCCCTAAAACCCCAAACCATCAAGATTTGGCCAAAACCCCCTCCAAAATATGCAGATTAAGACCAAAGGAATTCAAAGCACCAAAATTCACCTCCAAATTTGCTCTCTCTGATCTCTCCACTTTGGGGTTCTGCGGGTCCCTCCTGTCCAGGCTGTTGGGGGTGCCTTGTGTTTTGGGGGCCCCTCTCTGGGGTTCTGCCTTTTCCAGGCTGCTGGAGATCCTGGGAATGCCAGGGGTCCCCACTCCGTGATGTGACCCCTTTGGGGTTCTGGGATTCCCCCTCTCCAGGGTCCCAATTAGGGATGCCGAGGGTGCCAGAGGTCCCCTATGCCCTGACTCTCTGCTCACGGTGCTCGGGAATCCTCCTGGGATCCCAAAAAGGAGACCCCAGAAATGGGGCACCCTCAGGACCCCTGGCATGCTGGGGAGGGCGGACCCCTATCCCCAAACTGGGGGACCCCAGAGAAGAGGGACCCCAAGAATCCCAAAGTGGGGAGAGCAGAGAGGAGGGACCCCTTTGATTCCCAGGACCCCCGGCAGCCTGGAGAGGGCAGGGACCCCAGAGAGGGGGAACCCTCAATTGACGTGGGACCCCCAGCGGCCAAGACAGGGGAGACCCCCAGAACCCCAAAGTAAAGAGACCAGAGAGAAGAAACTCCTGAGAGAGGTTTTTTTATTACTTAATCTTACTGTTTTCGAGGGTTTTAAGGGCACAAGATGCCTGGTGAATTCCAGAGATGGACTTGGGCAGGAGGATCCCCCAACCTTATTTTTGCCCCCAAACCAGGATTTCTCCTTCCCAAAGCTTGTCAGGATGGAGGAGGAGGCTGGGAGGAAGAGGAAGGTGCCCCGGAACCCCCAGGCAGGTGAGGAGGAAGTCAGTGCCCCTTTGCCCCTCCCTTGTGCTGCATCTTCCAGCCCAGCATGGCCCCGGCTGCAGGACAACCCCGCTGCCGACGCCGTCCTGCCGGGGCCGGGTTTGGGGGGATATCCTTGGCCTTCCTTGTGGGCCGGAGGCAAATGCCCTGCCTGTCCTTGTTCCTTCCTGCCCCAGGCCCCGAGCTGAGCACGGAGAGCACGGAGGACAAATCCCCCCGGCAGAACCTGCTGGCAGAGGCTGTTTTGAATGGCTCCACAGACCAGGAAGTCACCGGGAAGGAAAATCCACGGAGATCTGCCAGGAGGAGAGTCTCCAAAACTAGACCTGGGTGCTCTGAGGAGTTAAAACCAACCCAGTGCCCCGAAGGTGGCCGTGGCTTGAGCAGGTGCTCTGACCTGGTGATGGAGCAGCAACTTCACTCAAGGGAGAAGCGGTACAAGTGCTTGGAATGTGGGAAGAGCTTCAGCTTCAGCTCCCACCTGATCCGCCACCAAATGATCCACAGTGGGGAATGGGCCTACACATGTGGGGAATGTGGGAAGGGCTGCAGCTGCAGATCTGAGCTGATCCGCCATGAAAGGATCCACACTGGGGAACGGCCCTACAAGTATTCTGAGTGTGGGAAGAGGTTTCAGACCAGCTCAGTTCTCCTCAAGCATCACCGCACACACACAGACGAGAGGCCCTTCTGCTGCACTGATTGCGGGAAGAGATTCAGACACAACTCCTACCTCGTCACACACCGGCGCACCCACACCGGGGAGAGGCCTTACAAGTGTGACGAGTGTGGGAAGAGCTTCACTGACAGCTCTACCTTGACCAAACACCAACGAACCCACCAATAAGGGAAGCCCTCAGAGTGCCCCAACTGCGGGAAGAGCTTTGTCTGCTGCTCCAGCTCCATCACCCATTGGAGTACCAATGTTGAATGATCTACAGTGACCCACATTGAGCACAGACCTGCTAACCCATGTTGGGTAAAGACCTGGTGACCCACTGTCCTAGTTCAGCAGGAGGGACCAGCTAACCCTGTGTGGGGGTGATCAAAGCTGTGTATTCTACCCCCTCTATTCATTCCCCAAGGTCAATGGGCCATTAGCAGCAGCTGCCCAGGGAGCACTTCACACCCAGCCTGAGGGGGGCGGAGCTGCTAATGGGCCATCAACAGCTCAACACCCCCTGGCTCCCAGAGTTAATCACCCATTGTGTGAGTCCCCGCCCAGGGGGAGGGACTGAGAGCTCCCTGAGGGTACATAAGGGGTGGGTAAGAAGACCTCGGGAACCTCTCGTCGGATCCAGAGCAGCAGCAGGACCTTGACAGGAGGAGATCCCCGCTCTCGCCCAGACCACGGCCCTCGCCTGCACCAACAGGTTTTTCTTTTCCTTTTGCTCTGGACTTGGGGGAACCACAGGGGTCTCAGCACAAGGGCAAACAAACCCCCTTGGGTTTGTGCCCCAGGACACTGGGTTATACTGCTGGGGTTTTGTGAGTTGAAAGCAATTTCCCTTGTGTGTCAGTGTTGCTATTGTAATATTATTATTAAATTTTAGGTCTGACTTATAATCTTTCTCGTGGTGAGTTCATTTCCCCTGCTGGTTCACCTTTAAACCAGCACATCTTTTTGGCGCCCAACGTGGGGCCACGAGAGAGAAGTCAGAATTACAATTTCATTTTGTGTATTTGGATACAGAAACTCCCTGACTACCATGTTGCTTGATGTATTCATGTGGATGGTGTATCTGGGCCTGTTCATATTTCGACACATGGGGAACCATGTGCCTATTTTGATGCTCTCCTTAATACCAGGGAGAAGGATCAAAATTGCTTTATTAATATACTATGTTTATGTTGTCATAACATCAGAAGCAATGAATTTCATTGTGAATGTATATTCAGTCTGGTGTGCCTGTCCTGGTTTGGGTAGTTACCTCTGGGGTCTCATTAAAAATAGCACCCAGACTGTGGGGAAAACAGGCGGAGATGGTTACTTCCACCTTTTCACCTCTGCTACAACAATCATTGAAAATATTGAGCTTCCTTTTGATGTTAGGGACAGCATAATCCTGCTGTTAGTGTTGCTTTGTCTCCTCTGTACTGTATACACCATGTATAGGGTCAGAACTGGGCTCTCTAAGGAGACTTGCTGGAGGCCTGCCCTGGGAGCGGATGATGTTGAGTGGCACGGGAAGTGGGAAGATATGGGCCAGTATTTGGAGACCTTCTCTCCTCAAATGATCTGGAAATTCACCCCAGAACAACTGCAGGACCCTGCCAAAATGCTAAGCTATGTGAAAGGAAGATGCTCTGGTAGTCCCAGAGATGTGCAGCTCACAACAACCTGCTGGGCCCTGGCCACTGCCTACCGCACACTGCTTGGTGTGGTACAGCATCATCAGGAGGAGGAGAAAAGGAGCAAATCCACAGGCACCATGTCCACCCAAACCACGGCTGAGCCAGAGAGGAAGAGAGATACATCAACCAGCGCCATGTCCACCCAAACCATGGCGGAGCCAGAAGGACAACAGAAACCAATAGCAGTTGCGCCTGTCCAGAAAAGAAAATCAAAGACCAAATCAGTTCGTATAGTGAATGACGAGGAAGAGTCAGGACCTTCATCTCAAGCAGAAGAAATGGAGCCATAAATAATCACCCGGTCCCTATCCCTGGGAGAGCTGCGTGAGCTCCGGAGAGAGTTCACACGACAGGCAAATGAGTCCATCTTGACCTGGCTACTTCGAATCTGGGATGCTGCAGCCAATGACACAATTCTAGATGGGAGTGAGGCAAGGCAGCTGGGATCCCTTTCTCGAGATGTTGTCATTGATCAGGGCATTGGAAAGAGACAGGAAACTCTCAGCCTCTGGCGGCGACTGTTGTCAAGCGTGAGGGAGAGATATCTTTGTAAGGAGGACCTCCACGTACAGCAAGGACAGGGGAACACGATGGAACAAGGTATCCGGTGCTTAAGGGAATTAGCC
This sequence comes from Pithys albifrons albifrons, assembly GCF_047495875.1. NCBI lineage: Eukaryota > Metazoa > Chordata > Aves > Passeriformes > Thamnophilidae > Pithys > Pithys albifrons. The sequence continues at coordinate 58,501,088 of NC_092464.1, forward strand.
GTACTGGAGATAATCTTTTCAGAGGATGAGAGATTCCCTAAAAGTCCAGATGGTGTCCAGTGCACATCCCAGATGTGGTTAAAATTTGCACGACTTGGGCCAGAAATGTATTCTCGCTACCTTGCAACATTGCAGTGGAGAGAGGGAGAAGACAAGGTGGGTGCACTGGTCAGCAAACTCAGGATTTATGAAGACACTGTCACTGCTCCATTACGAGCCCATGTCTCAGCTGTGGAAACAAAACTGGCTGAACTGGAAGAGAAGAGTAAGGAAGGACTCTTTCATATCTCTCCAGAACAAACGAGAGTCTCTGCCATCAGAAGCAGGCGTCTTCCAGCTAAGGAGAAAGGGTACACTCCACGCGGCAATCTGTGGTTTTACCTCCATGAGCATGGAGAAGATATGAGGAAGTGGGATGGGAAACCCACCTCTTCCTTAGCAGCTCGGGTACGTGAATTGCAAAGAGGCACAACTAACACAGGCAATTCTTCAAGGTTGAAGGCTGCTCCGGTCTCCCGTGGGCAAGGCTCCAGACAGTATAGGAATGATGATGTTATGCCCGATCCTCTTGAAGGAACCTCCCGGTCATATTCACAGGGAGAGCGCAGTGAATACCATGACCAGAACTAGGGGGGCCCTGCCTCTAGCCAGGTAGAGGAGAGGGACACTCAGGTTTATTGGACTGTGTGGATTCGGTGGCCTGGCTCATCAGACCCACAGAAATACAAAGCTTTAGTGGACACTGGTGCATAATGCACGTTGATGCCATCAGGATACGTCGGGGCAGAATCCATCTCTATTTCTGGGGTGACAGGGGGATCCCAACAGCTGACTGTACTGGAAGCTGAAGTCAGCTTGACTGGGAAGGAATGGCATAGACACCCCATTGTGACTGGTCCAGAAGCCCCATGTATCCTTGGCATAGACTACCTGAGGAATGGATATTTCAAAGACCCAAAGGGACTGCGTTGGGCCTTTGGCATAGCTGCTGTGGAGACAGAGGAAATCAGACAGCTGAGCACCTTGCCTGGCCTCTCAGAGGACCCTTCTGCTGTGGGACTGCTGAAAGTTGAAGAACAATTGGTACCGCTGGCCACAGCCACAGTGCACCGTCGGCAATACCGCACTGACCGAGACTCTGTGACCCCCATACACAAGATGATTCGTGAGCTGGAGAGCCAAGGGGTGGTCAGCAAGACTCACTCACCCTTTAATAGCCCCATATGGCCAGTACGAAAGTCCAGTGGAGAGTGGAGGCTGACGGTGGATTACCGTGGCCTCAATGAGGTCACACCCCCCCTGAGTGCTGCTGTGCCGGACATGCTGGAGCTTCAGTATGAGCTGGAGTCCAAGGCAGCCAAGTGGTATGCCACCATCGACATTGCCAATGCCTTTTTCTCCATTCCGTTGGCAGCAGAGTGCAGGCCGCAGTTCGCTTTCACCTGGAAGGGGGTGCAGTACACCTGGAATCGACTGCCCCAGGGGTGGAAACACAGTCCCACCATTTGCCATGGACGGATCCAGACTGCACTGGAAAAGGGTGAGGCTCCAGAACATCTACAGTACATCGATGACATCATTGTATGGGGGAACACAGCAGGGGAGGTTTTTGAGAAAGGAAAGAAGATAATCCAGATTCTCCTAAGAGCTGGTTTTGCCATTAAACGAAGTAAGGTCAAGGGACCTGCTCAGGAAATTCAGTTCCTAGGAGTGAAGTGGCAAGACGGGCGTCGTCAGATTCCAACAGAGGTGATCAACAAAATAGCAGCTATGTCCCCACCGACCAGCAAGAAGGAAACTCAGGCTTTCCTAGGTGCCGTGGGCTTTTGGAGGATGCATATCCCTGAGTACAGTCAGATTGTAAGCCCTCTCTACCTTGTGACACGGAAGAAAAATGATTTCCAGTGGGGCCCTGAACAACAACAAGCCTTTGAGCAGATTAAACAGGAGATTACCCATGCAGTAGCCCTTGGGCCAGTCAGGACAGGACAGGATGTGAAGAATGTGCTCTACACTGCAGCCGGGGAGAATGGCCCATCCTGGAGCCTCTGGCAGAAAGTACCTGGGGAGACTCGAGGACGACCGCTGGGATTCTGGAGTCGGGGATACAAAGGATCTGAGGCCAGCTACACCCCAGCTGAGAAATAGATCCTGGCAGCTTATGAAGGAGTTCGAGCTGCCTCAGAAGTGATTGGCACTGAGGCACAGCTCATCCTGGCACCCTGACTACCAGTGTTGGGCTGGATGTTCAAAGGAAAAGCTCCTTCTACCCATCACGCCACTGATACCACATGGAGTAAGTGGATCGCTCTGATCACGCAGCGAACCCGGATAGGGAATCCTAATCGCCCTGGGATTTTGGAAATCATCACTAACTGGCCGGAAGGTGAGAGTTTCGGATTGTCCTCTGAAGAAGAAGAGGAGCAGGTGACACGAGCTGAGGAGGCCCCACCATATAACCAGCTACCAGAAGAGGAGAAGCGATATGCTCTCTTCACAGATGGCTCCTGCCGTATTGTAGGGACAAGCCGGAAATGGAAAGCAGCTGTATGGAGCCCTACACGTCGAGTTGCAGAAGCGACTGAAGGACAAGGTGGATCAAGTCAGGTTGCAGAGCTGAAAGCTGTTCAGCTGGCTTTGGATATCGCTGAACAAGAGAAGTGGCCAAGACTCTACCTTTACACTGACTCGTGGATGGTGGCCAATGCTCTGTGGGGATGGCTGGAGCGCTGGAGAAAGGCCGGCTGGCAGCGCAAAGGGAAACCCATCTGGGCGGCTGAGATGTGGCAGGACATCGCTGCCCGGGTAGAGAAGCTGAGTGTGAAGGTCCGTCACGTAGATGCTCATGTACCCAAGAGCCGGGCTAATGAGGAGCATCGTAACAACGAGCAGGTGGATCGAGCTGCCAAGATTGAAGTCTCAGGTAGATCTGGATTGGCAGCATAAAGGTGAATTGTTTCTAGCCCGATGGGCCCATGATGCCTCTGGTCATCAGGGCAGAGATGCGACATACAGATGGGCTCGTGACCGAGGGGTGGATCTAACCATGGACAGTGTCTCACAGGTTATCCATGACTGTGACACATGTGCTGCCATCAAGCAGGCCAAGCGGGTGAAGCCTCTATGGTATGGTGGACGGTGGTTGAAATACAGGTATGGGGAAGCCTGGCAAGTTGACTACATCACACTTCCCCAAACACGCCAAGGCAAGCGCTATGTGCTGACCATGGTAGAGGCAACCACTGGATGGCTGGAGACATACCCCGTATCTCACGCCACTGCCCGGAATACCATCCTGGGCCTTGAGAAACAAGTCCTGTGGAGACACGGCACCCCAGAGAGAATAGAGTCTGACAATGGCACCCACTTCAAGAACAGCCTCATAGACACCTGGGCCAGAGAGCACGGCATTGAGTGGGTGTATCATATCCCCTACCACGCTCCAGCTGCCGGGAAAGTTGAGCGATGTAATGGACTGCTGAAAACAACCTTGAAGGCGTTGGGTGGGGGAACTTTCAAACACTGGGAGCTGCATTTGGCAAAGGCCACCTGGTTGGTCAACACCCGGGGCTCCATCAATCGAGCTGGCCCTGCCCAATCAGAACTCTTGAATACTGTAGATGGAGATAAAGTCCCTGTGGTCCATATGAGAGGTATGTTAGGAAAGACTGTTTGGGTTAGTCCCACCTCAAACAAAGGCAAACCCATCCGAGGGATTGTCTTTGCTCAAGGACCTGGTTGCACTTGGTGGGTAATGCAAAAAGATGGAGAAACACGATGTGTACCACAAGGGGACCTAATTTTGAGTGAGAAGAGTTTGTAATGTTTCATCGTTGTGCTGGTTTGAAGGTGAACCAGCAAGGGAAAATGAACTCACCACGAGAGAGATTATAAGTCAGAGCTAAAATTTAATAATAATATTACAATAACAACACTGATACACAAGGGAAATTGCTTTCAACTCACAATACCCCAGCAGTATAACCCAGTGTCCTGGGGCACAAACCCAAGGGGGTTTGTTTGCCCTTCTGCTGAGACCCCTGTGGCTCCCCCAAGTCCAGAGCAAAAGGAAAAGAAAAACCTGTTGGTGCAGGCGAGGGCTGTGGTCTGGGCGAGAGCGGTGATCTCCTGCTGTCGAGGTCCTGCTGCTGCTCTGGATCCGACGAGAAGGTCCTGAGGTCTTCTTACCCACCACTTATGTACCCTCAGGGAGCACTCAGTCCCTCCCCCTGGGCGGGGACTCACACAATGGGTGATTAACTCTGGGAGCCAGGGGTTGTTGAGCTGTTGATGGCCCATTAGCAGCTCCGCCCCCCTCAGGCTGGGTGTGAAGTGATAATGGCTCCCTGGGCAGCTGCTGCTAATGTCCCATTGTCCTTGGGGAATGAATAGAGGGGGTGGAATACACAGGTTTGATCACCACCACACAGGGTTAGCTGGTCCCTCCAGCTGAACTAGGACATTATCCACCCCTTATTCCACTCCATCTAGTCATTCCCAAATTAACCCCCTTTTTACCTATACATATATATACACATGTATACAATGAAACATTACAAACTCTTCTCGCTCAAAATTAGGTCCCCTTGTGGTACACAACGTGTTTCTCCATCTTTTTGCATTACCCACCAAGTGCAACCCGGTCCTTGAGCAAAGACAATCCCTCGGGTGGGTTTGCCTTTGTTTGAGGTGGGACTAACCCAAACAGTCTTTCCTAACATACCTCTCATATGGACCACAGGGACTTTATCTCCATCTACAGTATTCAAGAGTTCTGATTGGGCAGGGCCAGCTCGATTGATGGAGCCCCGGGTGTTGACCAACCAGGTGGCCTTTGCCAAATGCAGCTCCCAGTGTTTGAAAGTTCCCCCACCCAACGCCTTCAAGGTTGTTTTCAGCAGTCCATTACATCGCTCAACTTTCCCGGCAGCTGGAGCATGGTAGGGGATATGATACACCCACTCAATGCCGTGCTCTCTGGCCCAGGTGTCTATGAGGCTGTTCTTGAAGTGGGTGCCGTTGTCAGACTCTATTCTCTCTGGGGTGCCGTGTCTCCACAGGACTTGTTTCTCAAGGCCCAGGATGGTATTCCGGGCAGTGGCGTGAGATACGGGGTATGTCTCCAGCCATCCAGTGGTTGCCTCTACCATGGTCAGCACGTAGCGCTTGCCTTGGCGTGTTTGGGGAAGTGTGATGTAGTCAACTTGCCAGGCTTCCCCATACCTGTATTTCAACCACCGTCCACCATACCATAGAGGCTTCACCCGCTTGGCCTGCTTGATGGCAGCACATGTGTCACAGTCATGGATAACCTGTGAGACACTGTCCATGGTTAGATCCACCCCTCGGTCACGAGCCCATCTGTATGTCGCATCTCTGCCCTGATGACCAGAGGCATCATGGGCCCATCGGGCTAGAAACAATTCACCTTTATGCTGCCAATCCAGATCTACCTGAGAGACTTCAATCCTGGCAGCTCGATCCACCTGCTCGTTGTTACGATGCTCCTCATTAGCCCGGCTCTTGGGTACATGAGCATCTACGTGACGGACCTTCACACTCAGCTTCTCTACCCGGGCAGCGATGTCCTGCCACATCTCAGCCGCCCAGATGGGTTTCCCTTTGCGCTGCCAGCCGGCCTTTCTCCAACGCTCCAGTCATCCCCACAGAGCATTGGCCACCATCCACGAGTCAGTGTAAAGGTAGAGTCTTGGCCACTTCTCTCATTCAGCGATATCCAAAGCCAGCTGAACAGCTTTCAGCTCTGCAACCTGACTTGATCCACCTTGTCCTTCAGTTGCTTCTGCAACTCGACGTGTAGGACTCCATACAGCTGCTTTCCATTTCCGGCTTGTCCCTACAATGCGGCAAGAGCCATCTGTGAAGAGAGCATATCGCTTCTCCTCTTCTGGTAGCTGGTTATATGGTGGGGCCTCCTCAGCTCGTGTCACCTGCTCCTCTTCTTCTTCAGAGGACAATCCGAAACTCTCACCTTCCGGCCAGTTAGTGATGATTTCCAAAATCCCAGGGCGATTAGGATTCCCTATCCGGGTTCGCTGCGTGATCAGAGCGATCCACTTACTCCATGTGGCATCAGTGGCCTGATGGGTAGAAGGAGCTTTTCCTTTGAACATCCAGCCCAACACTGGTAGTCGGGGTGCCAGGATGAGCTGTGCCTCAGTGCCAATCACTTCTGAGGCAGCTCGAACTCCTTCATAAGCTGCCAGGATCTCTTTCTCAGTTGGGGTGTAGCTGGCCTCAGATCCTTTGTATCCCCGGCTCCAGAATCCCAGCGGTCGTCCTCGAGTCTCCTCAGGTACTTTCTGCCAGAGGCTCCAGGATGGGCCATTCTCCCCGGCTGCAGTGTAGAGCACATTCTTCACATCCTGTCCTGTCCTGACTGGCCCAAGGGCTACTGCATGGGTAATCTCCTGTTTAATCTGCTCAAAGGCTTGTTGTTGTTCAGGGCCCCACTGGAAATCATTTTTCTTCCGTGTCACAAGGTAGAGAGGGCTTACAATCTGACTGTACTCAGGGATATGCATCCTCCAAAAGCCCACGGCACCTAGGAAAGCCTGAGTTTCCTTCTTGCTGGTCGGTGGGGACATAGCTGCTATTTTGTTGATCACCTCTGTTGGAATCTGGCGACACCCGTCTTGCCACTTCACTCCTAGGAACTGAATTTCCTGAGCAGGTCCCTTGACCTTACTTCGTTTAATGGCAAAACCAGCTCTTAGGAGAATCTGGATTATCTTCTTTCCTTTCTCAAAAACCTCCCCTGCTGTGTTCCCCCACACAATGATGTCATCGATGTACTGTAGATGTTCTGGAGCCTCACCCTTTTCCAGTGCAGTCTGGATCAGTCCAAGGCAAATGGTGGGACTGTGTTTCCACCCCTGGGGCAGTCAATTCCAGGTGTACTGCACCCCCTTCCAGGTGAAAGCGAACTGCGGCCTGCACTCTGCTGCCAACGGAATGGAGAAAAAGGCATTGGCAATGTCGATGGTGGCATACCACTTGGCTGCCTTGGACTCCAGCTCATACTGAAGCTCCAGCATGTCCGGCACAGCGGCACTCATGGGGGGTGTGACCTCATTGAGGCCACGGTAATCCACCGTCAGCCTCCACTCTCCACTGGACTTTCGTACTGGCCATATAGGGCTATTAAAGGGTGAGTGAGTCTTGCTGACCACCCCTTGGCTCTCCAGCTCACGAATCATCTTGTGTATGGGGGTCACAGAGTCTCGGTCAGTGCGGTATTGCCGACGGTGCACTGTGGCTGTGGCCAGCGGTACCAATTGTTCTTCAACTTTCAGCAGTCCCACAGCAGAAGGGTCCTCTGAGAGGCCAGGCAAGGTGCTCAGCTGTCTGATTTCCTCTGTCTCCACAGCAGCTATGCCAAAGGCCCAACGCAGTCCCTTTGGGTCTTTGAAATATCCATTCCTCAGGTAGTCTATGCCAAGGATGCATGGGGCTTCTGGACCAGTCACAATGGGGTGTCTATGCCATTCCTTCCCAGTCAAGCTGACTTCAGCTTCCAGTACAGTCAGCTGTTGGGATCCCCCTGTCACCCCAGAAATAGAGATGGATTCTACCCCAACGTATCCTGATGGCATCAACGTGCATTGTGCACCAGTGTCCACTAAAGCTTTGTATTTCTGTGGGTCTGATGAGCCACGCCACCAAATCCACACAGTCCAATAAACCCGATTGTCCCTCTCCTCTACCTGGCTAGAGGCAGGGCCCCCCTAGTTCTGGTCATGGTATTCACTGCGCTCTCCCTGTGAATATGACCGGGAGGTTCCTTCAAGAGGATCGGGCATAACATCATCATTCCTATACTGTCTGGAGCCTTGCCCACGAGAGACCGGGGCAGCCTTCAACCTTGAAGAATTCCCTGTGTTAGTTGTGCCTCTTTGCAATTCACGTACCCGAGCTGCTAAGGAAGAGGTGGGTTTCCCATCCCACTTCCTCATATCTTCTCCATGCTCATGGAGGTAAAACCACAGATTGCCACGTGGAGTGTACCCTTTCTCCTTAGCTGGAAGACGCCTGCTTCTGATGGCAGAGACTCTCGTTTGTTCTGGAGAGATATGGAAGAGTCCTTCCTTACTCTTCTCTTCCAGTTCAGCCAGTTTTGTTTCCACAGCTGAGACATGGGCTCGTAATGGAGCAGTGACAGTGTCTTCATAAATCCTGAGTTTGCTGACCAGTGCACCCACCTTGTCTTCTCCCTCTCTCCACTGCAATGTTGCAAGGTAGCGAGAATACATTTCTGGCCCAAGTCGTGCAAATTTTAACCACATCTGGGATGTGCACTGGACACCATCTGGACTTTTAGGGAATCTCTCATCCTCTGAAAAGATTATCTCCAGTACGGCTAATTCCCTTAAGCACCGGATACCTTGTTCCATCGTGTTCCATTGTCCTTGCTGTACGTGGAGGTCCTCCTTACAAAGATATCTCTCCCTCACGCTTGACAACAGTCGCCGCCAGAGGCTGAGAGTTTCCTGTCTCTTTCCAATGCCCTGATCAATGACAACATCTCGAGAAAGGGATCCCAGCTGCCTCGCGTCACTCCCATCTAGAATTGTATCATTGGCTGCAGCATCCCAGATTTGAAGTAGCCAGGTCAAGATGGACTCATTTGCCTGTCGTGTGAACTCTCTCCGGAGCTCACGCAGCTCTCCCAGGGATAGGGACCGGGTGATTATTTCTGGCTCCATTTCTTCTGCTTGAGATGAAGGTCCTGCCTCTTCCTCATCATTCACTATATGAACTGATTTGGTCTTTGATTTTCTTTTCTGGACAGGGGCAACTGCTATCGGTTTCTGTTGTCCTTCTGGCTCCTCCATGGTTTGTGTGGACATGGTGCTGGTTGATTTGTTTCCCTTTCTCTCTGGCTTAGCTGTGGTTTGTGTGGGCATGGTGCTGGTTGATGTGTCTCTTCTCTCTGACTCGGCCATGGTTTGGGTGGACATGGTGCTGGTTGATGTATCTCTCTTCCTCTCTGGCTCAGTCATGGTCTGGGTGGACATGGTGCTAGTTGATGTATCTCTCTTCCTCTCTGGCTCAGCCGTGGTTTGGGTGGACATGGTGCCTGTGGATTTGCTCCTTTTCCCCTCCTCCTGATGATGCTGTACCACCCCAAGCAGTGTGCGGTAGGCAGTGGCCAGGGCCCAGCAGGTTGCTGTGAGCTGCACCTCTCTGGGACTACCAGAGCATCTTCCTTTCACATAGCTTAGCATTTTGGCAGGGTCCTGCAGTTGTTCCGGGGTGAATTTCCAGATCATTTGAGGAGAGAAGGTCTCCAAATACTGGCCCATATCTTCCCACTTCCCGTGCCACTCAACATCATCCGCTCCCAGGGCAGGCCTCCAGCAAGTCTCCTTAGAGAGCCCAGTTCTGACCCTAAACATGGTGTATACAGTACAGAGGAGACAAAGCAATACTAACAGCACTAACAGTAGGATTATGATGTCCCTAACATCAAAAGGAAGCTCAATATTTTCAATGATTGTTGTAGCAGAGGTGAAAAGGTGGAAGTAACCATCTCCGCCTGTTTTCCCCACAGTCTGGGTGCTATTTTTAATGAGACCCCAGAGGTAACAACCCACAACAGGACAGGCACACCAGACTGAATATACATTCACAATGAAATTCATTGCTTCTGATGTTATGACAACATAAACATAGTATATTAATAAAGCAATTTTGATCCTTCTCCCTGGTATTAAAGAGAGCATCAAAATAGGCACATGGTTCCCCATGTGTCGAAATATGAACAGGCCCAGATACACCATCCACATGAATACATCAAGCAACATGGTAGTCAGGGAGTTTCTGTATCCAAATACACAAAATGAAATTGTAATTCTGACTTCTCTCTCGTGCCCCACGTTGGGCGCCAAAAGATGTGCTGGTTTAAAGGTGAACCAGCAGGGGAAAAGAACTCACCACGAGAGAGATTATAAGTCAGACCTAAAATTTAATAATAATATTACAATAACAACACTGACACACAAGGGAAATTGCTTTCAACTCACAATACCCCAGCAGTATAACCCAGTGTCCTGGGGCACAAACCCAAGGGGGTTTGTTTGCCCTTGTGCTGAGACCCCTGTGGTTCCCCCAAGTCCAGAGCAAAAGGAAAAGAAAAACCTGTTGGTGCAGGCGAGGGCTGTGGTCTGGCTGAGAGCGGTGATCTCCTGCTGTCGAGGTCCTGCTGCTGCTCTGGATCCGACGAGAGGTTCTCGAGGTCTTCTTACCCACCCCTTATGTACCCTCAGGGAGCTCTCAGTCCCTCCCCCTGGGTGGGGACTCACACAATGGGTGATTAACTCTGGGAGCCAGGGGGTGTTGAGCTGTTGATGGCCCATTAGCAGCTCCGCCCCCCTCAGGCTGGGTGTGAAGTGATAATGGCTCCCTGGGCAGCGGCTGCTAATGGCCCATTGTCCTTGGGGAATGAATAGAGGGGTTGGAATACACAGGTTTGATCACCACCACACAGGGTTAGCTGGTCCCTCCTGCTGAACTAGGACACCCTGACCATTTGCATTCCAAGTCTCTTTGTAGATAATTCCATTTTATAACAAGAATATAATTTTTTTCTGAGGTTCACTTTGAAATTTCCTCCTTAGCAAAATTACAAAACAACTCCAATTAGTACAAGTCTTGAAGACTTGAAAACAATTAAAGAAAGAGAAATAAATTGGTTTTCTGTGTTTTAATGAGCCCCACTGTGTATTTGGAGATGAGTCCATGATACTCAAGAAGTGAGACAAAATTTGAAAAACTGCTCAAGAAGTCAGAAGGAAAACTCCAAGTCCCTTGAAGCACCAATGGGCCCCACTGAGGGCAGGCACTGACAAAGCCTCCCCAGGGACTCCTTAGAGCAGATCCTTGGAGGCCCTGATTGCAGGGAGACAAAGGCTCTGTGCAGGCACCTGCAATGCTGAGAAAACCCTGGGCTGGTTGGAGGAAGCATAAAGGCCAAGGCCTGAGCCCCAGGCCCTGGGACAGCAGGTCCTGTCCCTCACAGGTGGCTCAGGGCTGTTTGTGGGGCAGTGGGATGGGAGGGGGAAGAACAACAAATGTCAAAACCTGTGCAACCCCTCCCAGCCTCCTCAGGGAGGGATGAGAAAGAAACAAAGTCCAGAACCTAAAAGGAAAGTTCCTTCTGGTGGCCTCAGTGGCAGAGGCAGCTGCCAGAGCCCAGGGGACAAAGGCCTGGGTGCCTTTGTGCCTTCCAGCCCTGCCAGAGCCCTTGGCCATCTGTCCTGCAGCCTGTCCTGCCCTGTCCCTGCTGCTCCTCTGGCCTTGCAGGCTGCACACACCCATCCTGCTTTGCCACCAGCCCTCCCAGCAGCATTTCTGTGCCCTCACTGATGTCTCTGCAGCCATCTCTGACTGTTCCCTGGAACACAAAGCCATGGGATGATACTGACACCCTCTGGGTGACCTCTTGTACAAGACTCCTTTCTGAGTGACATTTCTTTTTCCTCCCTTCCACTCAGAAACTTCCAAGCTGCACTTTGTGACTTTCCTTCTCTTTCCAGTACCAAGAAAAGCTCTGTCATCCTGGCAGAATCACAGAATATGCTGAGCTGGAAGAGGCCTGTAAGGATAATCAAGTCCAACACTTAGCCCTGCACAGGACCATCCCCAAGAGTCACACCATGTGAGGATCATCCAAACCCTCCTTGAGCTCTGTCAGGCTTGGAGCTGTGACCAGTGCCCCAGGGTGACTGTTCAATGCCCAACCAGATCTTCCTTGAGCCCTCACCAGTTCTTCCTCATTCTTCCACAATGGGGAACCTCAAACCCAGACATATCAGTCCAGATGTGTTACCCCAGGGCTCATTCAAAGGGGGTGACACCTCCCTTGTCTGGGTGGCCACACTCCCCCAAGGCAGCCCCATGTTCTGTTGTCCTTATTCACTTTGATCCCGAGCCCCTGTGCCACAGGACATCCCTCACACAGCCCAGGCCCTTCTCCTCGGGGTCACTCCAGAGCTGTTCAGGTCCCTGCCCTCATCTCTGGGTCATTGTGACCCCAGGGCAGGACTGGACTCTTTGCCTTCTAAAACTCCAGCAGGTTTGTGTTGCCAGAGCCCAGAGCTCCTCAGGGCCCCTGAGAGGGACTCTCAGCTGGGGCAGCTCTCAGGGTGTGTGCACAGGTGGCTCAGCTGCCTCTGGGTGCCCAAGGCTGCTGCTGCCTGTCAGGGAGGTGACAGATGTGACCTGGCAGCCCCTTCCCAGCCATGGCCCCCTGGAGTTGCTGAGGCACAGCTGACTCCTCACAGCATTGCCACCCATCTGCTCCTTGTGTGCCATGAGCTGATCAGGTCCAGGTCACCTCACATTCCTCTCCCAACACCTTGTGCCTGCTCTGGGGCCTCAAGGTCTTTGCCCTGATCCCAGGAAGGGGCATGGAGAGTAAATGGTTGCAAGCTTAGAGTGTGGGAAGAAATGCCCTGGGTTGTGGTGTTGAGGTAAGGATTGATGTATTAGGGTTTAGAGTTTGACATTCAGGGGTAGGGCTTGGGCAGAAGTTTAGGAAGGTTTGGTGTTGTGCTGAGTGTCTGATTTGTCCTCAGCAAGTGGGGTATATTTGTGAGGGAGGGTTAGGATTAAATTGAGAGTTTTAATGCTTGTGATGGGGCCATGGATTAGTGCCAGCAACAGAGTCCAACTAAGGGTACAGGGAGCTTGAGCTTTGACTTCCTGGTAAAGCTGAGATTGGGATCAGAGGAGTGGATTACTTCCCCTGTGAGGGCAGCATCTTTCAGTGGTGTCAGGGTTTGAGGCTACTGGTAAGAAACTGGGTAAAGGCCTATCAGGAATATTTGCACAGTCAGCATTGCAGCACCCTCAGTGTTACCTGAACCAATTTTTACCCCATCAAATTCTTTCATCTCTGTTTGCCAAGCTACTTTTCTCTCCCCTAAATTCACTGTATTTCTTCAGAGTCATCTCCTCTCTCCAAAGAGCCTTTCCCCACATGAGTCTGTCCATACTGGCCTGGGTGGCAGCTCCTGGTTCCCACTCCCTGCTCCCTGCAGGGCCCTGAGCTGGTGAAGTTGCTCTGCAGAGGGAGGGGACTGTGGTGCCCTGGGGCCATGGGGCGACCTTGCACTGGCCATGCTGGTCAGGGTGGGAAGCAGACAGAGCTGGGTCGGGATCACAGCTGCTGAGCTCATGTCCATGTTCCCAGATGGCTCAGGAGCCAAGGACAAGGCTGGGCAGGACCAGGGGGTGTCTCCAATGGCACCAGGGCAGGGTGGGGTTGCACTACATCCAGCCCATGGGCTCCTCTGAAACATGCCCCAGGCTTGTGTCCCGTTGCCTGCTGGCTCCCCAAAGCAGCTCCTGGCACTGGGGAGTGAGGAGTGTTCTCCACAGGTTCACCTTTTCCTCTATATGACTCCTCTTTCAATTGTCATTCATTTTAGGATGCCCCAGGCATCCCTTGAGCTTTCCCAGATGCTACAATAGCTTCTTCCCAGGATGGCATCAGTCACCAGTCCCACTGCAGGTGGGACAGCAACAGGCACATCCATCAAAGATCTGTAACACTCTGCTTGAACATGTCCAACCAAGAATGGGGCTCTTGGTCCAGCCCTTGGTCCAAACAGATTCCCGTTGGTGTCTGATCCCGTCCCTCTAAATCCATCAAGAACCCAAGAGCCAAAACCATTTTAACAAATGAGCTCCCTGGGTGTGTTCCTGCTCCCAGCTCTGAAGAGGTGTCCAGCCCCTGGCCCTGCCCTGCAGTGAGACCCTTTGGCCATGGTGGTGCCTGCCCAGAGCCCAGCTCTGACACAGGGGTCACATGGCCTGTTCCTGCTGCAACCACGGGGATGGCTCTGTAGGGACAACAGGATTGTCACAGGTTACAGGACACCTTGGGGCTCCCACAACACTCAGGGCACAAGAGGACACTGTGGAAGGGAGGGGAGCCCATCCATGGAAAGACCATGTGCTGCTGTTCTTGGCCAGGGATTCAGGGGAGCAGCAGCCCCGAGTCACAGGCACAGAGAGCGAGTGCCCACCAAGGCACCAGGGCCAGCCCCAAGGGCACCAGGGCTGCTCCTCCACGGGGCAGCTGCACATTGGGCTGCTGAGACCCTCCTGAGAGCTGGGGCTGCTCCAACAGCTCCAGAGGGTGGAATAAATTGGAGCTGAGAGAAATAATTTTTTCCTGTGTCATTTAATGAGATCATCATCACAGGGATCCATCTGTACTTCAGTATGCTGGGTTAAGAATAGGCTGAGAGAAGGCCAAGATAATACAGAGAAACCTGACTAATACCAACATGAGTAACCTGACCTAGTGAGTGCCACCCCTGCCAGTGGTGGAGTAGTTGGAACTAGATTGAACTTTAAGGTCTCATCCCAACAGAACAGTTCTGTGATGATTGAATTCTATCACAGGTATAGAACAGAAAAACGGAAAAAGAAAGTTATTTCTGGCTATTCCTGAGGTACAATTGGAGCCCCAGTGGGGTAATTGGAAATCTTAATCTGAAGTGGACTGTGTTCAAAGACTTTGCTGAGGGCATCCTTGATTTCCTTGTTTCTCAGGCTGTAGATGAGGGGGTTCAATACTGGAGAAACCACTGAGTACAGAACTGAGACTACCAGATCTAGAACTGGGGATGAGATGGAGGGAGGCTTGAGGTTAGAAAATATGCCAGTGATGACAAACAGGGAGACCACGGCCAGGTGAGGGAGGCACGTGGAAAAGGCTTTGTGCCGTCCCTGCTCAGAGGGGATCCTCAGCACAGCCCTGAAGATCTGCACATAGGAGAAAATAATGAAAATGAAACAACCAAATGCTAAAAAGGCACCAACTACAAGAAGCCCAATTTCCCTGAGGTAGGAATGTGAGCAGGAGAGCTTGAGGATCTGTGGGATTTCACAGAAGAACTGGCCCACAGCATTTCCCTGGCACAGGGGCAGGGAAAATGTATTGGCTGTGTGCAGCAGAGCAGTGAGAAAGCCACTGGCCCAGGCAGCTGCTGCCATGTGGGCACAAGCTCTGCTGCCCAGGAGGGTCCCGTAGTGCAGGGGTTTGCAGATGGCAATGTAGCGGTCGTAGCACATGATGGTGAGGAGGAAAAACTCTGCTGAGATGAAGAACAGAAAGAAAAACACCTGAGCAGCACATCCTCTGTAGGAGATGGTTGTGGTGTCCCAGAGGGAGTTGTGCATGGCTTTGGGGACAGTGGTGCAGATGGAGCCCAGGTCTGTGAGGGACAGGTTGAGCAGGAAGAAGTGCATGGGGGTGTGCAGGTGGTGGTCGCAGGCTACGGCGCTGATGATGAGGCCGTTGCCCAGAAGGGCAGCCAGGGAGATGCCCAGGAAGAGCCACAAGTGCAGGAGCTGCAGCTGCCGCGTGTCTGCCAATGGCAGGAGGAGGAACTGGCTGATGGAGCTGCTGTTCGACATGAGCTTCCCCAGGGCATGGAACACTGTCCAAGAAGGAAATGATAGAGACAATTTAGGACAGAATTCTAATGGAAAAATCAGCTAATAGCTCATAGAATTTCCCACCTACTCCACTAATTTTGGAGTCATTTTCTCTCTATGGGCTGACTCTGCTGCTCCAAGAGAGCTAGTTCTGCCCTGCTGCAGTGGGCACATAGAAACTGGCTGATGAAAGTTCCAGGAATCCCAAGGGATGGCAGGTGTAACAGAATTACACTACCTGCTCTTGTTGCAGAAGAATCTGGACTGCAGAACACAGGGTTAGCTGAACTTAATAGTGATTTTGTTAGAGGGTATTGTTCTACTTGCTTGCTTGGGGTTTTTCCTACTGTCATATCTGTCACATGCTAATTTTAAGTGTAAAAATTCTAATTTTTGGTGAATGAAAATGTGAACATTTTTAGGCTTGGATAGGTAATAGTGCTTAAATCTCAGTGTTTTAGTTCATAGTCAGCACAGACAGATAGTGCTGACTGCTCTGTTTCCCATCTGCCCTGCACTTCCATTCATGGTGCCTCAGAGCTGATTAAAGAGAAAAATATCTGTGCAGGTTCTGATGGCAATGTCAGAGCAACCCTGAGGAGGCTGGAAAAGGGACACTGATGGTGCCTGTAGGGCACAGTGTGGTGATTTCTCATATTGCCTGTTTTCTTCAGTTCTAGTTGTAGAAGATGGAGAATTTTTGTGCCTGCTGCTGGACTAAGAAGTTAATTTCTGTGTCCAATTGCCTACCTGGGCAAGCCAGAGCAGAAGACATAAAGAGCAGTATCAATTCCAGTCATATGTCACAAAACCTTCTGTGCTTCTTTAAAACTCCATTCTTGAATGTCCTGTTGTGATTTGGAGCTGTGAGCAGCCAGCCACCTTCAGCACCCTGAGAGTGGAAGGATCCTGCCCTCACCTATCATGGTTTGTTCCTTCTCCCCCAGCCCTGTGAGCAGCTCTTCATGCTGGCTGAGAGCTGACCCTGGCAGGCAGCAGAGTCCCTGCCCCAGCACAGCACCCTGGGCTGCAGGACCCTGCTCTGCCCCACAGCCCTGGGCACCCCTGGCTGCACCCCCCGGCTCCACAGCTATTCCAAAGTGTCCCACAACAGCCCCCTCCCCACACATCCCATCAGCTGGGGCTGGGCCAGCTTTAGGAGATGCCTCCAGGAGCTGCCCCTGCATTGCCCTGCACCCACAGACTCACCGTGTCCAGCACTGCAAAGATTTCTCCTCCATGAGCTCTCAGTCATCCTCCCAATGCTGAGCCTCTTTAAGCTCTGTCTGTGCCCTGCTGGTGTCCCTGAGCTGCCCTGGCAGTGCCCTGAGCCCTGCTGGGCTGTGCACAGGAGCTGCTCCTGGGCAGAGCTGTCTCTCTGCAGCGCTGCCCGCTTGCCAGGAGCTCCCTGTGTGCCAGGAGCCCGGCCCAGCTCAGCAGCACAGCAACAGCCCAGGGCATTTAATGGCCCTCTGGGGGGTTTGGTGCTGACTCCCTGAACATCAGACCCTGAGGAAAGTTACAGGAGCCTCTTGAGAAACCAAAGTCAGATTCAAACTTTAAAATTTCTTGTAGTGCTAATGAGTCCCACTGAGCGACACAACTGAGAAAACATCCCCAGGATATTTTTGAAGAACAAACATGGAGGCAGTGATGAAAGGCCAGAGAATCACAGGATCATCAAGGTTGGAAGAGACCTTCAAGATCTTCTAGTCCAACTGTCAACCAGCACCCCATAATCACCCCCAAATCATATTCCAGGTGCCACATCCAAACACCACCTGGGCACTTTGAGATAACACCACCACCCTGGGCTACTTATTTCATTACCTAAAAACCCTCTCAGTGAAAAAAAGTATTATTTAATATCTAATCTGAATCTTGATCTATGCAATTCAAGTCTGTTTCCTCTCTGTCCCTATAGGCTTTGCACAAGGGAGGGAGACCCCTGCTCACTAAAACCTCCTTTTGGGTCTTTGTAGAGAGCAACAAGGTCCTCCCTGAGCCTCCTCTTCTCCAGACTCAAGACACCAGTTCCTCATCCAACATGTTTTCCAGACCCTTCCCCAGCTCCGTTCCCTTCTCTGGACATGCTCCAGCCCCTCAATGTCCTTTTTGCAGTGAGGGGCCCAGAACTGGACATAGCACTGAAGGTGGGGCCTCATCAGTGCCCAGTGCAGAGGGACAGTCCAGCCCTGGTCCTGCTGGTCACATTATACCTGACACTGGCCAGATACCTTTGGCCTTCTTGTCCACCTGGGCATATTCTGAATTATATCCAGCCACTCTCAAGCAGCAGTCCCTGAGCAAGTCTCAGGGCACATTGTCCCAGCCTGGAGCATCCCATGGGGTTGTTGTGACCCAAGGTCAGGACCTGACACTTGATCTTATTGATCCAGCTTGTCCAGATCCCTCTGCAGAACTTTCCTGCCCTCCAGCAGACCCACAATCACACCCACCTTGGTGTTGTCCATGAATTTACTGAAGGTGCACTCGATCCCCTTGTCCAGATCATCAATAATGATGTTAAACAGGACCAGCCCCAACACTGAGCCCTGGGGAACCCCACTAGTGACCAGCCCCACCTGTTCCATTCCCCACCACTCTCTGGGCCATCAGACAGTTTTTCACCCAGCAAACAGTTCCCTCATCCCAGCCATGAGCAGCCAGTTTCTGCAGGAGATGCTGTGGGAGGTGGTGCCAAAGGCTTTACTGAATTCCAGAGAGACACATCCACAGCCTTTCCCTCATCTCCTGAGTGGGTCATTTTGTCATAGAAAGAGATCAGGTTGGTCAGGCAGGATCTGCTTTTCTCAAACCCACACTGACTGGGCCTGATCCCCTGGTTGTCCTGTTTGTGCTGTCTGATGGCACTCAGGATGATCTGCTCCATGGACTTTCCTGGCTGCAAGGTCAGCCTGACAGGCCTGGAGTTTTCTAGATCCTCCTTGCAACCCTTCTTGTGGATGGGCATCACAATTGCTGATTTCCAGTCAGCTGGGACTTCTCCAGTTCACCAGGACTGCTGGGCAATGAGCGCAAGTGTCTTGGCCAGCTCTTTCTCCAGCTCCCTCAGTACTCTCAGGTGCATCTCATGTGGGCAGGGACTTGTGGGGCCTCATTGGCACTGAGCATATACTCCTGGATTATGGGGACTTCACTCAGACCCCCATCACTTGAGGACAACTGAGTCTGGACACTTTCCACTGGACTACATTTCTCATTCAACCCTGGCCCTTGTAAATACTCTCTCTCCATCTTTCTTGTTGGCTCTTGAGGTCCTGGAAGGCCACAATTAGGTCACCCCAAGGCCTTCTCTTCTCCAGGCTGTACAATCCCAATTCTCTCAGCCTTCCCTCATGGCAGAGCTGCTCCATCTCTCTGATCATCTTGGTGCCTCCTCTGGACTTGCTCCAACAGCTCCATGTCCTTGTTGTGCTGGGACCCCAGAGCTGGAGGCAGCTCTGCAGGTGGGACAACATCCAACCAGGTGTGTTCCAGCAAGGACAGTGTGCAACCTCCTGGAACCAAAGGGGACATTGTGACAACACAGAAACTCCTGGAACCAAAGGGCCATTGTGACACCACAGAACCTCCTGGAACCAAAGAGATATTTTGACACCACAGAACCTCCTGGAACCAAAGGGACACTGTGACACCACAGAACCTCCTGGAACCAAAGGGACACCGTGACACCACAGAACCTCCTGCAACCAAAGGGCCATTGTGACACCACAGAACCTCCTGCAACCAAAGGGCCATTGTGACACCACAGAACCTCCTGGAACCAAAGGGCCATTGTGACACCACAGAACCTCATGAAACCAAAGGGGACATTGTGAATTGTGGGGAGACATGGAACGAAAGGAACCCTGAGACATTTTGAACCATAATGGACTAAAGGTGCCCGTGTAGCACTGTGGAACCTCATGGAGTAAAGGGACCATTATGACACTGTGTAAAGCCATGGAGTGAAACAGGCATTTGACTTTAAAGAGTTAACTGAAATGCTGTAAAATTCACATTCCATGTTAAGAACTGTGCCTTGTACCATCAGCACTATGTGAATATCAGCTCATTCTATCCTAGAGATTGATGACAGGAATGTACTTAAACATCCTTACAGTCACAGACTGATAAGATGTTAACTTAAGAGAACATGAATCAGAAGAACTCCCTAATGTCAAGCACCATGAGTCAAGTGAACAAAGTTGAAAAGTTCAAAGCGAAGATGAGTAAGAAGACCCCCAGGAGAAGCTGAAGAACTGGAACAACCCCTAGATATGTCCCCTAAAAGAATATTCTAGCAAAACTCCTCCTCTAACTCCGCCTGAACTCCACCTGTTATGGATATGCATGTAAAATGTTATCACCCCATACTAACCCTGTATAGAATCCCCCCAATTCCTACCCAAAGCTGGAAGTGAGCCTCCAGCAGTACTCACTGCTTCACTTCCCCTGCACAGGGAATAAATACCTTCTGCTAATAGATAAAATTTTCTCTTAGCAGGATTCATTCCAGCCTTTTCTTGGCATCAGGAGTCAAGGGTCTGTTGTAGCTCTCCAGACCCTCATGAAACCAAAGGAATCCTTGGACACTGCGGTACCTCATGGAACCAAGAGGCCATTGCTACAATTAAGGGCCTACTGGAACCAAGTTAAACTTGAGACTTGTCAGAGCATCATGGAATCAAGAGGCCATTGTGACACTGCACGGCCTCATGGAATGAACCCTGGGACACTGTGGAACTTCCTGGAATCAAGGGGCAATTCAGATTCTCACAGCCTCATGGAACAAAAAGGAACACTGAGAAAATTTGGAACCTCATGGAATGACGGAGTCCTGTTGACTCTGAGAATCTCATGGAACCAAGGGGACTGTCTGACACTGTGGAACCACCTGGAATCAAGGAACCATTGTGACACTGCAGTGCCTCATGAAACCAAAGGAAAACTCTGAAACTGTGGAAATTCATGGAATCAAGTGACCATACAGACATGTGGGGCCTCTTTGAACCACAGGAACTCTGCAACACTGTGGAACTGGTGGGAATCAATGAGCCATTGTGACAGTCTGGAACCTCCTGGAAACAAATGGGCCCAGGGACACCGTGGAACCTCTGAAAATCAAGGGGTCATTGGGACACTGCAGGTCCCCAGAGACCTTAGAGAGTCTTGTGACACTTGGTACCACCATAGAATCAAAGGGCCATTTTGACACTGCAGAGCCTCATGGAACTGAAGGAGTAAGGAATAAAGAGGGCATTAATATACTGCAGGGCCTTGTGGAATCAAGGGGACATTGTGACAATGCAGTGGCTCATGGAAGCAAAGGAACCTTGGGACAAAGTGGAACCTCATGGAATGAAAGGGCCACTGGGACACTGTAGAGCTCAATGAATGCAAAGAAAACCTGGGAAACTGTGAAACCTCCTGGTATAAAGGGTCCACCACGGCACTGTGGAGCTTTATGGAATTGAGGGGCACCTGTGGCATGTCAGGGCCTCATGAAACCAAAGAAACCCTGAGACATTTCAGTATCTCATAGAACCAAGGGGCCATTGTGACACTGAAGCCTCATAGAACCAAATGAACACTTGGAGACTGTGGAATCTCATGGATTCAAGTGGTCATTCTCTCTGAATGGAGATGTCTTTCCTATACGGGACCAGTGGTGTCCCTGAACCCACCTATGTCTGTGTGTGAGAGCCTGGGAACCTCAGGTACCACTCTAGGGCTGTGTTTGGAGTAAAATAGAGGAACTGCTCTGGGTTTGATTGGGTCATGTGAGGATGTCCATGACACCACTGCCATTATAGTCAAAGAGATCTGATCAACCTGTTGATGGAAAAGACAGAGATCAACCTGGCTCTCCCTATGGAGAGATCAAGTACAGAAAAAGGCTGACCAGAACATAACAATTTCTACTGCTCAAAGGGTGGCACCTGATCTCATCTCAATTGGCCAAAGAGATTCTCCACCAGCCTCCAAGAACCTGCCACAGGTGCTGCCCTGTCTCCCAGCACTGCTCAGCTGAGGCTTGCAGGGAGCTCCAGGTATCTTAGACCACCCCGGCACCTCAAGTGTCACCAGGTCTTTGCACCTTAACATCTCCAGCTATTCCCACAGGAGCTGAAACAGGAGCACCCAGGCAAGTGACTGTTGTGTGCACACCTGACCTGAGGCAGGAGCAATCCTGCCTCCTGTGAGGTTGTGTGTGTGTGAGGAAGCTAAGGACTGCAGTCATGAATGGGGGCTGGATCCCTTCCCTCATCAGTAGTTGGGCTAATTGCCCATCCCTGTCTGATGTTCTGACTAAAGATAGTCAATGACAAGGTGATTCTTGGATCTCACTCAGTCTAGTGGGAGAAATGACAGCACAGGAGAAATGTCTCTCCCAGCTGAGGGAGGGAACATCTTTGCTTGCTTTAGCCTGTTCTACAGCAGGTTCCCCTGGAGCCCCAGGGACACCTGGAGGGAGGCTGAGAGGGCAAAGTGCTGCCTTGGGCTGTTGCTGTGTTGCTGAGCTGGGCTGGGCTCCTGGCACAGAGGGAGCTCCTGGCAACCGAGAAGAGCTTCAAAGAGACAGCTCTGCTGGGGAGCAGCTCCTCTGCACAGCCCAGCAGGGCTGGGGAACTGCCTGCAGGCACTGAGAGGAGAGGAGTGAGGCAGAGTGAGGAGAGACATTCACAGCCTGTACTTGGTAAGTATGTGGATGCAAGGCAATGTCTCTTTTGTTCCTGGAAGATTTTCCTAAAGCTGGCCCATCCTGGAGCTTTGGGCATCTGTCAGGAGGACTCTGACAGTTTTTGTGTTACAGAGGAGGAGGATGAGTTCCAGGGCAGGGCTTCCTTGTGGCACCATCAGAGGGACAGGGCAGGGTGGCTCCTTCTGGCAGGGCTGGCTGTGGAGTGTGAGGGTGGGGGTGCAGCCAGGGGTGCCCAGGGCTGTCCTGCAGAGCAGGGTCCTGCTGCCCAGGATTTTATGTGCCAGGCAAGGGACTCTTTGCCTCAAGCATCAGCTCTTGCCCTGCCCGGGGAGATACACACAGTGCAATGAGGAGAAGCTGTGGGTGGAAGGAGGAAGTAATGGTGGAGCTGGGTCCCGGTGCTTTTGAGACTATTTTACATGTTTCAGGTCTCACAGCTCTAGTAGATGTCCAGTCCATTTCTGAGAGGACTTTCCATGAGCACATTCAGGACAGGAGTTTCCTGCCTGAGTTTTGCTTTCCTGAATCTGTGCTTCCACTTTTCCTGCCTCAGTTTGGTTGGAATGGAATCCCAGCTGGGCAGATTAGAGCAGGGGCTGAGACTCTTAAACCATCAGACTGATGTTTTCTGGGAACCTCAACAATTGCCTTCAGCCCCCACGAGCCTGCAGATCCAGTCAGGGTCCCCTTCCCATTGTCCCCAGGCTTGGGTGAGCTGTTCTTTAATCCCTGCACACTCGGAGTGGCTGCAGGGCAGAGCTTTGCACTCAGGGGCTGGGCTCGGCTCTGGCAGCACTGGCAGAGAAGGACCGAGGAACAGGACCAAGGCACCGGGGACAGCTCCAGGCAGCAGAGACAAGGGCAGGGAGGGAGGGAATGCTGAGGGCAGCCCTGCTGCAGGGCTCACGTGGCACCTCCCAACCCTGCCCTGCAGTGCAGACACTTGTCCTGAGCAGCACAGCTCCTGTGTCCCCATCCAGCCAGCACAGACTCAGCCCGGGGGCTCTCGGCCCTCAGGCACCTGCTGGGCCAGCAGAGCAGCACAAGGGGATGAAGGGCATCTCTCCTACAAAGTGCCCATTTCCTGCTGACCAGGCCCTGAGGGGACTGTCCTGCACTGGTGCTGTCTGGTAGGGGCTGTGCAGGGCTGGGAAGGGAAGGACTTTCCTTTAGGGCTCATCTGTCTCTCTCCTTGCCTTTCTCAAGTGCTCCTGCTATTGCTGGCAGGCTCTCTGGGAATGGCAGTTTTAGCTGCAGAGTCAGTACCAGCCCCTGTGGCTCCTCCTGTGCAGGTTTGAGCACAGCAATGAGGTGTCCAAGCTCCTTCTGCCCCGTGGAGCTCTGGGAGGCTGGGAACAAGTCGATTTGTCCAGACTTTATAAAAATGGGGAGGAAATTTCTCTGCCTGGGATGGCCTTGCTCTCAGTAGTGTCTTTCCAGGGTAACACAGGAGTGTAACTGTTCTGGATCTCAGAGAGGTGTGTGCCCAGGCCAGCTGGGAACAGGACAGAGGGACAGACCAGCTCCCCTCACTCCACACTGAGCCTCAGACAATCCTCCTGCCTCACAGGGCTCACTGTTCTCCCTGAGTGCAGAAATATCTCTCATTCTGCCTTCTGCCATCCCTGTTCCTTCATGCTGGCAAGGCTGTTGCTGACAAGCTCCACTGCCTTAGGAGCACACTCCTTGTCTAAGTTCATCTATCAGGACTGGCTCTTCTCCTCCCTATTCCCATGCACTGCCTGGGGGGAGGAGAGCTGACTCCCCACTGTGCTGCAGGCTGAGGTCCAGCTCCTCACAGAACCCTTGCCCAGCAGCAATCAGGGATACAGCAACCAAGGTGAAGGAAGGTCTCCTAGACATGGAAAAGGCAGACATGGAAAAGGCAGACACATTGAGTGGCAAGGATGGCTGGGTGAGAAAGGGCTTTGAATTTTCACTGTGAATTCAAATCTAAGTTGTCGTTCCTACTTGTACAGGTCCCGATCTACAGAAGCAGCAAATGCCCAACAGCAGCTCCATCAGCCAGTTCCTCCTCCTGCCATTGGCAGACACGCGGCAGCTGCAGCTCCTGCACTTGTGGCTCTTCCTGGGCATCTTCCTGGCTGCCCTCCTGGGCAACGGCCTCATCATCAGCGCCGTAGCCTGCGACCACCACCTGCACACCCCCATGCACTTCTTCCTGCTCAACCTGTCCCTCACAGACCTGGGCTGCATCTGCACCACTGTCCCCAAAGCCATGCACAACTCCCTCTGGGACACCACAACCATCTCCTACATGGGATGTGCTGCACAGCTCTTTTTCTTTGTCTTCTTCATTTCAGCAGAGTTTTCCCTCCTCACCATCATGTGCTACGACCGCTACGTTGCCATCTGCAAACCCCTGCACTACGGGACCCTCCTGGGCAGCAGAGCTTGTGCCCACATGGCAGCAGCTGCCTGGGCCAGTGGCTTTCTCAATGCTCTGCTGCTCACAGTCAATACATTTTCCCTGCCCCTGTGCCAGGGCAATGCCCTGGACCAGTTCTTCTGTGAAATCCCTCAGATCCTCAAGCTCTCCTGCTCACACTCCTACCTCAAGGAACTTGGGATTATTGTGGTTAGTGTCTGTTTAGCTTTTGGTTGTTTCATTTTCATAGTTTTCTCCTATGTGCAGATCTTCAGGGCTGTGCTGAGGATCCCCTCTGAGCAGGGACGGCACAAAGCCTTTTCCACGTGTCTCCCTCACCTGGCCGTGGTCTCCCTGTTTATCAGCACTGGTGTGTTTGCCTACCTGAAACCTCCCTCTATCTCCTCCCCATCCCTGGATGTGGTGGTGGCAGTTCTGTACTCAGTGGTTCCTCCAACACTGAACCCCCTCATCTACAGCCTGAGGAACAAGGAACTCAAGGGTGCTGTGCAGAATTTGATTACTGGATGGTCTTGAGAAGCTTCAAACTTCCAGTTGTCTTCTGCATAGCCTTTAGAATGGAACTCCTGACAGGCCCATCCTTCCTTCTCAGGTTTTGGTGGAGGTCATTTGGTTCATCTTGTCACAATATTGTGCCCACTGAAATTTGATAATAAATTCCCTTCTAATCTTTTTTCTCACTACTGATTTTGACCCAGAGACTGTCAAAATAATTAAACAAAAGAAGTGACTCTGTTGTAACTATTTTGATTCTTATTCACAGCAGTTCTTAAAGGTCACTGCAGGACAGTGCATGTTGGCAGAGGGGAGGGGGAAAAGCGTCCCAGCACAGCAGCACTGCCAGTGAGCAGCAGTGCTTGGTCTTTTCAGTGCTGCTGTTTCTACTTCCACGCTATTGCTATTGCTGTAAGGCCTGAGTACTCTGACAAGTTGGTCACATCCTGCTGCGTGTCCATCCTGGGATCACAGGCAGGGACAGGCCATGGGAACAGCTGGGACACAGCTGGGCTGCACAACAGCAGCTCCATCAGGAAAGGGCATCTCCTGAGGGCAGGGCAGGAAGGCTTTGGGCTTCTTGCAAATCAGTCTCAGGAACATGCTCAAGGAATAGACTCTAAAGACTTTCCTTGTTTGGCTTGTTCTCCAGGGGCTCAGTGGGATGAGATCAGGGTCCCAGTGTGGCCTTCCAAGGCCTCAGGTCTGGTTCAGGTTTTGCTTGTTGGTAGCCAGAACCCATGTAGATGGTGAATGGTTTCTGATTAACCTTTCTGGGGCTCTACAGCTTGTGACAGGGCTGATGGCAGGTGAATGTTTTCTTAAGAGACTTGGGAACTGCCATGAAAACACAGGGGATGTGCCAGCAGGTGCCAGGCAGTCAGCAGTGAATAGAGTCCAATGAGCCCAGGCATGTTCAGGGTGTAGTCACCCAGAGATAATATTCTACATCTGAGTGTGAACTGACAAACAACAGCTCTGCAAACTCATGGGACACAGCAGGTACAGGGAAAGGAGTCTTGTAAGTGATTCATTTATTCTTCTTGGACACTCATAGTACAGATCCAGCATAGCCCCCAAACCCATCTCCCAGCACTGGAACAAGGCAGGGCCCCTCTGAGCACCCTCCATGGCCACACAAGAGCTTGTGTGGCAGGGGGTCAGTGGCAGGGACCACCCTCAGCTGGCTCTGCCTCCCAGCCTGACCAGCACAGCCCAGCAGAGCCCCTCCATGATCCTGGGCACCACAGCCCGTGTGCCCTGCAGAGCAGCATCCCCAGCTCGGGGGCTGTGGGGAGCACGGGGAGGGACTGCAGGAATGGCTGGTCAGGCCAGCACAGACGTGTTCCCCTGGGGAAAGGCTCTGTGGGGAGATGGGATGTGCCAGGAGAAGAGCAGGACAGGCTGTGTGTGCAGAGGAGCCATGGAAAGAGGCTGTCCTGTCCCTGGGGCAGCAGAAGCTGCCTGAGGAGCCCCAGGACTGATTCTCTCCTGCAGTCCTGGGGAGTGGGGCTGGCCCTGGGGCTGCAGGAGATGCCTGAGATGATGGTCTCCTGAACATTCCAGACACAGAGTCACTGTCCCTGATCTCCATTGCCTCCATTTCTTGCTGTAGGGCCAGACATGATTGTGCTGCTCTCTGGGGCTGGGGCTGGGGCAAGTGGATTGGTGGGACCAGGGAGGAGCTGGACTGGGCCATGCCAGGGAGAGGGAAACCCCAGTGCTGAGCTGAAGTGTGTGAGTGTGCAGGGTGGGGGCTCTGCAGGGCTGAGGTGCCTCCAGCCCCAGGCAGTGGCAGCAGGAGCCCAGGGAGACACTGCACCTACTGCCAGGAACTGTCTGTGTGTGTGCAAGGGAAGGATTCGTGTCTCTGAACAGCCCTGGGGGTGTGAGCAGGGCATGAGCCCAGCTCTGTTGTGGGCACCTGTCAGAGCCCTGACATTTCTGGGTGTGACTGCAGGAACAACCTCCCTGACCCAGGGACATTTATCTCACCAGCCTTGAGCATGCCCATTGCAAATGTCCATGTCTCCTCCATCCCTCTCCTCTGCCTTTATGTCCCTTTCTTCCCACACCAGGAAACAGCCTGGGGGAATCTCCTCTGTGCAGTCAGAGAGGCTCTGTGAGCAGGAGTGACAGTGTTCTCCAGAAGGTGCATTTGTCCCCTTTGACATGGCCCAGAGCTCAGGACTGTGAAAACATTCCCAGGCACACACAGCTTGGAGAGATCTTGGAAGGCAAATTGGGAGAGGAAGAACAGAAGAGGCAAAATTAGGGATATGAAACCATCCCAAAGAAGTTCAGTAGCTCCTCTGAGCAATGTTTCTGCATTCAAAACACTGGTAGGAAATGTACTCTGATAAACAGCTGCACAAATATTTTCACATAAACAGTGAGTGAATCAGATTAATAGAACAAGTGTGTGGTGTTGTCAGTAAAAAGAAAATGATGAAAAAATCTTGAAATTAAAAATAAACAGCACATCATAATGACAGGCAAGGAAGTCTTCAACAATTACCAGGATTTCTTGTCTGCAGAGGTTTCAACTACCTCCTAAAACCCACACTCCTGGCTTCAGGCCATGACTTCCCAGAGCAGTCACAGAGTTGGCCACTGCCCCAGAGATGCCCCAGGGCAGCTCAAGGACCCAAGTGTGAAAAGTCCCCCAGAGTGTCTGTGAGCCCTTCTGGAACAGGAGCTGCTGGGCAGGAAGGACCAGCTGGGGAGGGGCAGGGAATCCCCCCCTGCAGCACTGCTGGCCAGGCTGAGGAGGGTCCTCTCCAGCACAGCAGAACATCCTGTCCCCTTGGGGGCTGGGCTGTCAGGTGTGTTCCCAGAACTGACTGACCAAGCTGGGCAGGCAGAGGCTCAGGGGTCATGAAGGGTGTCACAAAGCTGAGCCCATCCAGCTGAAGGATTTGGGGAGGTCAGGAGGAACTGGGACAAAAGGGATGGGATATTTGGGGGAGGGAAGGGAGGCTTGGCCAACAGAGAGGAAAGATGTTGGTGAGGTAAAACCAAGTTTAGGTAATGCTGAGGGTGTTGAAACACTGACTGTGCAAACACTCCTGATGGACCTTTACCTATAATTTGTGTACCATTGCAACTTCTGTCAGGATAACTTGATACTCCTCATTTCACCCCCAGCAATCTTCTCTCAGGAACCAAAGGAACCCTGGGACACTGTGGAATGCCTTGGAACCAAGGGGCCATTCTGACACTTGGGAACCTCATGGAATCAAGGTTCCATTGTGACCCTGCAGGACCTCAAGGAAACAGAAGCCCATTGTGACCCTGTGGAGCCTCATGGAATCCAGGGATCACTGTGACACTACAGGGCCTCATGAACTGCAAGGAACCCTGGGACACTGCAGAAATTCATGGAATCAGGGGACCATGATGACACTGCAGGGCCTCATGGATTCAAAGGAATCCTGGAATATTTTTGAATCTGATGGAATCATCGTGCAACTGTAACACTACAGAAACTTATGGAACCAAGAGGCAATTTTGACCTTTCAGGGCCTCATGGAACAAAAGGGACCCTGGGACACTGTGGAAACTCATGGAAACCAGGGGCCATTGGGGCACTGCAGGGCCTGAAGGAACCAAAGGTATCCTGGGACACTGCAGAGCTCACGGAACCAAAGGGTTCATTGTGACTTGTGGGGCCTCATGGAACCAAAGGGGTCTTGAGACAGTTTTTAACTTCATAGAATCAAGAGATCATTGTCACACTGTGGAACCTCAGGGAACCAGGATGTCACCTGGACACTGCAAGGCCTCATGGAACCAAAGCAATCCTGGGACACTAAGGAACATTATGGAAATATTTTGGGTGTGGCTGAGCAGGAGCTCATTTCCCCACAGGAGCCCTCCCAGTGCTGTGCTCTGTGTTGGGAGCTGGAAAGGTGCTGAGAACACACCAATGTTTTGGCTACTGCTGAGCAGGGCTGGCACAGCCCCAGCACTGCAACGTTCCTTCCCCAACTGAGGGCAAGGTCCTGGGAAGGGACACAGCCAGGCCAGCTGAGCCAGAGTGACCAGAGGGATATTCCAGATCATGGGATGTCAGCTCAGATATAAAAGACGAGGAAAGGAGAAGGAAGGGGGGCATTCATTGTTTCCAATGTTTGCCTGCTGAGCAGCTGCTCCATGTGCCGAAGCCTGGCTTGCTGGGACATGGCCAGACATCACTGATGATGGGGAGCAGAGAACAAACCTGCCTTATTTTCCTCTTTCTTTGTTTGTGTGCAAACTTTGGCTTTTGATTTAGTAAAGTGCCTTATCCCAACCCACCAGTCATTTTCCATCTTATTCTCTCTCCCCTGTCCATCTGGGAAGGGCAGTGATAGAGCGGCTTGATGGGCAGCCTGTAATTCTCCCCATTCTCATTTTGCTCTTCTTAAAGATGGGCTTGGCATCTGCCTTTTCCAAGGACCCCAGAACCTCTCAGATTGCTCTGGCCCTTTTGAGAGCACAGCCCAGAATCCCAGGCAAGGGTGATGCAGCAGTTCAGGAGCACTTGCAATGAACTGTCCAAGACCACTGAGATGAATCTCACTGGGCCAGTGGAGTTTGTTCCTGGAGTCACTCACTGAAATGTCGAGGTCCAGCAAGGCATCCACCTCTGAACTGGGATTGTGGAATTCTCATGCCCCCAGGGGTGATCAGAGAGTCTTTCCCTTTTACACCCACGGGGAGATCACTGCAGGAGTCACAGTCTTTCCCTGGGCTCTCACTGCCACTGCTGGGGGCTGGAGGCACCTCAGCCCTGTGGGGTGTCACCTGCTCTGCCCCTCTCTGAGATGCCCCACGGCCTGAGGGATGGACACAGGGGGAGCTCTGTGCTCAGAAGCACATCCCAGTGCTGCATCCTGGGGGTTTTCCAGGGGATGTGGGGCCCAGAGTGAAGTGACCTCGAGACACTGTGTGTCCCACAGCCCTTCCCAGCACCTCCAGGATTAGCTGATGGTCTTTGTGTTCTCTTGGGTTCATCTCCCCCACACACACACTGTGCATGCTGAAGTCTCCTCTGTACAATTGCAGCATGGCCTTGTGAGCTGCTCATTTGGTGTCCCCATGGAGGGACAAACAACCTGTCAGTGGTGGGTGAGAGGTCAGTGCTGGGAATGGTGTTTGCAGGGGGTGATCTGTGACAATTGCCATGGGGCCCCTTGCCCAGGGTGTCCAGGAAACAAAGACAAAGCCCAGACCCTGCTCTGCTGCTCCTTCAGGTGTGTCCCTGGAGGCCTGGCTGTGGAAGGGACTCTGAGTTGCTGCTTCCCCAGCCCCAGGGAGGGTCTTTTTGTCTGCTCATTCCCTCCGGGGTATCTTTTCAGTCATGACCTCAGTGGGGCTTGCTGACACTCTCAGGAACTTGAAGGTTTGATGATGAATTTTGCTTTTTTAGAGGTTTGTTCAGTTTTCAAATCTTCAGTTCAGGAATTCACTGCCAGAGTGCTCATTAACATTCAAAACATCCTAACAAGACAAGCCTTTGGGAATAATTTAATATTAAGTCTTCATTTCTTTTATGCTTCATTAGACAGATACCAGAAGTGTATTCAAAGTGAGTGCACTACAGTGACAAAAAAATTAAGAAATAGAACTTTTCGTCCCATTTCCTTTTTCCTGTTTATACACTGAGAGCAGCAAACCCTAATTGATATTGTTCCCAAGCACCAGGGATGGTCTCCTTGTCTGCTCATTCCCTTCATGGTCTCTTTTCACTGATGGCATTTTAACCAAACTATCCCCTGGGAATAATTTACTTTTACATTTTCAAATCTTCTGAGGTCAATTACAGAGATCTCAGGAATGCATTCAAAGTGAATATCTTATACTTTAAAAAAAAACACACAGCAAAAATATGTCTTTTTTGTGGCCTGTTTATTTTTGCCTGTTTATACATTATTATCAGCAATTCCCTATTGATATTGACCCAGAGCATCTCCTAATTCAGTGTGAATAGATATGAAAATCAAGACCCTTTTTGTCTGACAATCCATCAGACTTTATCCCTAATCCCCACCCCACCATTTCCCTCATCACATCCCTGGCACTCAAAGCAGCCTTGTGGAATCTGAGCTTCCTCCACTAAAGGCTGGACCTGCAGGTTTCAGCTCCTGGGCACCAACTCCCACCTGCTGTACTTGGAGAAAGAGCTGCAGGAGACACACAGGGATGTTCATGTATTGTCAGCAAACAAAACCAAAGGAAGGCACAGCTCAAAAATAGAAGAAATTCCTCTGCTGTATTTTAAGTTCACATCACTGACGTCCACTTTCCACAGCAGGCAATTTTAGACCAATGGAAAACACGTTCTGTGTCAAGCACAGATCTAAAGGTCCCTCCAAGCGCTCCCTGCCCCAATTCTGTCCATTTTGCTCTTTGCACAAAGTGAGTCACACACTGAAGTCAGAAGTT
The DNA here is from genome assembly GCF_047495875.1 of Pithys albifrons albifrons. Classification (NCBI taxonomy): domain Eukaryota; kingdom Metazoa; phylum Chordata; class Aves; order Passeriformes; family Thamnophilidae; genus Pithys; species Pithys albifrons. The sequence continues at coordinate 58,532,605 of NC_092464.1, forward strand.
CCCTTGATCCAGAGCAGGAGGAAAAGAGAGAAAGTGAATGAATTACTTTGTAGTGCAGAGCTAAATCTCCACTAATCCAAATATTTTGGGGTTACAGGAATTTTTTTGGACATGTTCTGCAGCATTTGTTCAGATGACAACAGGTTATGTGGGATTGCTGATCTGCTGGAGGGCAGGAAGGCTCTGCAGAGGGGTCTGGACAGGCTGGATCGATGGTCCCAGGCCAACTGGATGAGGTTCAACGAGGCCAAGTGGTGGGTCCTGCCCTGGGGTGACAACCACCCCAAATCCCTGGCCATGCCCTGCAACTGATCCCCACAGTCTGTCCTGTGTCCTTCATCCCTCCATTTTCAAGAACTTTGAGGGACAAGGGCGCTTCATGCTCTGGGTGTGAAGCAAGATCTAAGTGCCACTAGAGTGGGAACCACAACTCATCAGGTTTGTGCTCTTTGGGAGGACCAGAAAGTGCTGAGATTTAGACCCACAGAAAGTTCCTTTTCATGGCCAAAACCCAAAAATTAAAGAGGATACAATTTCTGAACTCCACAGCTCTTTGTGCAGCTTTCCTCAGCCACAGCAACCAGGATAAGCCACGTCCTTGCTGTGCTGGTCCCACAGCCCAGGGTGCTCCTGGCCTTCCTTGCTGCCAGGGCACACGGCTGCCTCCTGCCCAGCTCCTGCCCACCCACAGCTGCCTTACAGGGCTGCTCCCAGCCAGGCAGCTCCCAGCCTGTGCCATGGCCAGGGCAGTGCCCTGCAGGGGCACACACTGCCATGTGTCCCTCTGCCATTGCAGGAGGTTCCTGCCAAGATGGGCTCTCCTCCTCCCTGAAGCTTTCCCTGAGCACAGAGGCCTGAGAGACCTTTCCAGTGAAGACTCAGGCAGAGAAGCCATGGAGTCCCTCAGCCCCACAGCAGTGTCTGCTGGAATTAAATCCCCCTCCCCATCCCACAGCAGCCCCGCATTTCTTTCCTTCAGCCTTGGTCTCCAGTACAGCCACTGAGGCTCTTCTGGTTCTTGACTTTTCCTGCAGCCACCAACTCCAGATGAGCTTTGCCTTCCCCAAAGTCCCACATGCACAGCACAGGCCATGCCCAGGAATTCCTTGTCTGTGCTTCGCCTTGCTTTAAATCCCTGGCAGAGATTCCATGGCCCCTTTGTGCCCCACTGCCTCACAGCTTGTCCCACAGCTCCCTGTGCAGCCCCAGCCCAGGGCAGGAGCACCCATGGTGGGGAATGGCCGCTCTGATGGAATGCCCAGGACAGTCCTTGGCCTTGGTCACAAAAGAGTGGGTGAATAATTAAATGGGATAAAATGAATACTTTTTTTTTTTTTGATAAGAGCAAAGGTAGAAGGGGAAAAAAACGAAAATTATATAAGAGGAGAGACTTGGCCTCTCATGAAATGCACTGGGTGTCACTGACAGAGCAAAGCAGGCAGTCTCTTCCTGCTAAAAAGCATCCAGTCATCATTTTCCTCACAGCATCCTTCAGCTCCTGGTTCCTCAGGCTGTAGATGAGGGGATTCACTGCTGGAGGCACCACCGAGTACAGAACTGCCACCACCAGATCCAGGGATGGGGAGGACATGGAGGGAGGCTTCAGGCAAGCAAATGTGCCAGTGCTGACAAACAGGGAGACCACGGCCAGGTGAGGGAGGCACGTGGAAAAGGCTTTGTGCCGTCCCTGCTCAGAGGGGATCCTCAGCACAGCCCTGAAGATCTGCACATAGGAGAAAACTATGAAAATGAAACATCCCATAAATACAAAAACACTAGCCACAAGAAGCCCAATTTCCCTGAGGTAGGAGTTTGAGCAGGAGAGCTTGAGGATCTGTGAGATTTCACAGAAGAACTGGTCCAGGGCATTTCCCTGGCACAGGGGCAGGGAAAATGTATTGACTGTGTGCAGCAGAGAGTAGAGAAAGCCACTGGCCCAGGCAGCTGCTGCCATGTGGGCACAAGCTCTGCTGCCCAGGAGGGTCCCGTAGTGCAGGGGTTTGCAGATGGCAACGTAGCGGTCGTAGCACATGATGGTGAGGAGGGAATACTCTGCTGACATGAAGAAGACAAAGAAAAAGAGCTGTGCAGCACATCCCACGAAGGAGATGGTTGTGGTGTCCCAGAGGGAGTTGTGCATGGCTTTGGGGACAGTGGTGAGGATGGAGCCCAGGTCTGTGAGGGACAGGTTGAGCAGGAAGAAGTGCATGGGGGTGTGCAGGTGGTGGTCGCAGGCTACGGCGCTGATGATGAGGCCGTTGCCCAGGAGGGCAGCCAGGGAGATGCCCAGGAAGAGCCACAAGTGCAGGAGCTGCAGCTGCCGTGTGTCTGCCAATGGCAGGAGGAGGAACTGGCTGATGGAGCTGCTGTTGGACATCTGCTGCCTTGGGGGAATGTTGTCTGTTGAGGAGGAAAAGGCAGAACTAAGTTAGCTGTGACTATTGTAGCAAAACACATTGTCTCACAGCAACTTGACAATAAGGGTCTCTCTTTTTAAGACCTCTCTGCATCCTGCTCACCTGAGCTCTGGGTTTTGTTGGCTGATGAGGCCATTAAAACAGGGACACTGTAATGGACTCCTGAGGAGTCCTTTTTGCCTTGCAGAGAGAGGGAACTCAGAATGCAGGGTGAGCTCAAATTAATGTACTCGTGATACATCAAAGAGCTTCCAGCCCCACTGGTTGCAATTTGCCCAGCTGAGGAATTCAGCTGAGGGTATTCTTTGTATTTGTTCACGCAGTTGCACCTGCCACAGTTACCTGTGGTTGTGGGTGTCTGAAATGCCTGAAATTTTTATTGCACTGCAGGTCAAGTCTTGTGGGTCAAGAGACATGACCCACATCCCTGCCCTGCCCTTCCCTGCCCTGCCATGAGGGGGTCACTCCTTCCACCCACACTTTCTCCCTGCAGGGCCATGGGAGCTCATTGGCCGTGCTGAGCTGTCTCTGGCAGGCAGCAGAATCCCTGTCCCAGCACACAGAGCCCTGGGCTGCAGGACCCTGCTCTGCAGGACAGCCCTGGGCACCCCTGGCTGCACCCCCAGCTCACACCCCACAGCCATCCCTGGGAGAAGGGAACCTTCTTGCCCTGTGCCTCTGATGCTCCACACCAGGAAATCCAGGAGAGCCATCCTGACAGGTCCTGTCACTGCTGGCATTTGGCAGGTGTAAGAGACAATTCCAGAAACTCACCTGCAGTGCTCTGCAGCCAGAGACTTACCCTGGCAAAGGGCTGTGAAGATTCCTCTCCTGATGAGCTCTCACCTGTCCTCCCACTCCAGGACACTTTAAAACTCTTTCTCACTTCTCTTGTCTGCCCTTGGTGCCTGCAGGTCCTGCCCTGCTCTGCCATATGGCCACCTCCTCTCCACTGAAGAACTGTGGGAGTCCTTCTGAAAGATCCTGGAAGCTGTGGGATGTGCCAGCTTTAGGAGATACCTGCAGGAAGGGAAGATTAACTTTCCTATAGCCAGAGAATTCTTCTTTCAAATACTGTGGAGGTTTCTCCTATAGTGATAGCTCAGTCCCCTCCCAGCCCAGGCTGCCTCTCACCTCTGTCCCTTCTCTGCTGTGCCCTCGGTGTGTGCAGGCAGTGCCCTGAGCCCTGCTGGGCTGTGCACAGGAGCTGCTCCTGGGCAGAGCTGTCTCTCTGCAGCACTGCCCGCTTGCCAGGAGCTCCGTGTGTGCCAGGAGCCCGGCCCAGCTCAGCAGCACAGCAACAGCCCAGGGCATTTAATGGCCCTCTGGGGGGTTTGGTGCTGAGTCCCTGAACATCAGACCCTGAGGAAAGTTAAAGAAACCTCTTGAGAAGCCAAAGTGAGATTCAAACTGTAAAGTTTCTTGCAGTGCTAATGAGTCCCACTGAGGAACACGACTGTGAAAACATCCCAGGGTTTTTCTGAGCAGAAATTTGGAGACAGTGATGACAGGTCTGAGACTTACAGATTTATCAAGGCTGGAAGAGACCTTCAAAGTCTTCTAGTCCAACTGTCATCCAAGCACCACTAGAATCATCCCTAAATCGTATTCCAAGATGTCACATCCATACACCACGTGAGCACTTCAAGATACCACCACCTCCCTGGGCTAATTATTTCATTGCATAAACACCTTCTCAGTGAAAAACATATTTTTATTATCTAATCTGATCCTTGACATACTCAAGTCAAGTCTGTTTCCTCTCTTTCCGTCCCTATAGGCTTGGCAGAAGAGAGGGAGACCCCTGCTCACTAAGACCTCCTTTTGGGTCTTTGAAGAGAGCAATGAGGTCCTCCCTGAGCCTCCTCTTCTCCAGACTAAAGAGCACCAGTTCCTTATCCAACATGTTTTCCAGACTCTTTTCCAGCTCCATTCCCTTCTCTGGACATGCTCCAGCCCCTCAATGTCCTTTCTGTAGTGAGAGGCTCAGAACTGAGCACAGGACTTGAGGTGGGGCCTCAGCAGTGCCCAGCACAGAGGGACAATCCCTGTCCTGGTCCTGCTGGCCACATTATTCCTTACACTGGCCAGATGCCTTTTGGCCTTCTTGCCCACCTGGGCATACTCTGACTCATATCCAGCCACTCTCCAGCAGCACCCCCAAGTCCCTTCCTGCTGAGCAGCTCTCAAGCAACTCTGCCTCCAGCCTGGAGTATTCCATGGGGTTGTTGTGACCCAAGGTCAGGATCTGACACTTGGTCTTCTTGATCCTTTCCTGCCCTCCAGCAGACCCACAATCACACCCACCTTGGTGTTGTCCACAAATTTACTGAGGGTGGAAACAGTTCCCTCATCCCAGCCATGAGCAGCCAGTTTCTGCAGGAGATGCTGTGGGAGGTGGTGCCAAAGACTTGACTGAATTCCAGAGAGACACATCCACAGCCTTTCCCTCATCTCCTGAGTGGGTCATTTTGTCATAGAGGGATAAGTTTTGTCAACCAGGACCTGCCTTTCCCAAACCCACACTGACTGTCCCTGGTCCCTTGACTGTCTTGTTTGTATGTCTGTAGGCACTCAGGATGATCTCCTCAATGGACTTCCTTGGCACCAAGTTCAGGCCTGACAGGCCTGGAGTTGTCCAGATCCTTCTGGCCCTGCCTATAAATGGGTGTCACTTTGGCTGATTTCTTTTCAGCTTGGACTTCTCCAGTTCACGAGGACTGCTGGGCAATGAGTGAGAGTGGCTTGGCCAGCTCTTTCTCCAGCTCCCACAGTACCCTCAGGTGCATCTCATGTGGGCAGGAACTTGTGGGGTTCTCATTGACACAGCAGGTCACTGACCATTTCTCTCTGGGTTATGGGGGCTTCACTCAGCTCCCCATCACCAACTTCCAGCCCTGGGATCTGGGAATCCTGAGCACAACTGCATTTGGTGTTAAAAGATTGAGACAAAGAAGGCATTAATTCCCTCAGCCTTTTCCTCCTGCCCTGACCCTGCGCTGCCTCTGCATCCAGCAAAGGATGGAGACTCTCCTGAGCCCTCCTTTGGCTGCCCATGGATTCAGAGACACATTTTTTGCTGTCTTTAACTGCAGTGGCCAAATTCAGTTCCAGTTTGTCTTTGGCCCTTCACATTTTCCTCCTCCATAACTTCACCATATCCTTGTAATTCCCCCAAGTTTTCTGCCCCTCTTTCCAGAGGTGACACACTCTCTTTTTTTTCCTGATATCCAGCCCATGGTCTGTGTTTCACCAGGCCATACCTTTTGCCCCCTGGCTTGTCTAAGGCCACAGAGGCACAGCTCCTGAAGCTTTGAGATTTCCTTCTTAAAACACCTGCATCCATCCTGCACTCCTTTCTCCATCAGGACTGACTCCCAAGGGACTCCATCCATCAGTTTCCCAAACTGGCCAAAGTCTGTCAGCTGTCAGTCCAAGGTGTCAGTTCTGTTGGTTCCTCTCCCTTCACTCACAATGGAAATCCCCATTATTTCATGGTCTCTGTGCCCAAGACAGCCCTGACCACCACATCACCCACCAGCCACAGAATCACAGAATGCTTTGGGTCATAAGGGACCTTAAAGAGCTTCTCATTCCAACCCCAGGGGCAGGAACAATTTTCACTAGACCAGATTGCTCAGAGCCACATTCTGCTTGGCCTTGAACAACTTCTAGTGATGGAGGAGCCAGAACGTCTCTGACCAACCTGTGCCAGGGCCTCACCACCCTCACCATAAAGAATTTCTTACCAATATCTCATCTAACCCTTCCCTCTATCAGTGTGAAACCATTGTCCCTTGTCCTGTCTCTCCAGATCCTTGTAATCAGTCTCTCTTCATCTTTCTTGTTGGTTCCCTTCAGCCACAATTAGGTAACCCCAAGGCCTTCCCTTCTCCAGGCTGAAAGATCCCAATTCTCTCAGCCTTCCCTCATGGCAGAGCTGCTTTATCACTCTTATGATCTTGGTGGTCTCCTCTGGACTCACTCCAAGAGCTCCATGTCCTTGCTGTGCTGGGACCCCAGAGCTGGAGGCAGCTCTGCAGGTGGGGCAACATCCAACCAGGTGTGTTCCAGCAAGGACAGTGTGGAACCTCCTGGAACCAAAGGGGCCAATGTGACACCACAGAACCTCTTGGAACCAAATGGGACATTGTGACATCACAGAACCTCCTGGAACCAAAGGGGACATTGAGACACTTTAGGCCCTCATGGGAACAAAGGAATCCAGGGAGACTGTGGAACCTCATGGAATCAAGAAGTCATTGTGACACTCCAGGGCTTTTGGAACCCAAGTAAACCTGGGACACTGTGGATCCTCATGGAGCCATGGGGCAATTGTGACATGTGGGAACCAAAGTAATCCTCAGATATTTTGGAACCTTTTGGAATCAAGGGCCATTGTGACACTTCAGGGCCTCATGGAACCAATGGAACCCTGGAACATTTTGGAACCTCATGGAATGAAGAGGTCACTGTGACACCTGAGGCCTCATCAAACCAAATGAACTCAGGGACACTGTGGAACCTCTTGGATATGAGGGGCCATTGTGACACTGCAGGGCCTCAGGGAACCCAGGGAACACTGAGACATTTCAGAACCTTATAGAAAAAGGGGCTGTTGTTACACTGAGGGACCTGATGGAATGAAGGGGCTTTGTGACACTGCAGGGCATCATGGAGCCAAAGGGACCCTGGGGCACTGTGGAATCTCATGGAACCAAGGGGCCTTTGTGACTTGTGGGGGCTCCTGGAATCAAATGAACCTCAGGACATTTTGGAACCTCACGGCATCAAGGGGCCATTGTGACACTGCAGAGCCTTATGGACCATGACAGGATGTTCTGCCCTGATCAGGCCCAGAATCCACTCAGAGAATGCAAACAATGCAGGCTCTCTGGGTTGAGTTACTGCTGCCACCAAGGGGCTGTTTTGGTGTTGAATTATGCTAAAACCAGCCTGGTTCACCAAACTGCAAATGCACATCCTGCTTTTTGGAACAGGATCTGACAGATAAGCTGCTCACTGGCCTGGAAATTCATGACTAGCAATCCCTCACTGTATAACTCTAAAACCTCAGTCCAACTTCCATATGGAGATCCTTTCACAGACTGTCTTGAAGCATGTGGAGCTTCTCCCATGAAGCAGGGACGGCTCTTCATGGTCATTGCCCAGGGATTAAGGGAAGAAGAGAGATCTGCCCTCTTTAGTTGTGTGAGAGTTACATCAATCTCTGCTTAATGATCATTTCTTTGCTGGTTTCAACACAACTGTTTTAAAATAACTTCTTTGACACAGTGCACTGCACTATTTTATGCTATAATATACTCTACTAGGAGGTTTTTAGCTTTTCCACAGTGTACTGAATGTTTAAGTAAATGATTAAGATCTTTCATCTGTTCACTTGTCTGTTCTTTTCTCTGTTCATTTCACATAACAAATAACTCATTTTATGTATCTGATTGGCCATCATTAAAACCTGTGGAAAAAAGTGATTCCATCACACCTTTATAATTCCTGAAATTTAAATTGCACAGTAAATCTGCAGCTAAGATTGGATTCAGTCACCCCCAGGCTCCTCTCTGAGAAGGAGTTTAGAAAGCAAGGGGTCCTTTCTGCCCCAACAGCTCAATGAGACATCTTCTCTAATAAACTCTGTCTAAAACTTCTGTTACCTCTGTGACACCATGAGCTTCCACACTATCCCAGGATTCCTTTTGTTCTATGAGGCCCTGCAATGTCACAGTGATCCCTTCATTCCATGAGGTTCTGCAGTGTCCCAGGTTCCCTTCAGTTCCATAAGGTCCCAGAGCACCAAAATGACCCTTTGATTCCAAGGGGTTCTGAAGTGTCAGAGTGTCCCTTTTGTTCCATCACTGTGGAGAGTCACAATGAGCCCTTAATTCCATGAGGTTGAAGAGCTACAATGATCCCATTGTTTCAATAAGACTCGGCAGTGTCACAATTCCATGAGGTTCCACAGTGTCACACTGGTCCCTTGTGCTAATCAAGGCCCTGCACTGAGAAAAAGGTCCCTGAAATCCATGAGATTCCACAGTGACCCCGTGATTCCATGAGGTCCTGCAGTGTCACAGTGGTGGTGTCAGAGGTTGTGGTGCTTTTCTTTTGTAGTTACAAACAGAATGAGAAAGAAATAATGTCACCAAGGGCACCTTGGAGGTCCAGACTGGACTTGTGCAGAAAGGAATTTCCCTCCAAGAGAAATGCTCTGATACAAAGTGTCACAAAGATGGGGTCTGAATCAGCCCAAGGCTTCATGGAAGAGCCAGGGAGGAGGGAGAGGTGTCAGTGCAGGAAGGGGCCAGCGAGGTGGGGCAGCCGGGGGATGCCGACAGCCTGCAGGGAAAGGGGCAGGGCATGGACACCGTAGGACAGCCTGGGCTGGAGAGGAGACAGGGATGTGCAGAAGCTGAAAGGCCCCAAGAGAGCCAAGTTGTGCAGGCCTTTGGCCATGGCTGCTGTGTGTGCCCCTGATGGCATGAGGAGACAAGTGAGCCTTGCAGCCCTGGGGCCTCATTGCCTCCTTGTCCCTGCTCAGCAGCCTGGGAGGTGTCACCCCATCCTCCTGCCCTTGGCATTGCACATCCCACATCCCACTGCCCCAGGAAGACCCCTGACCAATGAGGGAGGGAATGGATCTCCCTTCTCAGGGTCTGGAGGTCAGGGCTAGGACCTTTGAATTCTGAAACACAGCCAGTTTAACTCAGCATGAGAGACATCTTTGACTTGCTTGTCCATAACTGTCATCACTGCCTCCAGTTTTCTGCTCTAACTGGAATCTGGGGACACTTTCTCAGTCCTGTTCCTCAGTGGGACCCATTAACACTACAAGAAACTTCAGTGTTTCAATGTAAATTTGAGTTCTTGAGAAGTTGTTTGAACTTACTCTGATGGACTGAGTTTAATGTAAACAACACAAACCCCCCAGAGGGCCATTAAATGCCCTGGGCTGTTGCTGTGCTGCTGAGCTGGGCCGGGCTCCTGGCACACAGGGAGCTCCTGGCAAGCGGGCAGCGCTGCAGAGAGACAGCTCTGCCCAGGGGCAGCTCCTGTGCACAGCCCAGCAGGGCTCAGGGCACTTCCAGGGCAGCTCAGGGACACCAGCAGGGCACAGACAGAGCTTAAAGGGGCTCAGCATTGGGAGGATGACTCAGAGCTCATGGAGGAGAAATCTTTGCAGTGCTGGACACGGTGAGTCTGTGGGTGCAGGGCAATGCAGGGGCAGCTCCTGGAGGCATCTCCTACATCTGGCCCAGCCCCAGCTGATGTGATGTGTGAGGAGGGTGCTGTTGGGGGACACATTAGAATAGCTGTGGAGCCGGGGGGTGCAGCCAGGGGTGCCCAGGGCTGTGGTGCAGAGCAGGGTCCTGCAGCCCAGGGTGCTTGTGCTGGGGCAGGGACTCTGCTGCCTGCCATGGTCAGCTCTCAGCCAGCCTGGGGAGCTGCTCAGAGGGCTGGGGAGAAGGGCTGTGGGGAAGGAGCAGGCCCTTGTAGGGAAGGGCAGGGTCCGTCTGCTGTCAAAATTGTGCTGTAGGAGCAAGGGCTACTTATAGCTCCAGATCAATGCAGAAAAATTGCCAGGTGCATTTGCAGGAAGCACAGCATGAGGGAGGTTGCCTTATAGGGAAAGCTTCTTTTCTTACAGTTTTGCCCTCTGGATTGTCTGGGTAGGAAATGGGACAGAAATTCATCTCTGAGCTGAGCAAGAGACTCTAAAACCTGTAAACTGTTGCTTTTATAGGTGCAGAAACCAGGGACTACCACAAGCCACCACAGAGTGGCTCAGAGGCAGCATCAGTGTTGCTTTTCCAGACTCCTCCGGGTTGCTCTGACACTGGTATCAGAGCCTGCCCAGCCAGAGCTGCCCCTGGGCAGTGCCCTGTGCTGGGAGGGCTCTGCAGGGCAGAGCTGAGCACCCAGGGCTGGGATGGGCTCTGGGAGCACTGCCAGGGCCCAGTCCTGGGCACAGGGAAGCAGCTGCTGGCAGGGACAGCTCCAGGCAGCAGAGCCCTGGACAGAGAGTGGGGGGAAAGTGTCACTAAGGGATCCCTGGGACAGGGGATATTCAGGCAGCTCTGGGGGCCCTTCCCTGCAGCTCTACTGGGCACTGTGTGCTGGGCCAGGAAAATGAGGATTTCTCCAGTGGGTCAGAACCTTCACCAGATGTGTCTTCTGAGTCATGAGTGCAGAGGTGGAGCTTTTGCATTCAAGGTGGGTTCCATCTGATATCACTCGTGAATGTCAGAGCTGTAATAAAAAATTTTCATGTCCTGTTACAGCACAGGAGCACTGACTACTTGATAGCACATTTGACAAATTGATTTTAGTTAAAAACAGACTGTTTATTTCAGAGACCTGTCCTTAATTAATCCCCGTGTTTTCCTTTTCTGAACAGAACGTCTTTAAAAAAACAGCAAATGCCCAACAGCAGCTCCATCAGCCAGTTCCTCCTCCTGCCATTGGCAGACACGCGGCAGCTGCAGCTCCTGCACTTGTGGCTCTTCCTGGGCATCTTCCTGGCTGCCCTCCTGGGCAACGGCCTCATCATCAGCGCCGTAGCCTGCGACCACCACCTGCACACCCCCATGCACTTCTTCCTGCTCAACCTGTCCCTCACAGACCTGGGCTGCATCTGCACCACTGTCCCCAAAGCCATTCACAACTCCCTCTGGGACACCACAACCATCACCTACACAGGATGTGCTGCACAGCTCTTTTTCTTTTTGTTCTTCATCATGACAGAGTTTTCCCTCCTCACCATCATGTGCTATGACCGCTACGTTGCCATCTGCAAACCCCTGCACTATGGGACCCTCCTGGGCAGCAGAGCTTGTGCCCACATGGCAGCAGCTGCCTGGGCCAGTGGCTTTCTCAATGCTCTGCTGCACACAGCCAATACATTTTCCCTGCCCCTGTGCCAGGGCAATGCCCTGGGCCAATTCTTCTGTGAAATCCCACAGATCCTCAAGCTCTCCTGCTCACACTCCTACCTCAGGGAAATTGGGCTTCTTTTGGTTAGTATCTGTTTAGTTTTTGGTTGTTTCATTTTCATAGTTTTCTCCTATGTGCAGATCTTCAGGGCTGTACTGAGGATCCCCTCTGAGCAGGGACGGCACAAAGCCTTTTCCACGTGCCTCCCTCACCTGGCCGTGGTCTCCCTGTTTGTGAGCACTGGTATGTTTACCTATCTGAAGCCTTTCTCCATCTCCTCCCCATCCCTGGACCTGGCCCTGTCAGTTCTGTACTCGGTGGTTCCTCCATCACTGAACCCCCTTATCTACAGCCTGAGGAACCAGGAGCTCAAGCATTGCCTCAGGAAATTGATGATTGGTTTCTTTCAGACATAATGAAGTACCAGTTTTCTTCTTAGAGCATTCGGAATGTAACTTGTTACAAGCCCTGTCTGCTTTTAGTCACATGTCCTCTTTTGTGTTTGTTTTGTTTCTGGTAGTTTTTCTTTTTTCTTTTCTTATTAAACATGTTTCCATTAAAGAATGTCATGTCTAATTAATGATTAATGTTACCACAATATCTACAAGTCTCCTGATATTCAGTTATTGTTCAAAAGTCATGAGTCCTGTGATTTTTAATGAAATAAACTTCCCTGCACTGACTTGTGGTGTCCAAGATGCTTCCTAAACCCTTCTCTGTGCTGCAGGGTCAGTGTCTGCGTGCACAGGGGGAGGGAAGAGACTCCCAGCATAGCAGGAAAACCAGGGACAAGGGCACTTGCTCCTTCCACATCTTCTCTTTCCAGCTCCACACTCTCCTTCTGAGCCCTTATGTTGGTGCCAGGCCCAAGTGCTCTGCCAGCTTGGTCACATCCTGCTGCATGTCCATCCTGGGATCACAGGCAGGGACAGGTCATGGACACTGCTGGGACACAGCTGGGCTCCACAACAGCAGCTCCATCAGGGAAGGGCATCTCCTGAGGGCAGGGCAGGAAGGCTTTGCTCCTCTTCCAAAGTCACTGTCAAGAATGTGCCCAAGGAAGTTCCCTGGCAAAGCAAATCCCAGTGCCCCATTGCAGAGTGTGAGTGTGCAGGATGTGGGCTTGTAGCAGTTTCCTTGCACAGCCAGAGCTCCTAGGACAGACTTGAAGGACCAGCAGAGCAGGGTCTGGGCTATGTCTTTGTTCCCTGCAGAGCCTTGAAAGGTGCCCCACAGCAATTGTCACAGACCAATTCCTGCAAGCCCCATTCCCGGCTCTGGCCTCTCATCTCACCTGCAAGAAATTGGTTGTGCCTCCATGAAGGGATGTCAAGGTCAGAAGTCCATGTTTGGTTTGCACTTCAGCATGTCTTCTGTATGTCCCTGTCCTGTCTTCTGGCCTGTCCCTTTCCCTTCCCAGCAGCAAACCAGCCTGGCTGGGCAGCATTTCCCCTGTGCAGGCAGAAAGGGCTCTTCAGGCAGGAGCAGCTTTGCCCTCCAGCAGGCAGCATTCCTGCCCTTTCCCAGAGCACAGAGAACAGCTGGGCAGTGGGATGCAGCCAGAGGCACACACACCTCCATGGGTCACCCCTCTGAGCTGCCTGCACAGCTTCAGTGAGCACCCAACAGAGAAACAAATGCTCTCAGTCACAGGTGTCCAAGCAGGGCAGAGGGGACACGAAGATTTTAAAGGAGATAAAGAAGTTAAAGGGAAGAGTAAATACTTCCATTGATAAAAGGGACTAGGAAATTCAGACATCAGCCCCAAAAGTTTTACTGGTTGAAATGGGGACTGTCCACAACTGTTGCAGCCCTGATTCAGGTGGGTCTGAAGGACCACCTCACAAGTTTCGTTTTCACCTTAAAAGGACATGTTTCCAGCCTCAACCGATTGGAGTCAGACCATCGCACCTGGGGCGGGGTCACTTGAGGTCATATATACCTGTGTTTTTGAATAAACTTTGAATTTGCTTGAACATCACATTGGTGTGTTCAGTCTCCCTAGGCCCTGGTTTGCAACAATTGGTGGACCCCAACGTGTCTCAGAACATGAAGCCACCTGCAGACCTGCCTAGAGCCTTAAGAAGTGGCCTCTGAGAGCTGCTATGCCCCAGTTTTTTTTGGGTGCTTTGTGGAGAAGCCCCCGAGAGCTTCTGTATCCCGTAAACTTGGGAGTTTTTTGTAGTGGCCTTGAGAGCTGCTGAAAGAACGTGGACTGAAGGAACCATGACCTTCGAACCGGTGAGTTAAAGAAACATGGGAAATTCCAACTCGACTAAAACGAACTTATTGCTTGATAAATTTGAAAAACTAGCTCATGTTACAAAAACAAACATTGAAAGACAAGCATTACAGGAATTTTGGATTGGTGTTTCACTCGAAGGCACCTAACAGATGCCAATTCCACACTTCCCATAGAAGTGTGTGATAAAATTGGGGCAGACTTGTGGAATTTAGTGCAAACTGCACCCGACGAATTTTTACAGCTCATTCCGTCATATGCAGCTGTAAGGAAAATGCTGTTAGAGGTAGAACGAGCCCGTAAAAACCTCGAGCTACCAGAGAGAAGGGAAAAAAGTCAGTTTCTACAGAGCAGTTTTTCTCCTGAACATCCTTCTGCACCGCCGTGGGCACCGCCGCTCGCAGAAACGCCGCCGCGGTACCCTTCGGCATCGCCCGTGCCGCCTGCGGGACCCCCGCCGCGGTACCCACACGCGGCACCGCCCGCTCCCGCTCCAGAAAACCCGGCAAGACCACAGCAACCATGGAATCAAAGCTTTTCCACGCCGTTCGTCACCGCGAAAAGCCAAGAAGTCGTCTGTGCACCGCCTTACAACTACCAAGAAACAGCCTATGCACAGCAAATGAGACCATCGGCTGCCGCTGTAGAAGCGGCCGGACCTCAGCAGCAACCTTGGAACCCCACGAGACACGCCGCAGAAAACCAAACCGTGAGTGAGTTTTATTTAAATCCTAACTCCGAGAAGGCGCGATGGGGAATGCCCTCAGCCGAGAGAGACATGTGGAGGGGGGGACAAACCCCGTGGAGTTTCTCTCCCCCTGTCCATCCACCTTCGGCGCCGGCTCCGCCACCGCCGCCGCTGCCGCCAATGCCCTGCGGGTTCCTCGGGGCTGCGGTCGCCCCGCCGCCGCGCTCCCCGCCGCCCCGCGGGTACGCCGGAGTTGCTCCGTTGTGGCAAGAGGCGGCCGCGGGAGACATTTTGGCAGGACTCGAAACCGCGTGGACAGGAAAACAAAGAGACCACGTGATTGCAAACCCCGCAAAATCAAACAAAGGAACGGCGCGCCCTTACCACGAGGCGCACGGACCGCCTGACCCCCCTCCGTACTGCATGGCAATCACAGCGCATGCGCCAGGCGCGGGTCCGCCGCAGCCTGCAGGGGCCAGAGTCGGCTCCGAATTCGCCTGCTCCTGGGGCGGATCAGTTCCCGCGCCACCCCCACCACCTCCTGCGTGGATCGACTGCGTCATGGAGAGGGGAGAGACTCCTCCCCAGTGGAGCGGAACCCGCGGAGCTCCCCCTGGTCGTTCCCTTCACTGCGTGCCATTCACAGCGCAAGCGTCCCGAGAACAAGTTCCCACAGCGCCAGTCGCGCAGGACACAAGCTCTGCATCACCAGCAGGGACTCCCTCCCCGATAGCCGCGCGCTGCCCGCAGCTGCCAGCACCGGCACTGGAACCCCCCGCACCGGTAGGGACTGCCCCTGCACCGGCAACCTGGTACCTGCAGCCTCCATCACCGACAGCCACACCCACCAGCTGTATCCCAGAATGGAAAGCAACAGCACAGCCATTTAAAGGCACGGCACCAAAAGAAAAAGAAGCCTCTGTTTGGAACATGCTGGGGGGAGCTGGGAATCACGATGTAGTAAAAAAGGGATTAGAAAGATCCAAAAATGCTGCTTTAGCTGTCTTTTCTAACCTTCCTGGAACAGGGAAGCCTCTGGTAACTCAAAAAACCATTTCAGAAGCCTTCACAACTATGGTGAAGCCAGATGAAAAGCATCTAGCCACCATAATTCAAAGGGTAGTTAAATCCAGAGAGTATCTAAGTGTATCTCTTGCATTTGTAACTTGTCTTGTTGCTGTTACTAATCAGAATGTATGGATAATGCTTTCTCAACAGGCAAATCTAAAAAAATTCTGCTCAGATAACATGGTTAAAGGAGGAGAACCAAACAAAGTGTGCCTTATAGGAACACCTTATCATAACATCAAAGATTTCATTCCTTTTGGTATTGAGGAAGCAAAAGTGTCCTGCAGTGGTACTGGAGAAACCATAGCAGACATCATATGGCAATTGAATACTCCCTTAGAGAGAGATCCGCAAGAGCTAAGGTTAGTAGGAGCTCTCCCTGGAAATGAGTCATGTGTTGAATTTCACCCTGTGCATTCCAGTGTATCAGAATGGTCAAACAAACACTGGTCACAGCAATATTTTCCTGTGGGAAGCACAGATGTCACTCCTCATAATAAGAGTTACACCAATAGCAGTTGGTGTTGGAATGTTGTTGGTTCACAAAATACAAGTTACCCCAAAACAAGATTGGTTCACACAAAAGGTAACCAGAGAAGAGCGTTGCCTCCTGGATATTTCTTAATTTGTGGTAATAGAGCATGGCCTGGAATACCCAGGTAAAAAGTGGACCTTGTTACTTCGGCAAGCTGACCAAATTTACACAATCAATACAAGAGCATGTTAAGTGGTCTAGTCCTCAAGCTGAGGAAAACACCACAGAACATTGGAGTGATACAGGAAATTTGCTAGAAGCAGTTTTTTCCCCAGTTGGTGTAGACAGAGCATTACGTTTAGTGCAAATGCTTAACTACTGGGTGCAGGAACAACTAAACATCATTGCCAAAATGCTTAATGATTTCTCAACAGATGCTGATAGGATAGAACAAGCAGTATTACAAAACAGAGAAGCCCTAAGATTCTTGTTGATGATTCATGGTTACCAATGTGATGAGTTTAAAGGAATATTTTGAGCTTATTGCACTGCCAAGTTGCCCAGCAGGCTGCAGGGGTAAGGATACCTGCCCCCCTAAGCTGCTGAACATTTTCTAGAGAGCGTAAGATCATCAGTACTTACTCTCTTTCAGTGTTGGTTATGTTTAGCCTTTGTGAATTTTCTCTGTGAATTCACACTTGTTTACTGCTTACCAAGAGTGTATAAGGACTAAAAATCACAACTTGATTCTCAAACCTCTGTGATGGCCACACAGAAGTTCTGAGAATGAGCCTTGAACTATAGCATAAGGCGATTTAGTTCAGCTGGACTGAACTTGCTTCTTTGCTAAGTCACTCTGCACTCTTGGACACTTTGCACAAAATTTAATAAAATTTGTAGTTTGTTTACAGTGGTCTGTGCGGTGATGACTGCACAAAACCACCACGATTTCACGTGTGAAAGAAAAGTTTCTTGTTTTGCATTAGTTGTAAGTTTGCAAATTCCAAACATACATGTCTTAGTCATGTATTAGTTTGTGTGAGTTTACAAAGGTTACTGTACCTCCTTCCAAAAGTTCTATTTTGAAAAGAGAGGGGGAGGTAGGAATGTGTAACCTGCAAATACCCTGTTAAGTCTGGAAGTAGCAAAATTTAAGACTTTCAAAATGTTATTTCTCAATTTTCAAAATTTTCAGCCTTTCTGTTCAAGTTGCAATATGCAAGATGTGTATTATGTTGTTTGCATTTTTGCTTTGTTCTTTGAAACAAAAGGGGGAGATGTTGCAGCCCCTGATTCAGGTGGGTCTGGAGGACCACGTTACAGGTTTCGTTTTCACCTTAAAAGGACATGTTTCCAGCCTCAACCAATTGGAGTCAGACCACCGCACCTGGGGCGGGGTCACTTGAGGTCATATATACCTGTGTTTTTGAATAAACTTGGGATTTGCTTTACATCACATTGGTGTGTGCAGTCTCCCTAGGCCCTGGTTTGCAACAGTGGGTGGCAATGAAAGAGCAACTGAGGTGTCCCCAAGGAGTAATCCCTGCTGTCCCCAGGGTCAGAGAGATGCAGAGCTGGGCTGTGCAGGCTGGCAGGACAGGGCTCGGCTGCCTGTGGGGTCTGTGCAACTGAGGTTATCAAGCATTGGAAGAGAATGTCCAGGGAAGTGACTGAGTCACCATGGAATCACAGAGTGGTTAAGGTTGGAAATGACCTCTAAGATCATGGAACACAAGTTATCATCGCTGTCACCTTCACCAACAACTAAACCATGTCCCCAGGTACCATGCCCAGACATCTTTTGGACTTTTTCAGGGATGGTGGCTCAGCCCCTTCCCTGGGCAGACTCTTTCAATGCTTGGCAGCTCTTTCAGGGGAGATCATCCTTTTTGGCCTTGAAATACTTATCCCTTGAGGCATTTGTTCCTCCTCTCTGACACTCTCATGTCTTCAATCCCTTCCACAAGCCTTGGCTCTGAACCACACTCCCTCTGATTTCCAGTTACAACAATTCCCAGTGGTGCTGATCCACTTGGGCTACAAGTCAGGTAAACAGTTCATCAGGGTTACAAGGGCTAATGACTCATCCTTGGTTTCCCACCCTTCTTGGCCCCTTCTGTTTCTGCCTGTTCCCACCTCTACCATGCAAGAGCTCCTGGTGCCATCAGGGAGTCCCTGTGGCTTGACTGGAACAGTCCAGGAACACTTCCCTGCTCAGCTGGGTCAGTCAAGGCTTAGGAGGAGCTTCTGAGGTCAGGCCCGAGGATGGGGCTGGGCCTTGGAACAGGCTGCCCAGGGACCTGGCAGAGTCACCATCCCTGGAGGGGCTTACAAGGGGTGTGGATGTGACACCTGGGGACATGGTTTATTGGTGGACTTGGCAGTGCTGGATTGTGGTTGGACTCGGTGACCTTGGAGGGCTTTTCCAACCTCAGTGATTCTCTGATGCAATGACTCATCAAATCTATGATTTTGATAATTCTTCTCCTGCAATCACATTCTGATATGACAGAAATGGTATTGACATTTCCTTGAATATATTGAATCATTTCAATTGATAAAAATATGTTATTTAAAATTCAAAATATGAAAGGATACTGTTTGGTTTTCAGGCTGAGCTGCACTGACTGACCATCAGTACCCAGTGCTGCTGGAGGCTCAGGTGTATTTGAGGTCCTTCCCTGGCACTGGCAGCTGTCACACAGGACCTGCAGGACATCAGGAACTCTTTGAAGCTGCAGATGGAACCTGGGCAGAGGGTCCCAGGGAACCTACATAAGAGCATCAGGTATCTGTGTCCTGGTAAGACAAGGAGAAGAATCAAAAAGAATATTAAGAGCTTAACATTTTCTTCCCTCTGGATGATTTTTGGGTACCTTTCTGCCTAGGAAAGTGCCCAGTGCCCCAGATAAATCCTTTCTGCCCATCACTGCCCCTGCCCCACCTCACACAAGGAGTTCCCTGAGGTTTCTGAGGTGGAGCTCTCTCACCTGACACAGGGGAGCAGTGACCAGTGTCAGTGACACCCCTGGGGTTTGGATGATCAACTTTGCACTCATCTCACACATCTGTTATAGTGGCTTCCTGTAAGACTCCCTAAATCATCAAATCACTTTTCCTTTCCATCCCCTCCAGGGTACAGGATGTGTGACTCTGGTTTAGGAGATGAAATAGGTGGAATGGTCTCACTTGGAGCTCACAGGAGGCATCGAGCTCACAGGCCCTTGTCCTGCTGAGGGAATTCAATCCTCTGAACACCTCCTGGGAAAGCAGCAAGGAGGGCTCTGGGCACTGCAGGAGACTCCTGGAATGCATGGGGGAAAACTTCCTGACCCAGGTAAGAGGAGGCCTTTCCAGGGGGGATGTGTTCCTGGATCTTTGGTCACCCAGGCAAGTGGTGACCAGTGGTGTCCTGGGCTGCCTCCAAAGCAGCCTGGGCAGCACGGGAGGGGAATTCTGCCCCTCTGCCTTCTCAGGCGAGACCCCACCTGCAGAGCTGCCTCCAGCTCTGGGGTCCCAGCACAGCAAGGACATGGACCTGTTGGAGTGAGTCCAGAAGAGGCACCAAGATGATAAGAGGGATGGAGCAGCTCTGCCATGAGGGAATACTGAGAGAGCTGGGATTGTTCAGCCTGGAGAAGACAACCTTTGAGGTGACATAATTGTGCCTTTCAGGACCTGAAAGGAGCCAACAAAGAGATGGAGAGAGACTGTTTACAACGGCCAGGAGTGACAGGACAAGGGGGAATGGCTTGACATTGACAAAGAGTAGGTTTAGATGAGACTTTAGGAAGTAATTTTTTCCTCTAAGGGTGTGGAGGAACTTGCACAGGTTTCCCAAAGAAGCTGTGACTGCCTCATCCCTGGAGTGTTCAAGGCCAGATTGGACAGAGCTCTGGGCAACCTGGTCTAGTGGAAGGTTCTTCTGTTCATATCACTGGGGATGGAACTTGGTGATATTTTAAGGTCCCTGAAATTCAGGACATTTTAGGATTCTGAATTTCTTGAAGCAACTATGAAAGACCCCAACATTTTGATCTCACTGGGGAAAACGTCACCTTCCAAAAAGGGCAATTAAAGCAGGAATGCAAAAAGACCCATAAGATCCAGCCCCACAGAAAGGGAAAATGATATTTCTTATGCTGTGGGTGCAGAAGGCAGTAGGTGTTGGGTTGTGGCTCAGAACACTCAAACAGATCTGGTCAATGCACCCACGAGGCAAGGCAAACACTGAGCAGAGTGAGGGGCAACGAGTGGGGGCCTGACACACAGAAGGAGCAGATTGCTGGGGGAGGAACTGCCTTTCCTGTGACAGGACCAGGGCACATCCCACTGCAGGAAAAGCCCCAGGCCAGCCCCAGCACATTGAAGGCCACGGGCACAACTGCAGAGTGACTTGGTTGCACCTCTGCCAGGGAGAGCCTGAAACCCCAAATGCATCTTGGCAGCAGCAGGTCCTGCCAGTCCATGGCCAGGAGCCCTCCCTTGCCAGCCCAGCCTGGTGGGCAGCACTGCAGAGCTGCTGCTTAAGGGTGTTCTTTCTTGCTGGGCTCTGCAAAGCCACTTCTGCTACAGGAGCCTCATGGGGAAGCAATTGGGCCCCAGCAACTTGGAGACAAAATATTAATAAAAACCTGCTCATGCTGTTGCCAAACCCCTCTGAAATGATTGGGGTAATAAAACCCCCTAACACTGCATGTTTGGTGTTAGAAAGGAAGGCATCACTTTATTCCCAGTGCTCTGTGTGTGTGTCCAACAGAAATCCTTTCACACAGACACCAATGCATCACTTTTTCACCTATTTATACATTTTTAGCAAACAAAGAAATCAATGTTCATTGGTTCTAAATGACATAATTTTATTGAAGTAATTTTGAATTAATATTGAATTAATTTTTATCTTCTATTGGTTATGTACTTCTCCCTCTCTATGCTAATTAGTCCATATTTTTAGTCTTTTTCTCCTGGTTGGGACTTTCCATCACATCTACTAAGTCCTTGTTAGCCATCTTCTTTATCTGCTGGTTTCTACAAAATGTCCTTGTGGTCCATAAATTCTGCATTCCAGATGTCCAACATCAACAGTACATCTTTCTATCCCAGGCTTTGTTCATCAAAGCATATCAAGGTTCACTTAACAAAACTTAGAGAATTAGTACTTTTCCCAAGCTGTGTTCTCACAGTGGTAGGTTAAATTCTGCTGAGTGCTGGCTGAAAGAGATTTAAGGCCCAACACACAACTTGTCCTTAATTCAAGCAGTTCATTAAAAGGCTAATTAAAACCATTATGATATTAGAAAAGTTATATCATTTCCTACAATCGAAGCAGAGACCAGACAGGGGCAGAGGAAAGGGGAGACTCAGGCCAAGGAGATATGGCTGGAATGTGATGGTTGTGAGGTCACTTCCACTGCAGCAGCCTGGGTGGCCCTCAGGAGACATTCTGGCCAGGGAGCACTGTGAGGTCATCCAGCACATCAGGGAACCCACACAACAGAAATTCCATCTGGGGGAGGTGAAGGAGTGGGGCAGGAGGGAGAGCCCCCCAGGTTCTGATTCTGGGGGCAGCTCTGTCACACAATCCCACCAACCCTGGCAGGCAGGAAGGCAGCCTGGGCTTGTGGCCACCCTGCTCTGCACTGGCCCTGCAACTGGGGAAAATTCTTTTCCTCATCTCCAGGCTGAACATTCCCTCTTTCCCTCAACACCCCTTGTCTTTCATCCTCTTCACATGCCAGCTCCAGCCAAGCTTTCCCTCCCTCAAAAACAGTCCCCATATTTAACACTTTCTTTGCAAACTGTCCTTGCTGTCACCTCCTGGCAGTGGCTTCATGGCCCCTGTAACAGCCAGCCCTGGCCCTGCACTGACCCAGCCCTGCTGCCCCACAGATGCTGCATCAGGAAGGGAAGGTCCATGGGGGAGGGAAATGCACCGAGACTCATCCTGGAAGGGACCTCGGGCGGGTTCTGGGCCAAACCAAAGCACAGTGAGTGGGGAAAGGGACACAAGGATGGGCTGTTTGTGTGCTCTGCCATGTCAGGAGAAGATGTAGAGCTCCAGAGACACCCAGACAATGTGGATCCCTCCAGGATATGATCTCAGACAGGGACTCCCAGGCTTCTGCCAATCCCTGTTTGTTCTGGTTTGATGGTCACTGGTGGTTACACCCACTCACCCACCCACACACCCACCAGTGTTCTGTGCATACACACCAGTCTCACCAGTGTCTGGGCCCCCAAGGAACACAAGATCTAATGATTTTGGGGCTCCCACTCCAGTGGTTGTCACTTGGACCTCCCTTCAAACCCAGAGCACAGAGATCCCTTCTCCCAGAAAGGTCTTGGCAGTGGAGGGATTAGGAAAATGGAACAGACTGTGGGATCAGTTACAGGGCATAGCCAGGGAAAGGCACTGACCAGTCACCTCTTTGCACATGCCCAGCTCCTTCATACCCTTTTCTCTCTGTTTTCTCATGTCTGTTCCTCCACAAGTCACTTTGGTCATTTCCTGGACATCCCATGGCAAGTCTTGCACTGCCCCTAAATGCACTTTCTGGCTGCCCATCCTGAGTCTCAGGACCTGAGTGAGAAAACCCCCAACCTCAGCTGCAAGGCCATCCTGGGGGGCTGTCACTGATCACTTGGGGAGCCTTTCATGTAGAGATGTTGGAAATCTCTATTAGTTCCTTTGTAACTTTTGAGGTTTGAAAGGTTCCTCCAAAGTCATTGAAATTCATGTCCCTAAAAGGACTGTTTTTCCATTTTCATAAAGTGTTGGGGATTAGGTCACATTAAAATGCCAAAATGGTGCATGTAGGTGTTTGCAACCCTGTGGAGAAGGAGTTGGGGATATATGAAAAAAGAATAATAAACTGTTTGGATTGGAAGAGACCTAAACCAGACACTAGTCCAAGGACCTTTGCATTAGCCACGGACACCTTCCACAAGTTCAGGCTGTACAAAATTCCCAAACTTGGACAGATCCAGGAATGGAGTTTTCAGTTACTTAATAAGCTGGCCCAGGTTCCTGCCACCCTCAGCACAAAATATTTCTTCCTGACATCCAATGGAAATCTCCCCTCATTCAGTTCCAGTTCCTCTGCCTTGTTCTGCCAATACAACCCTTGGCAGAAAGTGTCACTTTGTCTCTCCTGCACTAAGAGCACAACATTTTCATGGCTAAACATCTTGGAGAGGGACCAGAAACATCCCATGGAGGGGTTTGGAGGCCTCAAGAACAAGTCCTGGACCCAGTGCTGTGGAGACTGAGGAAAGAAGAGGAGAAGGCTGAGAGGGCTGAAGGGCAGTTAAAGGGCAGCTGGGGAGGTCCAGACTGCACACAAGGAGAAAGGAATTTCCCCCCAAGGGCAGTGCTGTGGTGCAACACATCCCCCTGAAGGAGTCTGGATCAGCCCAAGGCTTTGTGTGCCAAGGCAGAGCCAGGGAGGAGGGAGATATGTCAGTGCAGGAAGGGGCCAGCGAGGTGGGGCAGCCGGGGGATGCCGACAGCCTGCAGGGAAAGGGGCAGGGCATGGACACCGTAGGACAGCCTGGGCTGGAGAGGAGACAGGGATGTGCAGAAGCTGAAAGGCCCCAAGAGAGCCAAGTTGTGCAGGCCTTTGGCCATGGCTGCTGTGTGTGCCCCTGATGGCATGAGGAGACAAGTGAGCCTTGCAGCCCTGGGGCCTCATTGCCTCCTTGTCCCTGCTCAGCAGCCTGGGAGGTGCCACCCCATCCTCCTGACCCTGGTATTCCATATCCCAGCAGCCCTGTGCCCAAGGAAGAGCCTTGAGGAATGAGGGAGAGACAGGATCTCTCTTCCCAGGCCTGGGTGTCGTGGCTGTGACCTTTGGGTTAATGAAATGCTTCTTACTTTCCTCAGCATCAGAGTGACCTTTCTTTCCTAGTCCGTTTTTGTCATCATTGTCTCTTTGTTTTCTAACTGGAATCTGGGGACACTTTCTTAGTTATGTCCCTCAGAGGGACCCATTAACAACAAAAGAAACGTAAAGTTCGATTCTGATTTTGGTTTCTCATGAGGTTTCTTTAACTTTCCTCATGATCTGATGTTCAGGGACTCAGCACCAACCCCCCCAGAGGGCCATTAAATGCCCTGGGCTGTTGCTGTGCTGCTGAGCTGGGCCGGGCTCCTGGCACACAGGGAGCTCCTGGCAAGCGGGCAGCGCTGCAGAGAGACAGCTCTGCCCAGGAGCAGCTCCTGTGCACAGCCCAGCAAGGCTCAGGGCACTGCCTGCACACACCGAGGGCAGAAAAGCAGGGCAGAGAGAGGTTACACACAGTCTGGGATGTGAGGAAAGTTGAGAGGAAGATCCACAGAAGAGGAATCTTTCCAGGCTTTCAGAAGGTAAGTCTGCACGAAGGGCAATGTATGTGCAGTCTGTGGAACGATCTCCCAACGCTGGCACATCCCACAGCCTGGGGGGTCTCTAATGTGGGATATCACAGTTTCTCTGGTGCTGAAGAGGAGGACTGGCTGCAAAGCAGGGACTCTCTGCTGCACCATCCCAGGGACATCCCAGCAGGGTTCCCTTCTCCTAGGGTGAAAGGTTTGAACTCTGGCTGTGCCACCCAGGCTGCCCCAAAGTGTCCTGCAGAGCAGGGTCCTGCACCCCAGGGTGCTGTGCCAGGGCAAGAGCTCTGCCACCTGCCAGGGGCAGCTCTCAGCTGGCCTGGGGAGCTCCCTCAGTGCTGGGGGAGAGGCTGTGGGTGGAAAGAGCAAACCCTGGCAGGGCAGGGCAGGGCAGGGTAGGGCAGGGCAGGGCAGGGCAGATTTATTCAGCTATCAAGTGAGAGTTTCATAGGTGAGGACTGCTTACAGAACCAGAGCACTGCAGGATATTTTCCAGGGGATACTTCAAGGAGAAGGTGAAAGGAGGGATTTCTATGAAGATCTCAAGCCACATGCCTGGTGTTTTATGTTGCAGAGGGAACTGTGAGGAGCTGCACAGGGGCTGAGAACTACCTGGTATTGTTGCTGTCTGGGAGGTGGCATAGCTGGCTCAGG
Organism: Pithys albifrons albifrons; assembly: GCF_047495875.1. Taxonomy (NCBI): domain Eukaryota; kingdom Metazoa; phylum Chordata; class Aves; order Passeriformes; family Thamnophilidae; genus Pithys; species Pithys albifrons. The sequence goes on from NC_092464.1 coordinate 58,557,469, forward strand.
GCGAGGCTGCCCTGAATGTCCAATGCGCTCTGCCCTGGCTTCTCCCAGCAGTATTTCCATGTTTCTCAACTTGCCCATGTTACTGGAATTGTTTCCTTGTTCTGTCAGTCAGGTTCACTGGGGATGGGAGTTCAAGCTACAGAGTCAATCACTGATCCTGTGATTCCTCACAGGCAGGTGGGTCCCTGGGAATGAGACATTCCAATTTTCCTCTGACCTATGGGTCTGTCAGTAGTGAATTCTGTGTGCCTGGAGAATGAGGTGTGTTTCCCAGAATCAAACCCCATTGTCAGGACACTTGGCTCTTCTCTGAGATGTCCTTCCAAGCTGGGAGCTGCCCTCAAGAATGCAAATCACCCTCAGCATAATTGTGTTATCTGAAATCCCCAGTGCAGAGGGGCAGAGATGCTGTGCTCATCCCAGGAAATGCTGTTGAGTTGGTGAGATGAGCCTCGTGTGTCCTTGAGACCGTGAGCCAGGCTGAGACATTGAGTGGTCTGTGATGGATCTCTCTGCTCTCAACAGTGTCTAGTGGAATTTCAGACAAAAATGGGAGTGTGATCACTCTCTGTCTGAGGAAGGCCCAAGTCCAGCGTAGCTGGAAGGAGGCAGAGGGACCGAGCAGCTCCCCTCACTCTGCGCTAAGCCACACACATGGTCCTGTTTGGGAAGCCCTGCTCTGCTCTTCCTCAGGGCATCACAAATGCTGAGGGGTTCTGACATCCAGGAAAACTCCACAGGGAAGATGAGGGGAGTCAGAAACAAAACACCCAAACCTCTGAAACTGTCTTCTGGAATCCTGAAATCTTCTCAAAACTGGGAGTGCAGATGCCCATGAGAACTTTTGCTTTAGGAGCAGTTTCATCTGACACAGCTGAACACCAGGATAGGCCCTGCCCCCACCATGGGCATGACCCCAATGGAGCAGAGCAGGGCTGACCCTCACAGCCAGTGGGCAGAGGGGCTGCTCCTCATGGGAAATGTAGTGAGCACCAAGCAGGGCTCCAGCCATGCATATGAAGCAAAGTTTCCTGAAAAAGGAAAAGTGGGGAGTGTGAGCAGAAGGGAAAAGTGTATTTGGAAATGGCTGTGATTATTCTCAGAAATATCTCATCTGATTTGTCACTGTTATTTCCTCTTTGGACAGTGCCCCACCTCCAGAAGTAGCAAATGTCCAACAGCAGCTCCATCAGCCAGTTCCTCCTCCTGCCATTGGCAGACACGCGGCAGCTGCAGCTCCTGCACTTGTGGCTCTTCCTGGGCATCTCCCTGGCTGCCCTCCTGGGCAACGGCCTCATCATCAGCGCCGTAGCCTGCGACCACCACCTGCACACCCCCATGCACTTCTTCCTGCTCAACCTGTCCCTCACAGACCTGGGCTGGATCTACACCACTGTCCCCAAAGCCATGTACAACTCCCTCTGGGACACCACAACCATCTCCTACATGGGATGTGCTGCACAGCTCTTTTTCTCTGTCTTCTTCATGTCAGCAGAATTTTCTCTCCTCACCATCATGTGCTACGACCGCTACGTTGCCATCTGCAAACCCCTGCACTACGGGACCCTCCTGGGCAGCAGAGCTTGTGCCCACATGGCAGCAGCTGCCTGGGCCAGTGGCTTTCTCAATGCTCTGCTGCACACAGCCAATACATTTTCCCTGCCCCTGTGCCATGGCAATGCTCTGAGCCAGTTCTTCTGTGAAATCCCACAGATCCTCAAGCTCTCCTGCTCACACTCCTACCTCAGGGAAGTTGGGCTTCTTGTGGTTAGTGCCTGTTTAGCTTTTGGTTGTTTCATTTTCATAGTTTTCTCGTATGTGCAGATCTTCAGGGCTGTGCTGAGGATCCCCTCTGAGCAGGGACGGCACAAAGCCTTTTCCACGTGCCTCCCTCACCTGGCCGTGGTCTCCCTGTTTGTCAGCACTGGCACATTTTTGTACCTGAAGCCTGACTCCATCTCATCCCCATCCCTGGATCTGGCCCTGTCAGTTCTGTACTCAGTGGTGCCTCCAGTACTGAACCCCCTCATCTACAGCCTGAGGAACCAGGAGCTCAAGGATGCCCTGAGGAAAATGATGACTGGATGCTTTTCAGCAGCGAGAACCTGTCAGTTTTCTTTTGTACAGTGTTCACAATAAAACTCATGACAGGCTCAGTTTGCCTTCCCAGGTTTTTCTTGGTGGTCAGTGGGTTCTTTTTGTCATAATGTTGTGCTCAATTCAATTATTTTATTCATCCTGTCATCTTAATTATGGTTCATTAATTTGAATATTTAAATCTTTGAGTAATTGTGCTATCTGTATATTTAAACAAAATAAATTCTCTTGCAGTAGCCTTGATTATCTGATCTTTTTCCTTGGTGGCTTTCAGAGAGCCACTGTACAGTTCCATGTGTGCAGAGAAGGGCAAAGAGTCCCAGCACAGCAGCACTGCCAGGGAGCACCAGCACTGGGCCTTTGCTGACCTGCTCTCTTTCCACTTGTACACTCTCCTGCAGAGCCCCTGGGCTGGACTAAGGCCTTGGTCCTCTGCCAGCTGGGACACAGACCTGCTGCATGTGCATCCTGGGCTCACAGGCAGGGACAGGCCATGGGCACTGCTGGGACACAGCTGGGCTCCACAACAGCAGCTCCATCAGGAAAGGGCTTCTCCTTAGCTCAGGACATGCAGTCTTAGGGCTTTTTGCAAAGTCACTCTCAAGAACATGCCAAGGCATAGACTCTATAGAGGCTCCTTGTTTGCTTGTTCTCCAGGGGCTCTAAACCTTCGTGTGAACCAGCAAACAGAGCCCTGTAACTGCAGGGGCTACAGCAGGAAACAGGGAAAATGACCTGGTGAGTGTTCTGTGTTACCCTCAGTGAACACACTACTGCTACCCATGACAACAATAGCAATAATAAAACTGGATCTATAACAAATAAACCCCACAAGAAGCACAAGTGGAGCACAACACCATTGCTCCACTGCTCACCACTCAGTGCCCAATGCCCAGCCCAGCCCAGACACAGATCAGCCCTTCCTGACCAACCCCCCATTAACACCCTGAGCACGGTCCTGCTTCAAAGGGAACATCCCTTGGGCCAGTTGGGCTCAGCTGTCCTGGCCCTGCTTCCTCCCAGTCCTGTGACCCTCAGGAGATCATTGGAGGCCATGATTGCACAAACCTCTCACAGCTTCCAAGTCAAAACCCAAACCCAAAGCACCATGAAATACCTGCAGCCCCTGAAGCTTTAAGGAGGACCTCAAAGGGCCATTCCTCATAAAGCCTCCCCAGGGACTCGCCCCAGCAGATCCTTGGAGGCCACGACTGCAGGGAGGCAAAGGCTCTGGGCAGCAGCTCAGGTGCTGAGCAAAGCCTGGCTTGGCTGGAGGCAGCAGAAAGGCCCAGCCCTGACCCCCAGCCCAGGGAAGGCACATCCTGTCCCTCACGTCCTGCTCAGGGCTCTGCTGGGGGCACTGGCAAGGGGGGTGATGCTGAGGGCAGGACAAGGGGTGACAGTGCCCAGCCTTCCTGGGGCTGTGCCAGGAGGCCACGAGGCCCCAGAACCTCAGCACAGCAGGTCTGCTCACAGCCCTTGGTGGCACAGACGATGCTGTGCCCGAGGGGACAAAGACTTGGGATCTCTTGCACTTCTGGCCCAGGCACTTGATGTCCCTCTGGGAAGGAACAAACCACTTCTCAGGGGTGGGTGACAAACCAGTGCTGGGAATGGTCATTGCGAGGGGCTGGTCTATGACCAGTGTCCCAGGATTCTTTTGTTCCCATGAGCCTCTAAAGTGCCTCAAAAGGCTCCTTGATTCCAGGACATTCTGCAGTGTCCATGGTCCCTTCTTGCTTGCAAAGGTTGTGCCATGTCACAATGTCCCTTTGGTTCCAGGAGGTTCTGTGGTGTCACAATGTCCCCTTTGGTTCCAGGAGGTTCCACACTGTCCTTGCTGGAACACACCTGGTTGGATGTTGCCCCACCCGCAGAGCTGACTCCAGCTCTGTGGTTCCAGCACAGCAAGGACATGGAGCTGTTGGAGCGAGTCCAGAGGAGGCACCAAGATGATCAGAGGGATGGAGCAGCTCTGCCATGAGGGATGGCTGAGAGAATTGGGCGTTGGGGTGACCTAATTGTGCCCTTCTAGTGTCTGAAAGGAGCCAACAAGCAAGATGGAGAGAGACTGTTTACAAGGGCCTGGAGTGACAGGACAAGAGACAATGGCTTCACACTGATAGAGGGAAGGGTTAGATGAGATATCAGGAAGAAAATCTTTACTGGGAAAGAGGTAGGACCCTGGCACAGGTTCCTCAGAGAAGTTCTGGTTGCCCCATCCCCGGAAGTTGTTCAAGCCCAGGTTGGATGAGCAACCTGGTCTAGTGGAAGGTGTCCCTGCCCATGGCAGGGGATTGGAATTAGATGATCTTTAAGGTCCTTTCCAACCCAAACCATTCTATGATTCTGTGACTGGTGGGTGATGTGGTGGGCAGGGCCATCTTGGGCACAAAAATATGAAATAATGGAATTTTCCATTCTGAGTGAAGGAAGGAAGGAGCAGCAGAACTGACAGCTTGGACTGATAGCAGGGAGACTTTGCACTGTTGAAGAGATTGATTGAAGGAATGTCTTGGGGGTCAGCCCTGAAGCAAAAAGCATTCTCATGGCCAGGCTTTGTGAACAAAGATTTGGGAAGGGCACTACCCACGCTTGCTGCAAGCTGCTGGTGGCTAAAAAGGTCGATGCGAGATAGACAAGTCCGGTCACAAAAGGCACAGGGGAACGTCTCCTTTGGCCATATTGGCAAGGATCGGTTCTGTCTGCGTTGTCTTTTCTCCTCCAGACTGACTGTGCTGCATTCCCAAAGGAAGCAGCAGCGTCGTGAATGGTGTGTCTCCATGAATCCTGATTGGAGGCCAGAGTGGACCATTGGGGCAGGCAATATGGCCAAGGCTGAGCTGTTGTTTCAGGCAGTCCTGTATCTCCTCTTTGGGGCTCCTCTATTGCAGCAGCCGGTGGCGAGTTCTCCATAGAGCACAATCTTCGGGAGGCAGTGGGTGATCCTCCATCCTGGAGACGTGCCCTGCCCAGCACAGCTGCGTTCTCAGCAGCATGGCCTCCATACTGGTGACCCCTGCCTGTTCAGAACAGACACATTGGTCACGTAATCAGAGCAGTGGATGTTTAGGATTGAACGGAGGCAGCGCTGATGGAAGCGTTCGAGGAGCCACAGGTGGTGGCGGTAGATGACCCAGGATTCAGACCCATAGAAAAGAGCAGACAGTACAATGGCTCTGTAGACACTGATCTTTGTACTTTTCTTCAGGTGTTTTTGGACCAGACTCTTTTATGGAGTTTTCAGAAGGCTCTGTAAGCCATTGCTGGGCTGTTGTCTGTCTCTTTGTCAATCTTACTGTCCGAGGAAATGATGCTTCCCAGGTAGGGGAACTGCTGGACTGACTTAAGCTCTGATTCGCAAGAGAAGTGTAGGGAATGGAACAAAGGACTCCATGCAGTTTTCCTTGACCTCACCAAAGCTTTGGATGCTGTGAGCAGAAAAGGCCTGTGGCAGATCTTGGAATGTTTAGGATGTCCCCCCAGGTTTCTCCAAATGATCATTCTGAGGATCCTGAGGATCAGTGTGGACAAGTCAATTCTGGCAATGCACTCTCTGAGCCCTTCCCAATAACCAGTGGTGTGAAACAAGGTTGTGTTCTTGCACCAACTCTATTCACAATCTTCTTCAGCATGATGCTCCAAAGAGCCACGGCAGAGCTCGATGAAGAAAACGGCATCTCCATCCGATATCGTACCGATGGAAGCCCATTCAGCCTGAGGCGACTGAAGGCCCACACCAAGCCCCTGAATCACCTTGTCCAGACCTGCTTTTTGCTGACAGTGCCACCCTCGTTGCTGACACAGAAGCAGCTCTGCAGTGCTTCACATCCTGCTTTACAGAGGCTGCTGAGCTTTTGGGGCTGGAAGGCAGCTTGAAGAATACAAGCTGCACCTCAGGAAGTCTTCCATCAGCTTTGTGGCTCTTAGGGCTTAGTTATGTTCTTACAAGCCAGTAATAGAGCATAGAATGAACTTGTGTAAAGCAAAGAAACATCAGGGGTGGCCAGTCTTGCCTTCCCCCCCTCCTCTTTCCCACCTGTGTCCATCCCCCACCCAGAGATGGGGCTTTTCCCAAGGGCTTGGCTCCAGGCTCCAGCACTGGGACCAGTTTGGGGCCAGGCAGGTTTGGGGCTCAGTTTATACTCTTTATTTCTCCACATTTCCCACTCTGGTGCTGGCACAGAGGCTCAAGCCCAGTCCTCACCAGTTCACCCCTGGTGTTTCTGATGGCCAGTGAAGCTTCCAGGGCCTTGCACCTTTCCTGGCTTGTGGTCCAGTTGCCCTCAGCCTCAGAAAAGTAACAGCATTTTCCTTGGAAACCAGGCCAAGTGTCTGAGCACACACAGCAGAATTCCAGTTGAGGGAAATGGCGTCTCCAAGGAATGAAATAGAGAAAGCTGAGGGAGACACATGGGCAGCCCTAAAAAGCAGGAAAATGGGATTAATTTATTGGGGTTTTTCCTTGCAGCTGTAAAGGAGAAACTGGGAATGATATTCCTGTGATGGAGTGAGGAGCAGACACCTGGACCACAGTTTAGGGCAAAAAAGGAGTCACCCCAAAGGGTGCTTTGCCTGGGGAGCCTGCCTAGATGCTGGGAAACTGCTGGGATCCTCCCATCCCCTAAAATGGAGGTGCCTGGCCCAGATCCTCCCCACGAGGGTGCCTGGGTGGGACTCACCAGTCAGGGCCACAGCCAGGCTGAAGCTGAGGCTTCCCAGGAACACACTCAGAGGGAGGAGAACACACACCGGGTGGGATGTTTCCCAGTCTGGCCCTGGGGAAGGGAAGAGCAGAACAAGGCTGGGCTGGGTCCTCTCCCCTCTGCTGTGGCCTCCCGTGCTGGATCCTCAGTCCATCCTGAGCCCCATCCAGGACAGGGACCCTCTTGGGGCTCAAGAGGGCAAAAGAGCTGAGGCAGGTCCTTCACAGGCACCAAGGTGTGTCTGAGGACATGAAGATGGATCTTCAGCCTCCAGAGGTCACCACAGCCTGGAATTTGAGTGCTCCACACCAAACCCAGGGCTCCATCCCCATCCCACTGGTGCTTCCCAAGAGAGACATGCTCTTCCCACCCCCTGCCCTCACCCAGGGAGTTGGTTTTCCCAGCATTGCCCCACTTGGACTGTTCCTCCGGATCACTGCAGGTGTTCAACGCTTCCTCTTGGCCTGAACACTTTGTCTCCTGGGTTTCTTTTCCCTTTGTGGCAGAGAAGCCTCAGAGCCCAGGACTGGCGTTCCCGGCCCCTGCAGGTGAATCCTCTGGGGCGCCTGTGCCAAGGCAGAGGCTGAGGAGACCTGCAGGCAGCCGAGCCCCCGCGTGTGCCACATCCCATGGAGCCAGCACAGCCTGGCTGGGGCTCTGCAGCCCCTGGGCTGGAGGGGCAAGAGGCACCTCGGGAAGCCCTGGCAGGGCAGGGTTTGCCCTGAGCTGAACAGGCATTGCCGGGAGGAGGTGGCAGAAAGGACAGAGGGAGGGGAAAAGGCAGGGGAAGGAAAGAGAGGGGAGGGAGAGAGATTGAAAAAGATCAAGAGGCAAAAAAGACAAACAGAAAAGAGAAAAAGGCAAGTTTAAATTTCAAATAAATAGAGAAGTCACTGTCTGCTCACAGTTCAAAGGGAGCTGAAGTGTTTGCGAGGGCACAGGAGCCTGTTCAGGGTCAGGAGCTGCTTCTTCCAAGAGGAAGGAAACGCCTGGAAGGATCAGAGCAGAGTTTGTGCTTTGAGACCCCTTTCCCAGAAGATGCAGGAGGGAAAGAGCTGAGTCTGAAATAACAAGCGTTCTGTTGAGCTTTAATGTCTCGTAGCTGCTTGCAAGCTTGTTTAGCTTTGTTTGTCAAGATGTAGAAATGGTAAAAAGCTTTGCCAGTTGGGGCTGGATTTGTGAAGCAGCCCCGGGCCAGCTCTGCAGTAACAAAGAATCGATGTCTGTCCCGAGCGTGTCACTCTCGGCCTGTCACACCCGGGAAGGAACACGATGTTTGCGGCCACCCCTGAGGCACAAACTCGCTCCGAGCCCGCCGGGGGTTCCGCGGGAAGGAGAGGTTGGGGAGCCGCTCCCTGTGCGGGATCTGGGGAGGGGACACGGGGGGACATGGGAGGATACAGAGGGGACACAGGGGGACATGGTATCTGGGGAGGGGACATGGGGGACTTGGGGGGACACAGCCCCTAGGGAGGGGACACGGGGGGACACTGGGGACCCCGCTCCTGCCCCCCCCTGCCCGCAGCGAGCCCCGAGCCCCAGCAGGGCTGCAGCCCCCAAACCAGCTGGAACCTGGGGGTGGGAGGGCAGCCCTGAAGCCAGGCTTGCTATAGTGGGACTTGCTGAGAGCGACTTAGAAGGGTTTGTTCATTAGGAACTGGCCTGAACCCTGGGAAAAGACAAATGTTTTCTGTTTTTCTATCAAAGATAAGCAGGAGACAGGAATTTCTGAACAAACAACAGTAAAACGATAAAACAAATTTTTTTTAACCATACAGAGTTTTAGATAAAGAAAACCTTGAAAGAGTTTAGTCCTGCATTTGGAAGAAATAAATCAAAACACCTCTGTCCCAGAGGCTGCAACCAGCAAACAATGTCTAGTTAGAAAAGAAATGCATAGCCACAAGACATTCAGTCTTTTAACCATTTGCCTAAGCCCTAAAAATGTCTGTCTCAGGTGATTCACAAGATGTTTGTGTAGCTTGGAAGGATGTGCAGTGATTGATGTCACTCAGATGGATCTGCACCACGGAATGTCCGGTGTCCTCACTGAAATTCCCCTCCTGAACCGGCCCAAATTTGACTCCTGGGGAGCTGCATCGTGTCAGACACAGACCCTGTGCCTGCCCACGGTGTCAATAAAGGCACTTTGGCTCACAGTGCGGCCCTGGGTGGGTTGCTGTGACTCAGCCCCACAAACCAGGGCTGTGCCCTCGGGCGCTCGGAGCTGCACCAGGGGGATAAAGGCCCCCGGCCCCCCCGGTGCCCCCAGCAGCGGCTCTGCCCCCCAGAGTGGGGCTGTGCCCCCCAGAGCGGGGCTGTGTCCCAGACCCCACGGCCCATCCCGGGCTTGGGGCTGAGCGCAGAGCAGGCGCTGAGCTGCTGGATCTGTCTCGGGGCTCAGGGGGACAAGGGGGTGTCACACCAGTGGCACTAACAAGAGACGAGTGGTGTGTGTCAGTCCCTCCCCCTCGCTCTGTCCCTCCCCACTGCAGCCTTTCTGCCAAAGCCCCGAGGATGCTGTGCCGGGCCCTCCATCCCACGGCCCGGGATAAGGGAGATTCCAGCCCCTCCTGGGCTTTCCTGCACCGAAAGAGCCGCAAGACCTCCAAACTGATCTTGGGGGGGCTGGGGATTGAGGGGACAATGGGAAAAGGGAGGAATGGGCAGAAGGGTGGAAAATGGGGATTGGGCTGGCAGGATGGACAGTCCCCTGGGGGTCTTTGGGCAGAGGGGGGATTGGAAAAGGGGGCTCTGGGGTGTCTCCCTGAGCTCCCAACCTGTGTGGGGTGCTGGGGCTGCGAGAGAGGGGGGGCACCCTGGGGCAGGGGGGAAAATGGAAGGCTTAGGGTTTATTTATTATTACAAGTGATCAGATAAAAGATGTCAATCAAAATTATTTACTACACAATATAAATGCTAAACCTACCAGCAGTATAGTGTGAGACAGGCCAGTGCAACATCCTAAAACAACTGATGAAGCAATTCTACTAAAGCTATCACAAAAGAAAGAATTATTAAGTAGAGATTAATGGAACTCACCCAGCCCAAGGGACCTGGGGAGATCTCTGCTCTCAGCCTCGAGGAGTGACCTTGGTGGGGGTTCCCACCCTAAGGGAGGAATCTCCACACACACACCCCAAGAAGGGATATGTTGGAAGAACCTGCCCCTGTGAAAGGGGATTGGACCTTTAGAGTATAAAGGGATTGACTGACAGCCATTTGACTCCTGGGGTTGCCTCACCATCAGGATGTTAATCTGGGGTTGAAACCAGAGTGGAGTCCCCTCAGCCAACCACTGACACATTTGCAAACAGGGCATTGTTTGCTTGGACATTCCAATGAGGGATGTCCTGGCACAGGCCTAAAGCCATCAAATCCCCTCATCCCAATTGATTTTCAAGGTCAGGTCTGTGTCCTGATGGATGTTCCTCCCACTCTGTTCACCCAGGTGCCTACAGGGAACCAGGAGGATGAGGAGACCACCAGCCAGGTGTTTTCCCAATGTGAGTCACCAGGAATGATGGTCACCAAGACTCTACCCAAAGTGGGTCACCAGGTCTTTACCCAACATGGGTCATCAGGTCTGTCCTCAACGTGGGTCACTGTGGATCATCCAATGTGGGTACTCCAATGGGTGATGGAGCTGGAGCAGCAGACGAAGCTCTTCCCGCAGTTGGGGCACTCTGAGGGCTTCCCTTATTGGTGGGTCCGTTGGTGTTGGGTCAAGGCAGAGCTCCGGATGAAGCTGTTCCCACACTCCTCACACCTGTTTGGCCTCTCCCCAATGTGGATGCGCCGGTGGGTGATGAGGTTGGATTTGTGGTTGAATCTCTTCCCGCAGTCAGTGCAGGAGAAGGGCCTCTCCTCGGTGTGTGTGCGCTGATGCTTGAGGAGAACTGAGCTGGTCTGAAACCTCTTCCCACACTCGGAACACTCATAGGGACATTCCCCGGTGTGGATCCTTTGATGGCAGATCAGCTCAGAGCTGCAGCTGCAGCCCTTCCCACATTCCCCACATGTGTAGGCCCATTTCCCACTGTGGATCATTTGGTGGCGGATCAGGGTGGAGCTCTGGCTGAAGCTCTTCCCACATTCCAGACACTTGTAGCGCTTCTCCCTTGAGTGGTGTTGCTGCTCCATCACCAGGTCAGAGCACCTGCTCAAGCCACGGACACCTTTGGGGCACTGGGTTGGTTTTTCGTCCTCAGAGCACACAGGTCTAGTTTTGGAGCTTCTCCTCCTGGGGCATCTCCGTGGATTTTCCTTCCCGGTGACTTTCTGGTCTGTGAAGCCATTCAAAACAGCCTCTGCCAGCAGGTTCTGCCGGGGGGATTTGTCCTCCGCGCTCTCCGTGCTCAGCTCGGGGCCTGGGGCAAGAAGGAACAAGGACAGGCAGGGCATTTGCCTCCGGCCCACAGGGAAGGCCAAGGACATCCCCCCAAACCCGGCCCCGGCAGGACGGCGTCGGCAGCGGGGTTGTCCTGCAGCCGGGGCCATGCTGGGCTGGAAGATGCAGCACAAGAGAGGGGCAAAGGGGCACTGACTTCCTCCTCACCTGCCTGGGGGTCCTGGGGCACCTTCCTCTTCCTCGCAGCCTCTTCCTCCATCCTGACAAGCTTTGGAAAGGAGAAATCCTGGTTTGGGGGGAAAAATAAGGTTGGGGGATCCTCCTGCCCAAGTCCATCTCTGGAATTCACCAGGCATCTTGTGCCCTTAAAACCCTCAAAAACAGTAAGATTAAGTAAATAAAAAACATCTCAGGAGTTTCCTCTCTCTGGTCTCTTTACTTTGGGGTTCTGGGGGTCTCCCCTCTCTTGGCCGCTGGGGGTCCCACGTCAATTGAGGGTTCCCCCTCTCTGGGGTCCCTGCCCTCTCCAGGCTGCCGGGGGTCCCGGGAATCAAAGGGGTCCCTCCTCTCTGGTCTCCCCACTTTGGGATTCTTGGGGTCCCTCCTCTCTGGGGTACCCCAGTTTGGGGATAGGGGTCCCCCCTCCCCAGGATGCCAGGGGTCCTGAGGGTGCCCCATTTCCAGGGTCTCCTTTTTGGGATCCCAGGGGATCCCTGAGCACCCCGAGCAGAGAGTCAGCGCATAGGGGACCTCTGGCACCCTCGGCATTCCTAATTGGGACCCTCGAGAGGGGGAATCCCAGAACCCCAAAGGGGTCAGATCACAGAGTGGGGACCCCTGGCATTCTGAGGATCTCCAGCAGCCTGGAAAAGGCAGAACCCCAGAGAGGGGCACCCAAAACACAAGGCACCCCCAACAGCCTGGACAGGAGGGACCCCCAGAACCCCAAAGTGGAGAGACCACAGAGAGAAAATTTGGAGGTGAATTTTGGTGCTTTGAATTCCTTTGGCCTTAATCTGCATATTTTGGAGGGGGTTTTGGCCAAATCTTGATGGTTTGGGGTTTTAGGGGATCTGTGCCAGGCACCTCCATTTGGGGGGATCGGAGGATCCCAGGATTTTCCAGCATCCAGGGATGCTCTCCAAGCAAAGTCCCTTTGGGGGTGACTCCCTTTGTTCCCCACACTGAGGTCACTCCTCACTCGCTCACACCGTTCCCTTTTCCAAGAGCATCATCCCCAATTTCCCCCTTTCAACTTGCAGAAAAAAACAACAAATAAACCCCATTTTCCAGTTTTTTGGGCTGCCCACGTGTCTCACTCAGCTTCAGTTCTCTCTGTTTCAGCTGTCACTTCCAGATCCCAGTTTGGGGCTCCTGATGTGTTTTAGGGGCCTCTTGGGGCAGTTTGGGGGTCCTGGGACAGTTTAGGGGGGTCCTAGGGTTGTTTTGGAGGCTCTGACGGCAGTTTGGAGGTCCAGAAGTACTTTGGAGGGCCAGGGAAGGGTTTGGGGGGTCCTGGGGTGGTATGGGGGGGTCTGAGGGCAGTGTGGGGGTCCTGGGAAAGGTTTGGGGGACCCAGAGATGGTTTTGGGGGATCTGAGAGCAGTATGGGGGTTCTGGGAGGGGGTTTAGGGGGATCCTGGCCTAGTTTGGGGAGTTCTGGAAGTAGTTTGAGAACCTTGGGGCAGTTTGGAGAGACCGGGAGAGAATTTAGGAGGGGTTTGAGGTAGTTTGGGAGTCTTGGGGCAGTTTGGAGAGGTCTGGGTGGGGGTCTGGGGGGAGGTTGAGGGAATTTGGCAGGTCTGGTTGCTTCAGAAAGGGATTTTGGCGGGTCCTGCGGTGGTTTGGGGGGTCTGGGAGGAAATACAGGATAGCCTGAGGGTAGTTCGGTGGGTTCTGGACAGTTCAGACGCTCTGAAAGAGGTTTGGGGGGGTCTAGGAGGGGGTTTAGGGGGTCTCTGAGGCGTTTGGGAGAGCCCGAAGTGTTTCAAAAGCTCCAGAGCGTTTAGAATGGGATTTGGGGCATCCTGGGGGGCCGAGGCAGTTTGGGAGGTCCCAGGTGGGCAGTTTGGGGTCTCAGGGATTTTTTGGGTGATTTTGGGGGGTCCCGAGGCGGATCCCGGGGTGGGGGGAGGGGATTACCCGGCTCCTTCACCGTCACGGCCAACACGGCCCCGGGGGGGTCCCGCGGGTCTGTGGGGGGTGGGTGGGTCGTGCGGGATTCCCAAAGCCCGCCCTGAGTCCCCGAATATTTCCTAAATTTTCTCAATTATCTTCCAAACCTCCCTATGGCGCCGCCATTGCTCATCTCTCCCGGCAGCGCCCTCGAGTCCCGCCCTCCGTCTGCGCCGCCTCTGATTGGGCGCTGCGCCTGCCCGTCATCGTCTGCAGCCAATCAGCGTTCAGGAATGCAGCGGGCGGTGACGGGACATGGCGTATGCGCCATTTTGACCCTGTCCCGCACTACATCTCCCGTCATGCACCGCGGCCCGCTCTGGCCAATCACAGGCGGGACTACAACTCCCGCCCCCCCCCCCCCCCGCGCCCAATCGGGTCGGTCCCACCCCCATTGCAGCCCCCCAAGTGTCCCCCGGACCCCAAACTGCCCCAGAAGGGCTCCAGGACCCCCAAGTGCTCCCCCAATACCCACTCAGACTCCCAAATCACCTCCCTGGACCCCCACGTGACCCCCAAGTTCCTCCGGGTCTTAGAAGTGACCACTAAAACCCTCTTTGGACCCCCAGATTCTGTTCCTGGACACTCGAGTGACCCCCCAAGGGGTCCCCTCGGACACCCAAGTTCTTTCCCAGTGCCCCATAAATGCCCCTCAGACCCCAATGGGACCCCCAAGTGCCCCCCAAGTGCCCTCTAGGCCCCCAAATCCACCCCAACCTCCCCAAAGCCCCCCAGCCCCCCCTTCCCATGGGCCCTTTCCCGGGATTTGGGGCTCCAAAGGGACACTTGGGGGTTGGGGGGGATTTGGGGGCACTTGGGGAGCTGGTGAGTTGGGGAAGGGATTTTGTGTGGAATTGAGGGAATTTAGAGTGGAATTCAGTGGATTTGGTGTGAAATTAGGAGAGGTTGGGTGGAATTAAGGGAATTTGGGATGGATCTAAATAATCCTTATGTGAAATTAAGGGGATTTCTGTGGAACCTTCAGGATTTGGGATGAAATACTTGGGATTGTAAGAGGGATCAAGGTATTTTTGAGTGGAGGTCATAGATTTGGGGTTGAATTAGGGATATGTTGGGTAGAAATAAGAAAATTTTGCATGTAGTTAAGAAGATTTGAGGTGTAAATAAAGAGAATTGAGAAATTTTAGGTGAAATTAAAGTAATTTTTGGTGAAATATATGGGATTGGGGAGGGTATAGATGGAAGTAAGGGAACTCTGGGCAAAAATAATGGAGATCTTCAGGAAAATTAAGTGGATTTGGGGGTAAATGAGAGGAGTTTTATGTGGAATTAATAGAAGTTTGGGTGGAAGACACGGGAGATTTGGGGCAAAATCAGCAGGACTTTGATGGGTTTATAGAGATATGAGTTGGAATTAAAGCAACTTGGAGTAGAACCATTGTGGTATGAGGTGAAAATCAGGGTATCTTTTGGTGGAATTAAAGGAATTTTGAGGGTAATTATGGGATTTTGAGTGGAATCCTGGGGATTTGGGGTAAAATTGGGGGGATTTGAGGTGAAAGTCCGAGGATTCTCAGAGGAATTAAGAGACTTTTGAGTGGAATTAAGGGATTTGGGGTGGAATCAGGAGGCTTGATGCCACCAGAAGTAGTGATGGGAACGAGCAGGTGAGATTTTTGGGGTGTAAAGTCAACAAATCCACTGTTCCCAATGAATTCCCAATGTGTCCTGATGGATGTTCCTCCCCCTGCACTCACCCAAGTGCCCACAGGGAACCAGGAGGGTGTGGAGTCCTCCAGCCAGGTGTGCTCCCAAGGTGGGTCACTGGGAATGTGGGTCTCCAGGTGTGTTCCCAACGTGGGTCACTGGGAATGTGGCTCACCAGGTTGTTCCCAATGTTCCAGGTTCAGGAGGATTCCCAGCACAAAATAAAAGACACAGAACCACAGCTCAGGTAGCAAAGCAGATATATTGGTGAGCAAAGCAAAAGGATCCTGTTCCTTGGCACACAAACAGCACAGCCCCAGCCCTGCAGTCTCCCCAGGCCAATGGATCCTGTTCCTTGGCACACAAACAGCACATCCCCAGCCCTGCAATCTCCCCAGGCCAATGGATCCTGTTCCTTGGCACACACACAGCACATCCCCAGCCCTGCAATCTCCCCAGGCCAATGGATCCTTTTCCTTGGCACACACACAGCACATCCCCAGCCCTGCAATCTCCCCAGGCCAATGGATCCTGTTCCTTGGCACACAAACAGCACATCCCCAGCCCTGCAATCTCCCCAGGCCAATGGATCCTGTTCCTTGGCACACACACAGCACATCCCCAGCCCTGCAATCTCCCCAGGCCAATGGATCCTGTTCCTTGGCACACACACAGCACATCCCCAGCCCTGCAATCTCCCCAGGCCAATGGATCCTGTTCCTTGGCACACACACAGCACATCCCCAGCCCTGCAATCTCCCCAGCCCGCGGGGCAGGACCAGCAGGTGCAGCGGCACTGGCGCCAGGGCAGGCAGGCAGTGCCCCTTCAGGCCATGCCCTGCACCAAACCAGGCCCAGCGGGGCCTCCTCACCCCCAGCCCAGCCCACCCCTCCTGTCCCCTCTCTCTGCAGGGCAGCTTTGCCAGCTGCAGCACCAGCCCCTGCGTGCCCATCGCACCAGCCCAGGCTGCAGCAGCTCAAGGGCTGACTCTGGGACAACAACGGCTCTGCCCTTTATTGTCCCTGGGGCACAGGCCAAGCTCTCAGCACTTCCAGCTCACACTGATGGCTCTTTCTCCAGGCCTGAGTTCTCCACAGGCAAACTCTGCAGAGTTTTCTCACACCAAATCAACAAGCACAACCACAGACCAAACATGACAGGCCCAGACTCGTCTCTGGTCCCTGACACAAAACCTCCTCAGAATACAAACCTTCCTCTGCTTCTGGGGATTGGGAGGATAAGGCTTAGCCCCAGTCTGTTCTATTTCCATGCATTGCAGTTTGTCACATGATTATGGAGCACAAACACAGGCTGGGTGGAGAACGGATTGAGAGCAGCCCTGAGGAGAAGGACTTGGGGTGTTGATGGATGAGAAGTTCAGGCAGCCCTGCTTGTCTGGGCAGGGAAGCCACTGGCAAGAGCCCAGTGGTCCCTGAGCATCCCAGCACGCGCAGTGTCTCCTCTGGGCCAGCGAGGGGCTGGGAGAGGGGTCTGGGGCAGTGTCAGAGCCCAGAGGGACCCCCCAGCAGAGATCAGATGGTGTAAATCCAGTGTGCTGGTTGGACCTGCTGGCAGCTGCTTGTCTCTCACTGAGAACTCTCTGGGCTCTCCCTCATCCAACCTCCTTTCAGAACGGGATTTAGGGAACAGATCTGAAGCCTCCCTGCAGGGTCCCCTTTACTCCTGCAGCCCCTGACGCTGCAGGTGTGACAATGATGGGCTGAGCAGCATTTTCGGGCTCCCATGGAACCACAGGAACATCCATCTAAAACAGGCAGTGCACAAAGGCATTTCTGGATCAGATGTGATTTCTGTTAATAAAACTTTATGCTGTATAAATTTAGTTTTTCATTTTTTCCCCATGGCTACTGGTTGCCACCTGAATTTTATCAGTAAAATTGCAATTGCCTCTTTTGATCACAGCCCCCCACAGTGTATTTGTGACAGTGAACTCAGTGTTTCTGTCTCAGGTGTAGTGATCAGCAGACATTGGAATGCCCACAAGCCCCTGAGCACTAAGTCAAGGACAATTAGGGCCATACAAGCCTCATTCCCAGCACTCAGACACAGCCCTGTTGCTGGTGCTCTTGAAATAGAATAAAATTCCAGAGGCCACCCCAGAAATTGCCTCTGTAGTGTCAAATAAAATTAAAATATCCACCCTCCCCTCCTAGATGGACCTCTGACCAACAGTTCCTGCCCACTCCTGTGCTGGTTGCTCCTGAGTGACTTTGCTGGCAGGTCCTAAACAGATCTTTTCAAGGGTTCCTTGTTTAGAACCTACACTCTGACACCTTTGTCTTCACCAGAGATGTGTGAGAAAGGGCAGTGCTGGTGGCAGTCAGGGCAGGGCTGAACACTGGGGTGACTTGGCAGCTCCCTCTGCACCGTCTGTGCCACCTGGATTCCTTTGGGAAATATTTCTGCCTCCAAATGGAACACAACAGTGACCTTTTGGACATGCTGCCCCCAAGGGGTAACTCTGAACATTTAGAATAAAGCAATGACCCCTGCCAAGAGCCAAGGAAAGCTTGTAGCTGTTTCCTAAAAGCATCATGTGTGGTGTCCCCAGTTGTGTCTCTGGGCAGGGTCTGGAGGGGCTGCTTTGGGCAGGGCAGCCCTGGGGGCCCATTGCCATGGGCAGGGCTGCACTCTGGGGGTCGAGGCTTTGGTTCTTTGGTGTCCAGGGGCCAGGGGAGGATGGGGAGGGTGGGCTGTGCCATCCCAGAGGAGCTGCTGCCATGGGCAGCTCTCCAGGAATGGAGAGGAGGGGCTGTGCAATCCCAGAGGAGCTGCTGCCATGGGCAGCTCTGCAGGGATGGACAGGATGGGCTGTGCCATCCCAGAGGAGCTGCTGCCATGGCCAGCTCTGCAGGGATGGAGAGGAGGGGCTGTGCCATCCCAGGGGAGCTGCTGCCATGGGCAGCTCTGCAGGGATGGAGAGGAGGGGCTGTGCCATCCCAGAGGAGCTGCTGCCATGGGCAGCTCTGCAGGGATGGAGAGGAGGGGCTGTGCCATCCCAGATGAACTGCTGCCATGGGCAGCTCTGCAGGGCCCAGCAGGGCAGCTCAGTGTGGGGGTGATGCTGAGGGGCCCCCAAAGGAACCAGCACTGGAGGTGTCTGAGCAGGGGCAGCATAGGGGTTGGGGAGGGCCCTGGTCCTGCTCTCAGGGGCAGCAGTGGGGTGTTCCCTTAGGATTTTATGGATCTGTAGATTTTATAGAACTATGGAGTTCCTTACATTTAAAGTAGGAACTGGCAACTTCTCAGCCCTGAGCTACATTCCTGCATTTTCTGTCTTAAGGCTCAGAGAGCAACTAGAACATATTCTAGTCCAAATCAGGTACCATTTTAGTCCTGGTGACAGAATGCCCAGAAACCAGGCTGGCTGTGCCACTGCCTGGGCACTGTGGTTACCTCCCTCTCCTGCAAAGTTACTGCCAAAGTCAGCAAAGGGGGGGCAAAGAAGGTTTTGTTGCCATGGTTACAAGCACCATTTTTTTGTAAGGGTTTTACTGTCAGTTTAGTTTGAAACAGCCCAGAAGGGAAGTGAAAAGACTCCAAAAGGATGGATGGCTAATCTAATTTGAATAATATTCTCAAAACACCAGACAATACAGTGATTGTTAATTACTGTATTTCAGGTGTCTTTCATTGCTTTCCAGATTTTTACTGTTAGTTTGATTATTTGTGAACCTCCTTACACTGAACTGAGTTTTCCTTTTACAGCTGATTCATGAAGAAGATAATGCAGCAATAGAATTGAAAGCTTGTATTGTTTTGTGATATTCATTGTTTTGCAGTGTTCACATTTTGTATATATTTTTTCCCAATAGTTTTGCAGCATTTTATGAACACCATTGGGAATATTCCTGTCTCCTCTCCGATTGCTGCAACTTGTGAAAAAGACTGCCCTGAATTCAGTTTGAGAGTAAACACAAAATTTCATATGATTGTAAGATTGAATTCATCTACCTTGAATTTGTCTCTAAATGATTTAGTCATCTACTCAAACAGTGTGTGAGCTCACAGAAGCCTCACAGAGGAAGAGACCTGTGTTAAAAAGCACCAAGTGGTTTGTTTGCCACACTGCAACTGAAGGATTAGTTATGTGGACTCTCCCATGGGCACTGCCTCACATCCTGTTTGCAATCTTGGAGATAAATTGGTACCATCATGTTTTCCAATGGTTTGTTTAGCTTGTACCCAGCTGAAATGAATGCCCTGGCTGGCTTTAATGTAATACCCAGTTACTGTGGTGTCTATCCCAGACACCAACATGTGAAAATGCCAAAGTCAGTGGCCAATTGGATACTGACTGGTGTGCCACGATAACACACACATGAGCATTTTGGTATGGGTGGGGATGCTTTTCTAGCATGGAGGCAAGAGGGCCCTGCACAGCCACTGCAGGAGACAGAGAGAGGGTTGAGCACAGTCAGAGGGCAGACTGTGGCAGGAGGGTTTGCCCTCCATGAGGCCTGGAATCTGTTCAGAGAAGGCAAGCTCTCTGTGGGAAGCAATTCCGAGGACCAAGATGTTGTTTGGTGTTGCATCAAGCTGGGTACTGGGGGCAGGGTGTGCATCTCTCTGTGTGCTTTCCATCCTCTGTACACCTCAAACCCTGTAAGTAAAGAACTCCTCTTGACCCTACCCAGGGAACGTGCCTTGGAAAGTTTTTCCAGAAATTCCAGGCAACAGGGGAAGGCAGATTGGCCTCATCCTTGTTGGCCACAAGGGGTGAGGTGACAACCTGAACAGGAAGGGAGCAGGCAAGATTGGGAAATGGTGGGGATGGGAATTGACAAGGGAGAGGGAAGAGGAAAGGGAAAGGGATCCCAAGACACAGTGGAATGTCATGGAATGAAAAGGATATTGTGAATACAGAGGAACCTCATGGAACTGAAGGAACCTTGAGATGTGGAACCTCATGAAATCAAGGGGCCAGTGTGACACTCTGGAGCCTCATGGAGTCAAAGGTACCCTGAGACACTGTGGAAACTCATGGATACGGATGGTCAAACAGAGGAGCTGCCTGAAATCCTGAGACATTTGACACATGTTGAAAAGTCTGAGCATGACCTGATCAGCTGGAACAATGGAACACTTGTCATAAAATGTCCCTGTTCTCCCATGGGATCACACTGAGATGTTTTCAGGATGTGCATTAACAACAAGGGCAGAACTGTTGCCCTCCCACCCTCTTGGCACTGTCAGCATTCTGTCCTTTGGGCTGCACATTTCATCTCCCTCACCTTTCACCTCTTCCCACCTGTCCTGTCTGAACTGCCCATGGCTGAAGTCCCCTTCCCAGCAGCCTGTCTGCACAGCAGCACTTGCCAGTGCTCTCTGCATTTCCCTTCCCCTCACTCTTGGGTTGCTCACACACCTCTCAAAGACCAACTTGGGACTTTGAGCTTCAGGGAGTTAAAAGTTTGCCTGTCCCTCAGTAATTCGTCTAATTCTGTCTTCAGACAGCTTTTTATTTGTGTTTGTTTCATTTCTTTTCTCTCTAATACATTTCATGAATGGTTATGCTTTGGGAAGGTGAAGCCCAATGGTGGCATCTTGGACCTGGCACAGAGTTGAGGAGAGTGTTCGTTTACAATGATGAAACTTATGAGTTTCAGATTGCTGCAAAAACAGAGGAAAAATCCCTCTCTGCCTGTGTTCAGTCAGTTCTCAGAGCAAAGCAGGTCCCAGCTGACTGATGAGGGACATGATGGTGCTGGGGAGGTGTGGAGCAAGGTTGTCCACACTGTCAGACCTCAAGGGATCACTCTCCAATTAGTCCAGACCTTCTTAGGAGAGAAGGTGGACCAATATCAATCAGAGAATGCTGCAATCACCTCTTCTCTAAAAAGAAAAGTACTTATCCAAATAATTTAAAATAAGAATGCACATTTATTAGAAACTCTTTCACACCTTTCTCCAAAACTCTAAGTGGCATCTTTCTTAATTAACTCTCCTTGATTAGAGGACAAACTCAGAAAGAGCCATGATCTGGTAGGTCTTGCTTTATCTTAACAAGCCCCGTGGTGCATTTGGTGCTGAGCCCTTGAACCTCAGGTCCTGAGAGGAGATTGCACAAACCTTTCCATAAGTCAAAGTCAGAAGAAAATCACAAAGTGTCTCAAAGCACTAATGGGTCCCACTGAGGGCCATTCCCAATACAGGCTCTTCACTGACTGGTAGGAGGAGATAATTGGAAGCCTTGATTGAATAAACCTCTCATAGACTCGGTTTCAAAAGGAAAGGGAAAGTACCTTAATAAATGTTGAGTTCCTTGAAGCATTAACAAGCCTCACTGTGGGCTGTTACTGACAAAGCCTCTCAAGGGACTAATTAAAGCAGATCATTGCAGGCCATGATATTGCAAACCTCTCACAGACTGGGTGTCAAAAAGAAGCACCTCAATAAGCTTTGAGTACCTTGAAGCATTAATGAGCCCCACTGAGTGTTGATACTGACTAAGAATCTCAAGGGACTCAATACAGCTGATAATTGGAGGCCTTAATTGAACAAATCTCTAAGAAACTCCAAACCTAAAGCAAAAGTCAAACTACTTTGAAAAACCTGCAGTCCCTTGGAGCTTTAAGGAACCCCACAGGGCCATTCCTGACAAAGCCTCCCCAGGGACTCACCCCAGCAGACCCTTGGAGGCCACGACTGCAGGGAGGCAAAGGCTCTGGGCAGCAGCTCAGGTGCTGAGCAAAGCCTGGCTTGGCTGGAGGCAGCAGAAAGGCCCAGCCCTGACCCCCAGCCCGGGGAAGGCACATCCTGTCCCTCACACCTTGCTCAGGGCTCTGCTGGGGGCACTGGCATGGGGGGTGATGCTGAGGGCAGGACAAGGGGTGACAGTGCCCAGCCTTCCTGGGGTTGTGCCAGGAGGCCACATGACCCCAGAGCCTCAGCACAGTAGGTCTGCTCACAGTCCTTGGTGGCACAGATGATGCTGTGCCCGAGGGGACAAAGACTTGGGATCTCTTGCACTTCTGGCCCAGTCACTTGATGTCCCTCTGGGAAGGAACAAACCACCTCTCAGAGGTGGGTGACAAACCAGTGCTGGGAATGGTCATTGGGAGGGGCTGGTCTGTGATGAGTTTCCTGGAGCACCTTGAGCAGAGTGTCCAGAAAACAAGGCCAGTCTGGGCCAGACACAATGTGGGGCTTTTCCCACTTCTCCCCTCCTAAACTCACCTCAGTCTCTAACACAGACAACTCCTGGCATCCCCCTGCTACTCCAGAGATCCAGAGGGTTCTGCACTCCTGTGCCCTGATGCCATCAGTGTGCACTGGGCACCAGTGTCTACTAAAGCTTTACACCTCTGTGGATCTGCTGTGCCAGGCCATCGAATCCACACAGTGCAGTGTGCCTGGTCATCCCTTTCCTCCTCCTGGCCAAAGGCAGGGACCCTCTATTCCTGTTCCTGGCCAGAGTATTCACTGTCTGACCTCTGTGATACCAGACCAGAAGTCCTGTTACCAGGATCAAAAGAGTTGATTTTAGTCCTTTTATGCCTGGGAGATTTCTGATTGCTTTCTTGTATCCCTGCAGCAACTACATGGACATCCTTCTTGGCTGACCCCTTCTCCACAGCTCTCTTCCCTCTCAGTTCACCTCCATGGGCTCCCAGCTCAAAGGTGGGTTCACCATCCCACTTCCTCATGTCTCCCTCTGGCCATGCAGAAAGAACCAGAGATCACCACGTGGTCTGTGCTTGGGACTCCCTTTCCCTCTGGCTGGGGCAGGAGAGGACTGATCTCCTGGGCTGCCCCTGAGAGCTGAGCTGCTGGGCCATGGGGGTGAGGAAGTGCCCAGAGTTTCTACTACATTTCAGAGCCAGGAGGGTGCCATCCCCTGGTGTATCCCTTTGGAGGGAATACAATGCCATCAGGCTGTTGGAATGTGATCCAGGAGTGCTTTGAACCTCCTCATGGCCACTGTGCAAGGAACATCCTCTGAGTCTTTAGGGGTGTTTTCAATTTTTAGGTCACTATAGATGATTTCCAGCGCAGGTAATTCCCTCAAGTACTGGATACTTTTGTTTCCAGAGCTCCACTTTCCTGGGGAGTTCACGACATCTTCCTGAAATGGATCTCTTGCCCTCACGCTTGAGAAGAGTCATCTCCAGAGACTGTAAATTTCTACTTCTTTTCCAATTCCTCTTTCAATTTCCTAATCTCTAGCAAAGGAATCTCAGCTTTTGGGCTTCATGACCTTGCAACTGCTGACTATCAGCCCCACTATCCCAGCATGGAAGCAGCCAGGTGGAAATCCACTCACCTGGCTGGCAGCTGGAGTCTTTTCACAAGTTTGAAAGTTTTGTTGAGTTCAGGGACCAGGTAACTTTGGTTTCCTGTTTTCATTTGTGTCACTCCTTTCAATTTCTTTGTTGAAAGACTGGCTTCTTGATCTGCCCCCTCCCCTCCTGATTCTCTTTCTCTTGTCCTGCCCTCAGCATCACCCCCCATGCCAGTGCCCCCAGCAGAGCCCTGAGCAAGGTGTGAGGGACAGGATGTGCTTTCCCCGGGCTGGGGGTCAGGGCTGGGCCTTTCTGCTGCCTCCAGCCAAGCCAGGCTTTGCTCAGCACCTGAGCTGCTGCTCAGAGCCTTTGCCTCCCTGCAGTCGTGGCCTCCAAGGGTCTGCTGGGGCGAGTCCCTGGGGAGGCTTTGTCAGGATTGGCCCTTGAGGGCTCCTTAAAGCTTCAGGGGCTGCAGGTTTTTCCAGGTGCTTTGAGTTTTGCTTTTGGTTTGGAGTCTGTGAGAGGTTTGTGAAATCATGGCCTCCAATGATCTTCTCAGGGTCCCAGGAATGGGAGCAGGGCCAGGACAGCTGAGCCCAACTGGCCCAAGGGATGTTCCCTTTGATGCAGGGCCGTGCTCAGGGTGTTAATGGGGGGTTGGTCAGGAAGGGCTGATCTGTGTCTGGGCTGGGCTGGGCTTTGGGCACTGAGTGGTGAGCAGTGGAGCAATGGTGTTGTGCACCTCATGTGCTTCTTGTGGGGTTTATTGTTATAGTTCCAGCTTTTATTACTGCTATTGTTGTCATGGGTAGCAGTAGTGTGTTCACTGAGGGTAACACAGAACACTCACCAGATCATTTTCCCTGTTTCCTGCTGTAGCCCCTGCAGTTACAGGGCTCTTTTTGCTGGTTCACATGCAGGTTTAGAGCCCCTGGAGAACAAGCAAACAAGGAGCCTCTACAGAGTCTATCCCTTGGCATGTTCTTGAGAGTGACCTTGCAAAAAGCCCTAAGACTGCATGTCCTGAGCTAAGGAGAAGCCCTTTCCTGATGGAGCTGCTGTTGTGGAGCCCAGCTGGGTCCCAGCAGTGCCCATGGCCTGTCCCTGCCTGTGAGCGCAGGATGGACATGCAGCAGGTCTGTGTCCCAGCTGGCAGAGGACCAAGGCCTTAGTCCAGCCCAGGGGCTCTGCAGGAGAGTGTACAAGTGGAAAGAGAGCAGGTCAGCAAAGGCCCAGTGCTGGTGCTCCCTGGCAGTGCTGCTGTGCTGGGACTCTTTTGCCCTTCTCTGCACACATGCAACTGGCCTGTAGGTGCCTGAAAATCTCAAAGGAAAAATCCAATGATCTCCAATAACCTCCTCAGATACACAAGGCTACTGTAAGAGAGTTTATTTTGTTTAAATATAAAGATAGCACAATTACTCAATTAAAGATTGAAAGAGTTAAATTAAAAAAAGAAACAGTGATTTAGATGAGAGGATGAATAACAAAATTTCATTGAGAACAACCTTAGGAAAAAAACCAAACAACTGACCACCAAGAAAAACCTGGGGAGGCAACTGAGCCTGTCATGAGTTTTATTGTGAACACTGTACAGAAGAAAACTGGGAGGTTCTTGCTGCTGAAAAGCATCCAGTCATCATTTTCCTCACAGCATCCTTGAGCTCCTGGTTCCTCAGGCTGTAGATGAGGGGGTTGAGTGCTGAAGGAATCACTGCGTAAAGAATTGACACCACCAAGTCCAGGGATGTGGAAGAGATGGTGGGAGGCTTCAGGTGGGCAAACATGGCAGTGCTGAGGAACAGGGAGACCACGGCCAGGTGAGGGAGGCACGTGGAAAAGGCTTTGTGCCGTCCCTGTTCAGAGGGGATCCTCAGCACAGCCCTGAAGATCTGCACATAGGAGAAAACCATGAAAATGAAACAGCCAAAACCTAAACAGACACTAACCACAATGAGCCCAAGTTCCCTGAGGTAGGAATGTGAGCAGGAGAGCTTGAGGATCTGAGGGATTTCACAGAAGAACTGGCCCAGGGCATTACCCTGGCACAGGGGCAGGGAAAATGTATTGGCTGTGTGCAGCAGAGCATTGAGAAAGCCACTGGCCCAGGCAGCTGCTGCCATGTGGGCACAAGCTCTGCTGCCCAGGAGGGTCCCGTAGTGCAGGGGTTTGCAGATGGCAATGTAGCGGTCGTAGCACATGATGGTGAGGAGGGAAAACTCTGTACCAATGAAGAAGACATTGAAAAAGAGCTGTGCAGCACATCCTGTGTAGGAGATGGTTGTGGTGTCCCAGAGGGAGTTGTGCATGGCTTTGGGGACAGTGGTGCAGATGCAGCCCAGGTCTGTGAGGGACAGGTTGAGCAGGAAGAAGTGCATGGGGGTGTGCAGGTGGTGGTCGCAGGCTACGGCGCTGATGATGAGGCCGTTGCCCAGGAGGGCAGCCAGGGAGATGCCCAGGAAGAGCCACAAGTGCAGGAGCTGCAGCTGCCGCGTGTCTGCCAATGGCAGGAGGAGGAACTGGCTGATGGAGCTGCTGTTGGGCATCTGCTGCCTCTGGAGGTGGGGCACTGTCCAAGAAGGAAATAACAGTGACAAATCAGATGAGATATTTCTGAGAATAATCACAGATATATCCCAATACCCCTTTCCCTTCTGCTCACGCTCCCCACTTTTCCTTTTTCAGGAAACTTTGCTTCATATCCATGGCTGGAGCCCAGCTTGGTGCTCACTACATTTCCCATGAGGAGCAGCCCCTCTGCCCACTGGCTGTGAGGGTCAGCCCTGCTCTGCTCCGGGGTAGGTCATGGCCATGGTGGGGACTGAGCCCATCCTGGTGTTCAGCTGTGTCAGATGAAACTGCTCCTAAAGCAAAATTTCTCATGGGCATCTGCACTCGCAGTTTTGAGAATATTCCAGAAGACAGTTCAGAGGTTTGGGTGTTTTGTTTCTGACTCTCCTCATCTTCCCTGTGGAGGTTTCCTGGATTTCAGAACCCCTCAGCATTTGTGCTGCCCTGAGGAAGAGCAGAGCAGGGCTTCCCGAACAGGACCATGTCTGTGGCTTAGTGCAGAGTGAGGGCAGCTGCTCTCTCCCTCTTCCATGTTCCAGCTGCCCTGGACTTGGACCTTCCTCAGACAGAGAGTGATCACACTCCCAGTTTTGTCTGAAATTCGACTAGACACTGTTGAGAGCAGAGAGATCCATCACAGACCACTCAGTGTCTCAGCCTGGCTCAAGGTCTCAAGGACACACATGGCTCATCTCACCAACTCAACAGCATTTCCTGGGATGGGCACAGCATCTCTGCCCCTCTGCACTGGGGATTTCAGATAACACAATTGTGCTATGAAGGTGATTTGCATTCTTGAGGGCAGCTCCCAGCTTGGAAGGACATCTCAGAGAAGAGCCAAGTGTCCTGACAATGGGGTTTGATTCTGGGAAACACACCTCATTCTCCAGGCACACAGAATTCACTATTGACAGCCCCACAGGTCAGAGGAAAACTGGAATGTCTCATTCCCAGGGACCCACCTGCCTGAGGGGGATCACAGGATCAGTGATTGCCTCTGTAGCTTGAACTCCCATTCCCAGTGAGCCTGACTGAGAGAAGGAGGAAACAACCCCAGCAACATGAGCAAGTTGAGGAAAAAGGAAATGCACACTGAGGGTCCGGCTGGGAGAAGCCAGGGCAGAACCAGGTGGGCACTCAGGGCAGTGTCACCCTGAGCCAGCTGTGCCACCTCCCAGACACCAGCAATGCCAGGTAGTTCTCAGCCCCTGTGCAGCTCCTCAGTTTTCCCTCTGCAACACAAACCACCAGGCATGTGGCTTGAAAGCCTGATAGAAATCCCTCCTTTCACCTTGTCCTTGAAGTATCCCCTGGAAAATATCCCTGAGTGCTCTGGTTCTGTAAGCAGTCCTCACCTATGAAACTCTAACTTGATAGCTGAACAAACCTGCCCTGCCCTGCCCTTCCGTGTCAGGGTTTGCTCTTTCCACCCACAGCCTCTCCCCCAGCACTGAGGGAGTTCCCCAGACCAGCTGAGAGCTGCCCCTGACAGGGGGCAGAGCTCCTGCCCTGGCACAGCACCCTGGGGTGCAGGACCCTGCTCTGCAGGACAGTTTGGGGCAGCCTGGGTGGCACAGCCTGGATTGAAACCCTACAGCCATCCCTGGGAAGAGGGAACCCTGCTGGGATGTCCCTGGGATGGTGCAGCAGAGAGTCCCTGCTTTGCAGCCCGTCCTCCTCTTCAGCAACAGAGACACTGTGATATCCCACATTAGAGACCCCCCAGGCTGTGGGATGTGCCAGTGTTGGGAGATCTTCCTACAAACTGCACATACATTGCCCTTCATGCAGACTTACCTTCTGAAAGCCTGGAAAGATTCTTCTTCTTTGGATCTTCCTCTCAACTTTCCTCACACCCCAGACTGTGTGTAACCTCTCTCTGCCCTGCTTTTCTGCCCTCGGTGTGTGCAGGCAGTGCCCTGAGCCCTGCTGGGCTGTGCACAGGAGCTGCTCCTGGGCAGAGCTGTCTCTCTGCAGCGCTGCCCGCTTGCCAGGAGCTCCCTGTGTGCCAGGAGCCCGGCCCAGCTCAGCAGCACAGCAACAGCCCAGGGCATTTAATGGCCCTCTGGGGGGTTTGGTGCTCAGTCCCTGAACATCAGACCCTGAGAAAGGTGCAGGAACCTCTTGAGAAAGCAAAGTCAGAATCAAACTTTAAAGTTTCTTTTGTTGTTAATGGGTCCCTCTGAGGGACATAACTGAGAAAGTGTCCTGAGATTCCAGTTAGAAAACAGAGAGACAATGATGACAAATATGGACAAGGAAAGAAAGGTCATCCTGATGCTGAGGAAAGTAAGAAGCATTTCATTAACCCAAAGGTCACAGCCGTGACCCCCAGGCCCTGGGAAGAGAGATCCTGTCTCGCCCTCATTCCTCAGGGCACTTCCTTGGGCACCGGGGTATGGGATGTGGAATACCAGGGTCAGGAGGATGGGGTGGCACCTCCCGGGCTGCTGAGCAGGGACAAGAAGGCAATGAGGCCCCAGGGCTGCAAGGCTCACTTGTCTCCTCATGCCATCAGGGGCACACACAGCAGCCATGGCCAAAGGCCTGCACAAGTTGGCTCTCTTGGGGCCTTTCAGCTTCTGCACATCCCTGTCTCCTCTCCAGCCCAGGCTGTCCTACGGTGTCCATGCCCTGCCCCTTTCCCTGCAGGCTGTCGGCATCCCCCGGCTGCCCCACCTCGCTGGCCCCTTCCTGCACTGACATCTCTCCCTCCTCCCTGGCTCTGCCTTGGCACACAAATCCATGGACTGATCCAGACTCCTTCAGGGGGATGTGTTGCACCACAGCACTGCCCTTGGGCCGAAATTCCTTTCTCCTTGTGTGCAATCTGGACCTCCCCAGTTTCCCTTCAAGTCCTCTCAGGCTTCTCCTGTTCTTTCCTCAGTCTCCACACCACTGGGCCCACGGCTTGGAGGATTCCAAACCCCTTCATACGATATCTCTGGTATTTAGCCATGA
Source organism: Pithys albifrons albifrons (assembly GCF_047495875.1). Lineage (NCBI taxonomy): Eukaryota > Metazoa > Chordata > Aves > Passeriformes > Thamnophilidae > Pithys > Pithys albifrons. The sequence goes on from NC_092464.1 coordinate 58,586,245, forward strand.
AAATGTTGTGCTCTTAGTGCAGGAGAGACACAGTGACACTTTTTGCCAAAGGTTCTATTGGCAAAACAAGGCACAGGAACTGGAACTGAATGAGGGGAGATTTCCATTGGATGTCAGGAAGAAATATTTTGTGCTGAGGGTGGCAGGAACCTGGGCCAGGTTACAGAGTAAGTGGAAACCCCATTCCTGGAGCTGCCCAAGGTTTGGAATTTTGTACAGCCTGAACTTGTGGAAGGTGTCCGTGGCTAATGCAAAGGTCCTTGGACTAGTGTCTGGTTTAGGTCTCTTCCAATCCAAACAGTTTATTAGTCTTTTATTCTTATATGCCCAACTCCTTCTCCACAGGGTTGCATATACTGACATGCACCATGTTGGCATTTTAATGTGACCTAATCCCCAACACTCCATGAAAATGGAAAAACAGTCCTTTTAGGGACATGAATTTCAATGACTTTGGAGGAACCTTTCAAACCTCAAAAGTTAGAAAGGAACTAATAGAGATTTCCAACATCTCTGCATGAAAGGCTCCCCAAGTGATCAGTGACAGCCCCCAGGATGGCCTTGCAGCTGAGGTTGGGGGTTTTCTCACTCAGGTACTGAGACTCAGGATGGGCAGCCAGAAAGTACATTTAGGGACAGTGCAAGACTTGCCATGGGATGTCCAGGAAATGACCAAAGTTATTTGTGGAGGAAGAGCCATGAGAAAACAGAGAAAAAAATGGATGAAAGAAGCTGAACATGTTTAAAGAGGTGGCTGGTCAGTGCCTTTCCCTCTCCATGCCCTGCAACTGACTCCACTGGCTGTTCCATTTTCCTAATCCCTCCATTGCCAGGAACTTTCTGGGATAAGAGATCTCTGTGCTCTGGGTATGGAGGGAGATCCAAGTGTCTGCCACTGGAGTGGAAGCCACAAATCATCAGATCTTGTGTTCTTTGGGGGCCCAGACACTGGTGAGACTGGTGTGTGTGCACAGAACACTGGTGGGTGTGTGGGTGGGTGGAACCACCAGGGAACATCAAACCAGAGTAACCAGCGAGTGGCAGAGGCCTGGGAGCCCCTGTCTGAGATCATCTCCTGGAGGGATCCACATTGTCTGGGTGTCTCTGCAGCTCTACATCTTCTCCTGACATGGCAGAGCACACAAACAGCCCATCCTTGTGTCCCTTTCTCCACTCACTGTGCTTTGGTTTGGCCCAGAAGCCTCCCGAGGTCACTTCCAGGATGAGTCCCTGTGCATTTCCCTCCCCCATGGACCTTCCCTTCCTGATGCAGCATCTGTGGGGCAGCAGAGCTGGGTCAGTGCAAAGACAGGGCTGGCTGTGACAGGGGCCATGAAGCCACTGCCAGGAGGTGACAGCAAGGAGAATCTGAAAAATAAATATTAAATATGGTGACTTTGTCTTTTGAGGGAGGGAAGGCTTGGCTGGAGCTGGCATGTGAAGAGGATGAAAGACAAGGGGTGTTGGGAGAAACAGGGAATGTTAAACCTGGGTATGAGGAAAAGATTTTTCCCCTGTTTCAGGGCCAGTGCAGAGCAGGGTGGCCACAAGCCCAGGCTGCCTTCCTGCCTGCCAGGGTTGGTGGGGCTGTGTGACAGAGCTGCCCCCAGAATCAGAACCTGGGGGGCTCTCCCACCTGCCCCACTCCTTCTCCTCTCCCAGATGGAATTTCTGTTGTGTGGGTTCCCTGATGTGCTGGATGACCTCACAATGCTCCCTGCCCAGAATGTCTCCTGAGGGCCACCCAGGCTGCTGCAGTGGAAGTGACCTCACAACCACCACGTTCCAGCCATATCTCCTTGGCCTGAGTCTCCTCTTTCCTCTGCCACCCTCAGGTCTGTGCTTAGATTGTAGGAAATGATATAACTTTCCTAATACCATAATAGTTTTAATTAGCCTTTTAATGAACTGCTTGAATTAAAGACAAGTTGTGTGTTGGGCCTTAAATCTCTTTCAGCCAGCACTCAGCAGAATTTAACCTACCACTGTGAGAACACAGCTTGGGAAAAGTACTAATTCTCTAAGTTTTGTTAAGTGAACCTTGATATGCTTTGATGAACAAAGTCTGGGATAGAAAGATGTGCTGTTGATGTTGGACATCTGGAATGCAGAATTTATGGACCACAAGGACTTGCAGAAACCAGTAGATAAAGAAGATGGCTAACAAGGACTTAGTAGATGTGATGGAAAATCCCAACGAGGAGAAAAAGACTAAAAATATGGACTAATTAGCATAGAGAGGGAGAAGGCCATGACCAATAGAAGATAAAAATTAATTCAATATTAATTCAAAATAAGTTCAATAAAATTATGCCATTTAGAACCAATGAACATTGATTTGTTTGCTAAGAATTTATAAATAGGTGAAAAAGTGATGTATTGGTGTCTGTGTGAAAGGATTTCTGTTGGACACACACACAGAGCACTGGGAATAAAGTGATGCCTTCCTTTCTAACACCAAACATGCAGTGTTAGGGGGTTTTATTACCCCAATCATTTCAGAGGGGTTTGGCAACAGCATGAGCAGGTTTTGATTAATATCTTGTCTCCAAGTTGCTGGGGCCCAATTGCTTCCCCATGAGGCTCCTGTAGCAGAAGTGGCTTTGCAGAGCCCAGCAAGAAAGGACAGCCTTAACCAGCAGCTCTGCAGTGCTGCCCACCAGGCTGGGCTGGCAAGGGAGGGCTCCTGGCCATGGACTGGCAGGATCTGCTGCTGCCAAGATGCATTTGGGGTTTCAGGCTCTCACTGGCAGAGGTGCAACCAAGTCACTCTGCAGTTGTGCCCGTGGCCTTCGATGTGCTGGGGCTGGCCTGGGGCTTTTCCTGCAGTGGGATGTGCCCTGGTCCTGGCACAGGAAAGGCAGTTCCTTCCCCAGCAATCTGCTCCTTCTGCATGTCAGGCCCCCACTCACTGCCCCTCACTCTGCTCAGTGCTTGCCTTGGCTCGTGGGTGCAATGATCAGATCTGCTTGAGTGTTCTGAGGCACAACCCAACACCTACTGCCTTCTGCACCCACAGCATAAGAAATGTCATTTTCTATGGGGCTGGACCTGATGGGTGTTTGCATTACTGACTTTAATTTCCACTTTTTGAAAATTACCTTTTCCCCAACTGGGTCAAGATGTTGGGCTCTTTCACAGTTGCCTGAAGTAACTCAGAATCATAGAGTGTCCTGAGTTTCATGGACCTTCAAAGATCATCTAGATCCAACCTCTGTGACATGAACAGGGGCACCTTGCACTAGACCGGGTTGCCCAAGAGCTCTGCCCAGCCTGGCCTTGAACACTCCAGCAATGGGGCATCCACAGCTTCTCTGGGAAACCTGTGCTAGCACCCTCAGAGGGAAAGATTTCTTCCTAATACCTCATCTAAACCTTCTGATTCAGTCATTCCCCCTTTTCCTGTCACTCCAGGCCCTGGTAAATAGTCTCTCTCCATCTTCCTTTTTGTTCTTCAAGGTACTGAAAGGCCACAGTTAGGCCACCCCAAAGGTTCCCTTCTCCCAGCCAAACAATCCCAGCTCTCTCAGCCTTCCCTCATGGCACAGCTGCTCCATCCCTCTGATCATCTTGGTGCCTCCTCTGGACTCGCTCCACCAGCTCCATGTCCTTGCTGTGCTGGGACCCCACAGCTGGATACAGCACTGCAGGTGGGGTCTCACCTGAGAGGGCAGAGGGGCAGAATCCCCCTCCCCTGCTGCCCAGGCTGCTTTGGAGACAGCCCAGGACACCACTGGTCACCACTTGCCTTGCTGACCAAAGATCCAGTAACACATCCGGCTGGAAAGGCCTCCTGACCTGGGTCAGGAAGTTTTGCTTCATGCATTCCAGGAGTCTCCTGCAGTGCCCAGAGCCCTCTATGCTGCTTTCCCAGGAGATGTCAAGCAGGTTCCCTCAGCAGGACAAGGCCCTGTGATCTTGATGCCTCCTGTGAGGTCCAGGTGAGAACATTCCCACCTATTTCTTCTAAACCAGAGTCACACATCCTGTACCCTGGAGGGGATGGAAAGGAAAAGTGATTTGATGATTTAGGGAGTCTTACAGGAAGCCACTGTAACAGATGTGTGAGATAAGTGCAAAGCTGATCATCCAAACCCCAGGGGTGTCACTGACACTGGTCACTGCTCCCCTGTGTCAGGTGAGAGAGCTCCACCTGAGAAACCTCACAGAGTTCCTTGTGTGAGGTGGGGCAGGGGCAGTGATGGGCAAGAAGGGTTTAACTGGGGCACTGGGAACTTTCCCTTCCAGAGGGAAGAAAATGATAAGCTTTTAATATTCTTTTTAGTTCTTCTCCTTGTCTTACAGGAATACAAATTCCTGATACTCTTATGTAGTTTCCCTGGGACCCTCTGCCCAGGCTCCATCTGCAGCTCCAAAGGGCTCCTGATGTCCTGCAGCTCCTCTGTGACAGCTGCCAGTGCCAGGCAAGGACCTCAAATACACCTGAGCCTCCAGCAGCACTGGGTACTGATGGTCAGTCAGTGCAGCTCAGCCTGAAACCCAAACAGTATCCTTCAATATCTTGATTTTTCAGTTACCTCTTTCTGTCAATTGAAATGATTCAATACTTTCAATGAAATGTCAATACAATTTCTGCCATGTCAGAATGTGAATTTTCAGGATGTGTGTTGATTGCAGGAGAGGATTTATCAGAATCATAGAGGTGATGAGTCATTGCATCATAGAATCACTTGGGTTGGAAAAGCCCTCCAAGGTCACCCAGTCCAACCATAACCCAGCACTGCCAAGTCCACCAATGTCCCCAGGTCCACATCGCAGGTCCCTGGGAGTGTTTCACTGACAACAAGGAGAATTTTGGGTGGGCACCTTTACACACACAGATATTGTTGTGTTCACACATCTCTGCCTGTGTTTGTGTGTGCGAATTGACTGTGATGTGAATGTGGTTATTGTGAATCTATAATTGAGTCACTGTTGAGATTGCAGCAAATTCTGTGTAATCCCTTGATAACTGTTACATTGGTCAATGATTAAGTGCTATTAATCCCTTTTCCCCCTTTTGTATGCAAACCCTTTGCTTTCTGACCCTCTTCCATCCCAAGTCTCTGTGTAAATCATCCCCTTTCCTTCTAAAATATATGGGCTTTTTGAGGTCCACTTTGAAATTTTCCTTCTTACTTAAACTACCAAACTCCAATTACTACAGGTCTTCAAGACTTGAAGACAAAGGAAGAGAAATAATTTATTCTTCTGTGTTTTAATGAGCCCCACTGTGTATTTGGAGATGAGTCCATGATTCTTAGGAAGTGAGAGAAGATTGAAAAAGTGACTCAAGAAGTCAGAAGCAAAACTCCAAGTCCCTTGAAGCACCAATGGGCCCCAGTGAGGGCAAGCACTGACAAAGCCTCCCCAGGGACTCCTTAGAGCAGATCCCTGGAGGCCCTGATTGCAGGGAGACAAAGGCTCTGTGCAGGCACCTGCAATGCTGAGAAAACCCTGGGCTGGGTTGGAGGAAGCACAAAGGCCAAGGCCTGAGCCCCAGGCCCTGGGACAGCAGGTCCTGTCCCTCACAGGTGGCTCAGGGCTGTTTGTGGGGCAGTGGGATGGGAGGGGGAGGAACAACAAATGTTCAAATCTGTGCAACCCCTCCCAGCATCCTCAGGGATGGGTGAGGGAGAAACGAAGTTCAGAACCTCAAAAGAAAGTTCCTTCTGCTGTTCTCAGTGGCAGAGGCACCTGCCAGAGTCCAGGGGACAAAGGCCTGGGTGCCTTTGTGCCTTCCAGCCCTGCCAGAGCCCTTGGCCATCTGTCCTGCAGCCTGTCCTGCCCTGTCCCTGCTGCTCCTCTGGCCTTGCAGGCTGCACACACCCATCCTGCTTTGCCACCAGCCCTCCCAGCAGCATTTCTGTGCCCTCACTGATGTCTCTGCACCATCTCTGGCTGTTCCCTGGAACACAAAACAATGGGATGATACTGACTCACTCTTATTGAACTCTTGCACCACAAGGCTCCTCTCTGTGTGACATTTCTTTTTCCTCCCTTCCACTCAGAAACTCCTAAGCTGCACTTTGTGACTTTCTTTCTCTTTCCACTACCAAGAAAAGCTCTGTTATCCTGGCAGAATGACAGAATATGCTTAGTTGGAAGGGGTCTGTAAGGATAATTGAGTCCAACCCTTAGCCCTGCACAGGACCATCCCCAAGAGTCACACCATGTGAGGATCATCCAAGCGCTGCTTGAGCTCTGTCAGGCTTGGTGCTGTGACCAGAGCCCCAGGGAGCCTGTCGAATGCCCAACCAGATCTTCCTTGGACCGTCTCCAGTTCTTCCTCATTCCTCCACAATGGGGAACCTCAAACTCAGACACATCAGTCCAGATGTGCTACCCCAGGGTTCATTCCAAGGGGGTGACACCTCCCTTGTCTGGGTGGCCACACTCCCCCCAAGGCAGCCCCATGTCCTGTTGTCCTTATTAACTTTGATCCTGAGCCCCTGTGCCACAGGACATCCCTCACACAGCCCAGCCCTTCTCCTCGGGGTCACTCCAGAGCTGTTCAGGTCCCTGCCCTCATCTCTGGGTCATTGTGCCCCCAGGGCAGGACTGACCTCTTTGCCTTCTAAAACTCCAGCAGGTTTGTGTTGGCAGAGCCCAGAGCTCCTCAGGGCCCCTGAGAGGGACTCTCACCTGAGGCAGCTCTCAGGGTGTGTGGACAGGTGGCTCAGCTGCCTCTGGGTGCCCAAGGCTGCTGCTGCCTGTCAGGGAGGTGACAGATGTGACCTGGCAGCCCCTTCCCAGCCACGGCCCCCTGGAGATGCTGAGGCACAGCTGACTCCTCACAGCATTGCCACCCATCTGCTCCTTGTGTGCCATGAGCTGATCAGGTCCAGGTCACCTCACATTCCTCTCCAACACCTTGTGCCTGCTCTGGGCCCTCAAGCTCCTTGTCCTGCTCCCAAGGGCTGTTTGGGAGTAGTTAATGGTCAAGGGTTGGGGTTTAGAGCTCAGGGTAGGGATTAGGCAGAAGTTTAGGAGGTTTGGGATTCTGCTGACAGAGTGTGGTTCATGATTAGGGGGAAAGATTTTTGGTCTGGGTTAGGATTAAAGCTTGGGGGTTTCATAATAATACTGCAGGTGTAGGTTTGGGATGGGCATTAGAGTACAAATAAGAGTCTGGAGTGCTGGGTTTGGCCTTTTCCTTCGAGGTCAGATTGAGATTGGGATTAGATCAGTGGATTCCTTTGAATGGGAGTAGCAGCACTTTTAGGTTGGGGGTTGAGATCAGAAATTGGGTAAAGGTCTGTCAGAAGTGTTTTCAAAGTCAGCGTTTCAGAACCCTCAGCACAACCTGAACCTGTTTTGACATCATCAAAATGTTTCCTCTCTGTTGTCCAAGCTCCTCTTTCCTTCCCCAGTTATCCCAGTTCCTCGCAGTCTCCCCAGAACTCCCATCTGGATGGGCTCAGCTTTGTGCTAACACTGTGCAACCTCATGGAGTCAAAGGGCCATTGTAACATGCTGGGCCTCATGGACAAAATAACTGAAATGTTTCAGAACCTTATGGAATCAAGGGGTCATTTTGACACTGCTGGGTGTCATGGAAATAAAGGAACCCCGGGACACTGATGAGCCTTTTCAAATCAAGGGGCAATTGTGGCACCACAGGGCCTGATGGAGCCAAAGGAACTGAGGGATGCTGTTCAGCCTCATGAAATCAAGATGCCATAGGGACACTGGAACCTCATGGGATCAAGGGGCCATTGTGACATGCAGGGAAACTCATGGAAGAAAAGGGACCCTGAGTCATTTCAGAACCTCAGGACCCAAGGGGTCACTGGGACCCCAGAATTCCATGGGATCAGCAGACCCGCTGCCTCCCCCCCACTGCCACATGAACCAGAGTCGTGGCTCTGCCACCCCTTGGGCCCCTCTGGAGTCAGCGTTTGCTTCAGCAGCACAACTTGTCTCATATGAGGCATTTTCCAGATTTTGCTTTGCCCCCTTTCCTGTGGTTTTATTTTTTGTTCTTTGTTCCTCCAGGGGGGCAAAGGGGAATGGGAAGCACATGTTGATCAGCATTTCTATCTGTACACAAAAGGGAGTTGGGACAAGGGTGGGGGAGAAATAAAAGCTATTTCTCTCACTCTCTGTTGTTGGTTTGAACTGTTCCCTTGGTATTGTACTTTTGCTGATGCATTTCTGGTCACTAAACTTATTTTTTTCATTTAATACTTCCTTGTATTTTGTCTCTGTGTATTTGTGGGGAATAAAGGGGAAAGAGTTCATTTTATTGGAGTTCCCATTCCAATATTGGTCTTTAAACCAAGGCTGGTTGCTCAAGGGCTCCCTGAAATTGGTATCATACACAAAGGATTTGACAATTCAGTTTGTCCCATTGGACAGAGAGATAATAAAAATGTTCCGTATTGCTGGTCAAGGGCTGGTCACTGAGGGATCTCACCAGGAAGTTGCTGCCAAGGGGACTCTGTACCATTACTTTTATTTGACACTTCTCGTTCAGCCAAATTCCCACCTATCACACGTTCCACTTCTTTAGTCCAGCTGTCACCAATCTGGCCATCAGGAGACTATGGCAGACCATGTCAAAGGCCTTGCTAAAGTTTGGGCACACAATGTCCCTTTCTTTTTCCTCCCAAATGGATTCTGCAATCTCTTCCCTTTTCCTTCCCATGCCTGGAAATGGCTGCAGGAGGACTTGCCATATCCTCTTCCCCGTTAAGCCTGACCAGTCTGGAACTCTCCCAATCCTCCCTCCTGCCCTGTTTGAAAACTGGTTCCATGTCTGCCTTTCTGAAGTCCCCAGAAATGTCTGGGATGGCTCTGGCCTTTCCAAGGGGTTTGAGAGAGGTCTCAAAATGACCCTGCCCAGCCTGCTCAATATCCCTGGCACCAAAGGCCTTTTCCATATCCCACAGTTCCAGTTTAGTGCCCAAAAAACAATACATGCCTTGCCAGATCCTTGGAGCCATTCAGAAGCGAGGCAGGAGGGATTTCTTCCTACAGACCCACCACTCCAATGGTCTCTCTGTGCACTCCATGGCTGTCCTGAGCATTTTCCCTGGTGCCTCCCTGCCCTGAATGTTTCTGGCCATCAGGCTGTAGGTGAGGGGGGTGAGCAGGTGCCTGAGGATGATGTAGAGCAAGGGCTGTGTGAAACTATCCCAGGAGGGCTGTGCTGGGCAAGGATGGGGATGTTGCAGAAAACAGTGGCCGTGGTGAGGTGAGAGGGGCAGGTGGAGAGACCTTGTGGCTGCCTGTGCTGGGCAGGAGCTGCCCCAGGATGGCAGCTCTGAAGCACACACAGGATGCTCCTGTAAATGAAAAAGCAAGACTGGAGCTAAAAATCAGGCTGGGAAAGCAGAGCAAGAGTGTCATGGTGTCACTGCAGGAGAGTTCCAGCACCTTGACCAGGCCACAGAAGACATGATGCAGAAAGTCAGGGCCACAAACAGTGTGTGGGACAAAAAGGATACCATGACTGTGGATGACAGAACTCCCTCGAGCCAGGGTGCAGCTCTGCTGGAGACAACCCTTCCAGTCCATGAGTCTTGCAGACAGCAGGGCTGGCAAACAGCCCAGTGCTGGTCAGGGGATGTGGCCACCAGCTGGAAACACTTGGCATGTGCCAAAGGTACAGGAAATGGCAGTGACAGTGCTGGGAGAAGAGACTCTGCTGTCCCCAGCCAGGGAACACTCGGGGTAGTGGAACTGTGGCAGGTTTGAAAGTTTTCCTCTTGTAGCCTCATGATGAGGCTGTTCCCAACAGAGTCATGGGGCAGGTCATGAGGGAGACAACAAGATTTTCTGAAGGTTGTGGAGAGTCCTCATTTCAAACAGTAAGAACTGCACGGATGATGTCTGAATTTCCTAGTCCCTTTTATCAATGGAAATATTTATTCTTCCCTTTACCTTCTTTATCTCCTTTAAAATCTTCATGTCCCCTCTCCCCTGCTTGGACACCTGTGACTGAGAGCATTTGTTTCTCTGTTGGGTGCTCACTGAAGCTGTGCAGGCAGCTCAGAGGGGTGACCCATGGAGGTGTGTGTGCCTCTGGCTGCATCCCACTGTCCAGCTGTGCTCTGTGCTCTGGGAAAGGGCAGGAATGCTGCCTGCTGGAGGGCAAAGCTGCTCCTGCCTACAGAGCCCTTTCTGCCTGCACAGGGGAAATGCTGCCCAGCCAGGCTGCTTTGCTGCTGGGCAGGGAAAGGGACAGGCCAGAAGGGAGGGCAGGGGGACAGAACAGACAGGGAAACATCCAGTGTATTTGAGGAGGCAAGTGGGAGAAATCTTACTGGGACAGAGTGAGTTATTCTTGAAGCCACACCGAGGAATGTCAGGGCTCTGACAGGTGCCCACACCTGAGCTGAGCTCATGACCTACTCACACTCCCAGGGCAGTTCAGAGACACGAGTCCTTCTCTTGCACACACACAGACAGTTCCTGGCAGCAGGTGCAGTGTCTCCCTGGGCTCCTGCTGCCACTGCCAGGGGCTGGAGGCACCTCAGCCCTGTGGGGGGTCACCTGCTCTGCCCCTGTCTGAGATGCCGCAGGGCCCAAGGGATGGACACGGGGAACTCTGTGCTCAGAAGCACATCCCAGGGCTGCATCCAGGGGGTTTCCCAGGGCACATGAGTCTAAAATGGAAGTGACATCAGGACACTGCCTGTCCCATTAGATTTATGGCAACCCAGGAACAGCTGATGCTGTTTGTGCTCACTCAAGTTCATGTCCCCACACAGACATGATATACCTGCTGAAGTCCCCTCTGTATGGAGCAAACATGAACTTCTGACCTGATCACTTGAAGCCTCTCTGTGGAGAGATAAATGTCCTCTTGCAGGTGGGGTGAGAGGCCAGTGCCAGGAATTGTGTTCTCAGGGGCTGGTCTGTGAGAATTGCTCTGGGTCACCTTCCAAGGCTGTCCATGGAACAAAGACACAGGCCAGACCCTGCTCTGCTGGTGCTTCAGACCCATTCCAGGAAATCTGGCTGTGCAAGGAAACTGCTTTGTGCCCCCACCCTGCACACTCACATTCTGCAACTGGGCACTGGGATTTACGTTACCAGGACACTTCCTTGAGCACATTCCTATTGGCAACTTTGGAGAAAGCTGAAAGCCTTCCTGCCCTGCCCTCAGGAGATGCCCTTCCCTGATGGAGCTGCTGTTGTGCAGCCCAGCTGTGTCCCAGCAGTGCCCATGGCCTGTCCCTGCCCAGGACGGACATGCAGCAGGATGTGACCAAGTTGCAAGAGCACTAAGGCCTTATAGCAACAGTAGGGTTGGAAGAAGAGTGTGGAAGTGGAAAAGGAGCAGATATAAAAAGACAAAGTGCTGGTGCTCCCTGGCAATGCTGCTGTGCTGTGATAGTCTTACTCTCTCCCTCTGCACACAGGCACTGCCACTGGCCTTCCTGTGGCTACAAAAGAAGGAACTGGAACAAACAAACTGCACCAATATCTTTTATTTGCTTTAAATATTAAAATGATCATTCTCTCATTTACACCATCTCCAAGTAAAACACAAAAGATTAAGGATTAAATAAAAACTGAGGATCAAAAATAAAGTTTAGTTGCACACAACTTAAGAAGAAAAAAGAAAAAATAAGCACCATAATCATCACCCAAAACAGAAGGTTGGACAGATAATGAGTTTCTTTATGAGTGATTTGCACATGAAAACAGGCAGGTATTTACTTTAAAAATGCATCAAGTCATTATTTTCCTCACAGCATCCTTGAGTTCCTTATTTCTCAGGCTGTAGATGAAGGGGTTCAGTGATGGAGGCACCACCGAGTACAGAACTGTCAATGTCAGATCCAGAGACGGGGAGGAGATGGAGGGAGGCTTAAGATAGGCAAAAAATGATGTGCTGATAAATAGGGAGACCACAGTCAGCTGAGGGACGCACGTGGAAAAGGCTTTGTGCCGTCCCTGCTCAGAGGGGATCCTCAGCACAGCCCTGAAGATCTGCACATAGGAGAAAACTATGAAAATGAAACAGCCAAACAGTAAACAGGCACTAACCAAAATGAGCCCAATTTCCCTGAGGTTGGAGTGTGAGCAGGAGAGCTTGAGAATCTGAGGGATTTCACAAAAAAACTGATTCAGGGCATTGCCCTGGCACAGGGGCAGGGAAAATGTATTGACTGTGTGCAGCAGAGCACTGAGAAAGCCACTGGCCCAGGCAGCTGCTGCCATGTGGGCACAAGCTCTGCTGCCCAGGAGGGTCCCGTAGTGCAGGGGTTTGCAGATGGCAACGTAGCGGTCGTAGCACATGATGGTGAGGAGGGAAAACTCTATCACGATGAAGAAGACAAAGAAAAAGAGCTGTGCAGCACATCCCATGTAGGAGATGGTTGGGGTGTCCCAGAGAGAGTTGTGCATGGCTTTGGGGACAGTGGTGCAGATGGAGCCCAGGTCTGTGAGGGACAGGTTGAGCAGGAAGAAGTGCATGGGGGTGTGCAGGTGGTGGTCACAGGCTACGGCGCTGATGATGAGGCCGTTGCCCAGGAGGGCAGCCAGGGAGATGCCCAGGAAGAGCCACAAGTGCAGGAGCTGCAGCTGCCGCGTGTCTGCCAATGGCAGGAGGAGGAACTGGCTGATGGAGCTGCTGTTGGGCATTTTGTTCCTCAGAATATTTTGATCTGTTGAGGAGGAAAAGACAGGAATTTTTTAGGCCAGATTTCTACAAGCAAAACACTGCATATGTCACAGCCACTCCACTCTCAGGCTCTCTCCCCACAGTCAGACTTCCCTGCAGCTCCTTCCCCTGAGCTCTGGGGTTTGCTGCGTAAGGGGCCCACTGGAACCAGTAACTCTGTGATGGGCTCCTGAGGAGTCCTTCTTGTTTATCAGTGAGGGGGGACTCAGAACACAGGGTGATCTCTAAATGTAATCACAGAATATTCTGAGCTGGAAGGGACCCTCAAGGATCATGGAATCCAACCCTTAGCCCTGCAGAGAATCATTCCCAAGAATTACACCATGTCCCTGAGAGCTTTCTACAAGTGCATCCTGAGCTCTGTCAGCCTTGGTGCTGTGACCACTGCCCTGGGCAGCCTCTTCAAGTGCCCAATCACTCTCTGGGAGAAGAACCTTTTTCTAATATCCAACCTTAACTTTCCTTGAAATGTTCGGTCATTCCCTCGGGTTTTGTCACTGGCCAGTGACAGAGAAGAGATCAGTATCTCTCCTTCCTTCTTGTCCTCACTTGTGATACTTCAAAGAGCTTCTCAGCATGGCTGTTTGCACTTTGCCAGCTGAAGATCTGAGGGAATTACTTCTATTTGTTCACCCAGTTGCACCTGCCATAGTTAGTAATGGTTGTGGATGCTTGAAATCACTGACAATCTATTTGCTCTGTAGGTCAAGTCTTGTGCATCCTGAGAGGCAAAGGGACAGTCCCTTAGTGGAGACAGAAGAGCTGTTCTGCCCATCAGTGCTGTTCTCACCTGCCCTGTGCTGGCAGCTTGGAGCTGGATGAGCATCATACACAACTGTTCCCCCAAAACAAAACTGCACACTGCTGAGAGCAGAGGAACCCAGAAATCCGAGTCCAAAGAGCAGAAAGACAAACTCCTCACCTTTTTCATCTCTCTCCTCCCAGACAGAGACACAGAGCTATCATTGTAGATGCCCAGAGCATTTCCATGGATTTAGCACTGAGGTGATTTCTCCATGGAGTTCCTAGACAGCACAGAGATACTGTGGGAGAGCTGTGCCCCTTTGGAGGGCATCCTGCAACCCTGCAGGAGACCCCGGGAAACAGATGGATATCCTGAAGTTGCCTGGCGGGGTCCTGGGCACTTTGCTCCCGCAGAAACATCACTACAGCAGGACCCAAAGGGTTTGTGTCCGGACAGAAGCTGAAACTGCAACCCTGAATCCCCCTCATTGGCTCAGAAGAGCCAATGGTGAGAACAAGGACAGCACAGGCAACAGGGGATGGCAGTGAAATGCCACAATGCTCCTGCCAAGGGAGGAGGGACACACAGAGACAGATGGAAATCAGAAGCTTATCCTTCCCTGGGCTCTGGCTGCTGCAGGGCAATGCACACCTGAGCCCACATGGGCCTGAGGGCAGAGGCTCTGCTTAGGCTGGGAAAGGAGCCCAGGGAGGAGTTGGTCAGGGGAAGGTGTCTGTGCCACAGGGCCAGCAGGGAGGTGCCCACATGCCCCTTTCCAGCATTTGTGGCAGCAGCTCCCTCTCCCTCCCTGCCTGTCTGTGCTGGGAGGAGCTGATCCTGCCAGCAGCCACCTCCCTGTCACTCCTTCCACCCACACCTTCTCCCTGCAGGGCTAGGGCAGCTCCTTGGCCCTGCTGAGCTGTCTCTGGCAGGCAGCAGAGTCCCTGCCCCAGCACACAGATCCCTGGGCTGCAGGACCCTGCCCTGCAGGACAGCCCTTGGCACCCCTGGCTGCACTGCCACCCTCACTCCCCACAGCCATCCCTGGGAGAAGGGAACCTTCTTGCCCTCTGCCTCTGATGCTCCACACCAGGAAATCCAGGAGAGCCATCCTGACAGGTCTTCTCAGTGCTGGCATTTGGCAGGAATTAGAGACACTT